>NC_063345.1:61188231-61202496 GCF_021869965.1 Rhincodon typus | reverse complement strand
TCTGCTCCTATGATGCTGCTTGGCCTGCTGTGTTCATCCAGCCCTGCACCTTGTTGTCTCGGATTCTCCAGCATCTGCAGTTCCTACTATCTCTAACAAAAAAAGGCTGTTGTTTTAAACAAGACGTAGTGTGCTACATGTTAGCAACAAAGTACAAGTTACACTGATATGATACAAAGATCATTGTTAGGACTCGCACGGTTGATATTGCTCCATCGGGATCCAAATCCGTTCTCCCACCTAGTCTGGATGACATTATCACAGTGGGTGGTGCTGAAGACATTCCTCTGCAGTACTGTAACTCTCTTTCAGATCCTTACACCCTTGCACAACAGTCCCTGCCACAGGGGAAAATGACCTTCAGGCATTTACCCTGACAACTCCCCTCAGGACCTTTTTATCTTTCAATAAGATCACCTCTATGGCATGTCCAGTGGTGTTCCTGTTCCTGATTCTCCCACTGCTGTTTGATCTGTGTTCCTTCCCTGATTTATTCCTTTGCATTTGTTCCTGCTTTGCTGATTTGATCTCTCAGAAAATTATCATCCTCCTCAAGCAGACTTCCTGTTTTCAGAGCGTCAATTAGTGAAGGTTGAAAGCAAAATCTGTTTCATTCAAAGGGAATGTTGTGCGAGATGCTATCTCACCCAAATGTACTCTGTAAACCCAACTTTAAAATTCTGTCCATTACCCCAATCATAAGAAGTTTACAGAAAAGCAAAAGTTCTATCGAAGTACAATTTCCATTACGTTTCTTTGCCTAAGAAAAATCCAGACATTTTTGGTGTCTCAGCGTTTTACATTGACACTGTAGAACATTACATCTTGAAGATGCAGATTCTGTTGTGTGATTCTGCACAAGGTCTGATCTTGAGCATTAATTGATGCTGACTGACACCATGAAGAGACATAAAACTGAATGGGCAAATCATTTACTGTGTGCAGAAGTGTAGACAGAGTGGTTTTAAATAGTTTAATATTCCTGTTAAGAAGCGCACAAATAGACTTTACAAATGCACTAACTACATGTTGATCTTCCAGAAGAAACTCAAACTCCCTGCAGACTTTTCTAATTAGGCCTACTCATGGCACAGCACAGGTGTGCAGCGTGTCCTGCCTTAGTATAATTAATCTCCTGGGAATGCAAACAATCGCTGGCAATATTTTCAAGAATTAGAACTGCTGTAAAACAGTCTCCAGAGACAATCAAGTTAGATATTCATGAACGACCCACTATCAGACAATAACGGGCAGGTTGGGGGGGGTGGTGGGTGTGTGTGGGTGGGGAGGTTTCTCTTTTGAGATGGTAAGAGTAATGGGGAACAAGATTACTTCATCGGGGGAAGAGTCAAAAATCAGACTCTAGCTGTCGAGAATAAATCTTGCAGTTATGTTCTCACATCTTAGATGATGAGTTTAATATCTTACTACGGGGTGTCAAGGAGCCTTTTTACATCTAATGAATTGCACACCCGCTGTTTTAATATTTAACCCCCAATTTTCCGCCCCACAATTAAGAAACTCAATGGCACAAAAATTTCAGCTTGCCTCGTTCGAGCCCATTGCAGTTCGTGGAATGGCTGTGCCAGTCACTTAGCTTCTCTTCACATGGGACCCTTCATCTCATACCTCCATGGTAAACGCTCAAACTTTTCCTGCCCTCTTTCCTCCATACAGCTCAGCATCATCAAGGCACAATGGAGGCTCACAACTACATTCTGCTTGCACCCAGGCTAACTTGGGCAGGACGTGAGAGCTCCAAGCATACATCTTTGAGCTGAGAGGGGGGTGAGCAGATCTATGGCAGATTGTATTGTGCTGAGGGATAGCATAATCTTTCAGTCTGACATGAAGCTAAGCATTTTTTTTAATGTCATAACGTTGCTTCGTAGCATTGAGAGTCTTTAATGCTTGGTCAGATGCAGGCAGCTCCTGTGATTTATCCTGTATTTTAGTGCAGAAGGAGAGGTAGGTAAAGTGTGGACCTGGGAAATGCTGAAGAGTAAATGATTCAGAGAGGGGACATGTCACAATGCAGCACAATGCTGCGTCAACGTCTGAACTCAGCATGTGCCAGCTGCTTACATGGCAACCACACGGCTTGGGCATGAAGCAGATGGTGATGTGTGAAAGACAACAGGGAAGGGCGTTTAGTGGGACAAAGGTGGACTCCAGTCAGTCTGGGAGTGCCTCCACAGTCAAACAAGGGCTGGTCCAATGCAGTCCAGTCAGTCACTTTTATCATCTCAGAGATCTGTGCCATTGGAGTCTGAGAACTGGGGCACTCGATCAGTCCTTGAGCTCAAGTGGAAGCAAGTTGAGGATTACATGTAGGTCAGACAGAGTGCTGTGTGCAATCAGTCAGGGCTATCCTACCAAGTCATTACAGGGAGTGGGCACTGTCAATCGATAGTCAAGGAACCTATCAGGGTTCAGTCCATGGCATTGTGAGGAAAGTGGCCAGCTCAAGCCTGGGGTGAGTCTCATTGTACTAAAGTACTGACAGATTGGTGTCAATGTTAGAGGGAAGTTGCAAATAGTAGGGTGGAACCTGAACATGACCGGGACTGAGTCGAGAATCTCAAAGTAGGTTACAGAGGGTGGGGGAAAGATTCAAGCAGATGATGGTTACTCTGGCTTCCACATAGGCAGCGCTGTATGGTCAGCAAGAGAATAGAAACCCCCAAGGCTGAAGGACTGTGTTGGTGAAGGGAGCACATTGATGGTAATGTACAGAGGCTCAATAGGGGTGGCATGGTGGCACAGTGGCACAGTGGTTAGCACTGCTGCCTCACAGGGCCAGGGACCTGGGTTCAATTCCACCCTTGGGCGACTGTCTGTGTGGAGTTTGCACATTCTCCCCGTGTCTGCGTGGGTTTCCTCTGGATACTCTGGTTTTCTCCCACAGTCCAAAGATGTGCAGGTTAGGTGGACTGGCCATGCTACATTGCCCATAGTGTTCAGGGTTGTGTAGATTAAGTGGGTTATAGGGCGATGGGTCTGGGTGGGATGCTCCAAGGGCCGGTGTGGACTTGTTGATTTAGAAATTGAGGGATGCTGGAGGGTCATCAGGGCTACAGGGATAAAACAAGAAAGGGGACATATAGGGTGGGAGACTCCTCTTGGGTCACAGGCAGAACATGTCTGTCACTCATGAACTGAAAGTTGGAACCTCAACGTGTTGGTCTGAAAATCAACAGCACAATGAGTTCAGAAACAGCCTGAGACCACATCCAAAGTTATTTTTCTTTGGGAAGAAAGCTTAAATTTTTTTTTGAGGCACTACAAAGGGCAGTTGTCGTAATTTCGCCTCCACTGATTTAGCAAAAAGAACCATTGGCCTTCAATTCTGACTTCATTTGAAGGACAGCATTTGTAAAAACAGCAATGAATAAATGGTATAGATAGAGATAAGTGGATCTTATTCAATAGCTATCGCTGAGATATGGTTCCACGGTGATGAAAGCTAGGAACTAAATGCTCTAGAGGTACTCAACTTTGGAAATAATAAGCAAAATTAAAATCAAGAAATAGCAGTCATAATAGCAAAGGATGAGATAAAGGAAATAGAGACAAAGCATCATAAATCAAAATCAGGATGTAAAATACCTCTACACAAAACTACCAGACAACACAATGATGGAGGTCATAAACCAGCTTGAAATGATATTGGGGAAGGATGAAGATGAACCCAGCTAATTGTGGTTCATTTTGGACCCAATAATGTAGGGAAGACTAGCTGAGAGGACCTGTTTGCAGAGAATCACGAACTGGAAGCTAAAGCAACAATCTTGTGGGTTATAATCTTTATTCTCTGCTTTTTTTCACCTGATTAAGGTATAATCAATGTCAGGATAAGTAGGTTAGTGAGGTAACCATGGCACAGAGGCAATATTGGATACAAACCTTCCATTTCCTGCAGCATTGACACCAGTACTGAGACAAGAATGTTCACTACTATCCGAATGGGACTGAAACCAGGGCTCTGGTGAAAAAGATAAATAGGGTGGTCACAAAAACTTAAACCTAATGACAGAGTGCTCAAGTGGAAGAGAAAGCTTGGTAGTTGAGCAACAGTCAAACCGTGCTTCAAGCTTGACAGGCAAAAGAATTTTGTCTATTACATTTATTATGTACAAAGTGGTCGCCTTTGCACTGGGGAGTCTGGATTGAAATGCAATCACATACAAATGTCTATCCTAGTCTACCATAGTCGTGTGACCTCTACCATGAGGTACGCCTCCTGCAGGTAGACATCTTAAGCTTCACTTCAATTAAGTCCTTGTGTTGAATACACTGCTGTTTTGTACACTCAAGGCACAGTTTCGGAAGTGATGAGTATCCAGATCAAATAAAAAGTAAAGCTGCAGACTTCTGAGCTGCCACTGATAAAGAGAAAATAAATGAAGATCCCAGTGATAACTCTGCTTAAAATAAACAGCCGCAGCTTTTCTCTTATTAGCTCCAGTTCAAATTACCGGAGATACATGGCAGAACTTGGAAGTCGTCCATGAAGAATGGCAGAATTCTGCACTAGCTACAGATTTGAGCAGTTGACCAAACTGGAACAAGTTCAAGTCATGATACTTTTAGCAACATTGGAAAGATACATTTTCAAAACATATTCCACCCAAAATCTCTCTGCAGAGCAGAGAAATCATGTAGAAAATGCAAAAGCTTTGAAGGTCCGCTTTGAGCCTGTAGATAATGTTTCAAATGAATGGTGCATATTCAATACAGGGTATCAAGGTGAGAGAGAGCCCCATTGATTGATACTTAACATCATTAACTCATCTCGCAGAAACCTGTGAATTTATACAGTTAAATAATGAGTTTGCTCAATAGAGGATTGTATCAGGAAGAAGGAAGCTAAAAGCATGCCTACTGAGAGAAGGCAAATTTACACTGGCGAGAGCAGTTGACCTGTGCAGAAGTGCTGAGGTTGTGAATCAACAGCATTGGAAAATTCATGCGTTATATTGACAGATACTCCAGGCACACTTGGCAGAACAGTCACAGGCAAGGTGCAGGATGGAAATGCTGCAGCAGAGATCATTACACAAGAGAATAAGGCATATCTAGGATTGGAGAAACCAGTGTTCTCACTGCAAAAATCTGAACCACTTTGCACACAAGTATATACATAAAAATAAGCTTAATAAGCAGTTACTGATGGTCGCTGGAGAAATCGCAGCTAAAGATTCTGATGAATCACTAAACATCATAACAGTTTAGTTCAGTCAGGTCAATAGATGAGACTTGGCTTGTGACTATTGGACTGAAGACTGCAAAACATCAGGTCAACATGTCAGATGGACACTGGTGCATCATGACCTTTACAGCATGTTGATCTAAACATGAAGCTTTTTACAAGTAAGGTTGATACAATAGGATGGCACCATACACATGCCTAAAGACCAGATACCTCTGTGAGCCCATTGCAATAATATAAATGAGGATCTGGAGTTCCAGATCATAGAAGGCAAGTGAGTGCCACTAATCATAATCCAAAACCAGTGTAAAGCCTGGATTGGTAACACTTCATGTGCCGTTAGAGATTTGCAACATGTGACAGTGCGTGCTGAACTTGGAACACATCCTTGATATGTCCAGTGGTGTGTTCACATGGTTAGGATATCTTCCAGGAGAATATCATAGGGAAGTAGGTAAGAATCATAGAATCCCTACAGTGTGGAAACAGGCCTTTTGGCCCAACAAGCCCACACTGACCCTTAGAGAATCCCACCGAGACCCATCCCCATTTTAATCCACCTAATCTACACATCCCTGAACACTATGGGCAATTTAGCATGGCCAATCTACCCTAGCCTGCACACCTTTGGATATGAATATAGTGTGCATAGTTAGTAAGTTTGCAGATGATACCAAAATAGGTGGCATAGTGGATATTGAAAAAGATTTATCTCAGAGTGCAAAGGGACCTTGATCAGATGGGCTGAGGAGTGGCAGATGGAGTTTAATTTAGATAAATGTGAGGTGTTGTATTTTGCTAAGGCAAATCAGGGCAGGACTTACACACTTGATAGTAGGGCCCCAGGGAGTGTTGTTGGACAGAGACCTGGGGGTGCAGTTGCATAGTTCCTTGAAAGTGGAATCGCAGGTAGACAAGGTGGTGAAGAAGGCATTTAGCATGTTTGCCTGCATTGGCGAGAACACTGAGTATAGGAGTTGGGACATCATGTTGTGGCTTTACAGGATATGGTGAGGGCATTTTTAGAATACGGCATACAATTTTAGTCGCCCATCTTTAGAAAGGAAAATGTTAAATTTGAGAGAGTGCAGAAAAGATTTACAAGGATGTTCCTGGGACTGGAGAGTTCAAGTTATAAGGAGAGACTGAATAGGCTGGGACTTTTATTCCCTGGAGCGTCAGAGGCTGAGGAATGACATTAATAAAGGTTTATAAAATCATGAGGGGCATAGATAGGATGAATAGCCAAGGTCTTTTTCCAAGGGTAGGGGAGTCCAAAACTAGAGGGCATAGATTTAAGATGAGAGGAGAAACATTTAAAAAGGACCTGAGGGGTAACTTTTTCACACTGAGGGTGGTACGTGTATGGAACGAGCTGCCAGAGGAAGTGGTGGCGGCGGGTACAATTACAACATGTAAAAGGCATCTGGATGGGTATATGAACAGGAAGGGTTTAGAGGGATATGGGCCAAATGCTGGCAAATGGGACGAGGTCAGAATGGGATGTCTGGCCGAGTGTGGACAAGTTGGATTGATGGGTTTGCTTTCGTGCTGTATAAGTCTATGATTCTATACGATCCAAATCTCCAAGAGTTGCAAGAAGCAGTGAAAAAAGGATGTCCAGAGAACATGACAGTCACACCCGTTGCTATAAAAACATTGGGCATACCGAGATGAATTGACTGCCCAACATGGCTTATTGTGCAAAAGAAATAAGAGTCATTATCCCGAGGAGTTGAGAGGACAGATGCTAAAATGCATTCATGCAAGCCATACCTGAATTGAGTCAAGTCTAAGGGAAGTAAGAAGGCTATTGGACAAACATGAGCAATGAAACCAAGGGCATGTCAGTGCAGTGCAGTGCCTTAATGAGTCCCAAGCCTCAGAGACACTGATGGCACATAACGTTCCAGAGAGACTATAGACGAGACTGGGAGTAGATCCCTTAATGCTCAGGAACTGATTATCTTGTCACGGTAGATTACTGCCTGACTTACGAGGAGGCAGAACAATTGACTTGAATAACTATCCCCAAGTTTGACAAATCAGCCATAATAGCATTCCCTACATTTGTCATGATTAACAATGGCCCCCAGTTCACAAGCGAAGAATTAACCCCTACGTAAAGGATTGGGAAATTCAGTGGAGAAATACATTTGCTGAAGGCATGGAAAGTAAACCAGTATAAAGCCTGATGTAATGCAGCACACAAACTGCACCTTCCCTGTAGCTGTAACACTATAGCCTGCATTCTGTTTTATTGCCCTGACATACTTATGTAAGGTATGATTTGTCTGGATAGCACGCAAAACAATACATTTCACTGTATCTTGGTATATGTGATAATAATAAGTCAAAACAAATCAAACCTTCCAACGGCAAAAAAGAAGTAGCAATGGGTGTGAGTAAAGAAATCAAGTTGAAATAGCAGAAATTTCATTTCAACTGACTGCTAAACCAGTGCCAGAGTTGAACACTGGAGAGCCGGTGTACGATCATTCACTGATCTCAGCAAAGGCCAAGCAAGTGGCAACTTGGGGCCTGCATGGAACAGTTGTCACCTCAATCATACACAGTGGAAACGAGAGACCAGATATACTGCACGCACTTATGCTCAACTGCACAAGTCATTATTGGACTTCAAACGTTAACTCTATTTCTCTCTCCCCAGATGCTGCAAGAATGGAGATATCTCGCCTGGACTGCTGTCTTCTTTCCCATCGTGTTCATAATCTGACGTAACTCCCAGAAGGTTACAGTTCACTTTGTAGTGCATTGCGCCCTTTGAAGTCCATCCCTTTTTGAAGCTTCCTGACCCCCCCCAGTCAGACGTGGCATTCCAGAGTCTCTCCCTCTGTCCAGACAATCACTGACTTGCTATTCGCAGTCACTTTGGCTGACAGGATCCTCTTTTTGAACAGACACGTGCTGGAATTAAAAATTGATATGTCCGTCGGTGACAGTGTTATGATCTGTGCCCATGACAACTGTTATTTTACGTAGATTTTTGGAAGTCACTGTATAATTGGTCCATATGACTTGTAAGATCATAGAATCATAGAATCCCTACAGTGCAGATAGAGGCCATTTGGCCCATCAAGTCTGCACTGAACCACCGAACAGCATCCCACCCTATCCCTGTAACCCCACATTTCCAATGGCTAACCCACCTAACCTGCACATTGCTGGACACTGCAGGTCAATATCCCATGGCCAATCCACCTACCCTGCACATCATCGGACCATGGGAGGAAAACGGTGCACCCAGAGGAAACCCACACTGACATGGGGAGAACATGCAAACTCCACACAGTTACCCGAGGCTGAAATTGAACCTGGGTCCCTGTCACTTTGAGGAATACAACGCAAATAATGAACCAAAGAGAACAGTGTTGTTACGGAAGTGTTACGGAAACTAGGATTTTGCTGGAATTTCACATGTCATTTCACGAGTGTTTTTGTGGGTCTTTAGATGAAGGCTGTTGTGAGCTTGTGCCAAAATTCTGAATGAGCCCAGCTTTATCTTGGATATAGTTTATTGCCCACTTTGGGTTGCATTGACAAGGAATCCATCTCTGAGGAGACACGATCCTGATGATCCATGGGCCGCGACTGGCCTCGCAACATTCCTGTACGACCGCCAAATTGAAGCTTCTGTTCTTGTTGCTGTTGTTCTTTGATAAATGTCTCGCACGTCTTCAGCGTATGAAAAGTTGCAAACTTCCTGAACACAGAAGTGACATAGTTTCTTCTGCCAGTTTGCCCTTTACCTGTATGTTGTTACGTTGGCTTGCAAGGGAAAGGGCTGAGGTCATCCTTCAGTGACTAAACCAAGGAGATAGATGAAAAAGTGTGGTGATATATTTGTTCAGGAGACTTTGTGGATTGGAGACACTGTACCATTATAATGGTACAGAGTATAAGGGGATCTTACAGTCCATTGCGTTTATGCTAGCTCTTCACTTGAAGTAGCTAATTATTTCATTCCCCTTACTCTTTACCAATAGCCTTGTACTTCTTATTCTCATCCTGTAGCTGTTAATTTCCCTTTAGAATGTAACTATTGAAGTTACTTCCACCATCCTTTCAGACAGTGCATTCCAGATCATAACAGCTCGTCATGTGAAAGAATTGCCCTTATGTCGCCACTGATTCTTTTGCCAATCACCTTAATTCTGCTTTCTCTGGCTACCTACCCTTTAGCCACTGGAAACAGTTTCAATCAAAACTAGCCCACACCTTCTGGCACTGGCCCTTTCTAAAGTATGGTGCCCAAAATTGAATACAATGCTGAAGTTGAGGCCTGATACTTATAAAAGTTTCACGTTATTTTCTAAAGCTGGGATTTACTGCATTAGCAGCCTTTTCAACTTATCCTACCACCTGCAACAAAATCTGTACATACACCCCCTGTCCATTGCTGCACCCTGTGGACTTGTGCCACTTAATTACCTACTCATTATTCACCTTTGTATCACTTCATATTTCTGTATGTTACGTTTAAACTGATATTTCTGAGCGCTTCACCCTTTTATGTCTCCTAAAGGCTGTAAATATCCGCAAAATTGTTCTTTACATTTCCGAGTTTTGTTTTATCTGCAAACTTGAAACTATGTCCATAATGCTCAAATCCATGAAAATAATAGGTATCAAAAAAAGGGCAGATCTTAATAGACTGAAACAAATATTTACCATTGCTTCCTTCTTTCTGTCCCTTTTGCCAATTATGTATCTGTGCAGACATTGTCCCATAAATGCCCTGCAGTTTAATTTTGCCCACACGCCTACTGCATGCTACTTTGTCATATGTAATTCAGGAGGAAGTTCTTATGTGCAATGTTAATAATACTAACCTCACCAACCCTGTCAAAGAACTTGATCGAATTAATCAAACTTGATTTGCCTTTAGCCAACTTTCATTTATTAGCCCATACTTTTAAGAAATGCCCGTTAATCGTGTTCCCGATTACTGTCTCTAAGTATTTACCTGTGGGAAATTCTTATCAACTTGGCTAGGTAAATAAAACTTTAAGGCAACTCTTGAAACAAAACCAAACAAAATGATGCTAGACTGAGCAGCAACAATCATTTTACTGACTCAAGATGCTCGCATCATTGGAGATTCTGGTGTATTGATCCCGAGATTCTGGTGTATTGATCCCAAAATTCCAGCTATTGAAGTAGTGGGTACATCATGCACAAGTCTGGGCTCAGTCCTATCTAGCATAATGGGATATGAAGACCTGTTACTCTTCATAGCCCTCACTGCAACCAAATAGTGATGTGTAGTGGTAGAGAAGTACTCACAATGACTTGGGCAGGTGAGGACTTTTCTGCCTTTGTGTCTTGGCCAACTATCTCCGATTGAAACTGACCACAAACCACTGGTAACTTTATTGAATACAAAGGAGGCCACAAAGATGGCACCCAGAACCAAGAGATTTCAGTTATGGCTGGTATTGTTTGACATCATATGGAGTATGTGCAAGGGAAACACTGGATACTGCTGACATCCTTTTGAGCGTATCCACCAAGAGGGAAAAGGAATGATAATTTTGTTTATGAAATTGCAGGCTTCACAGCCTTAATTATTCGATAACTGACAGCAAGAGGCTGTAACAATTTTGAGAGACTCAAATGTTTAACAAAGAACGTGCGCAGGTTCACATGTACTGCCTTAATGATTGACCTGACCAAATCCTCAGTGATCCCATCTTGAGGTGGACAAAGTCAGAAGACACACGACACCAGGTTACAGTCCAACAGGTTTGTCTGAAATCACAAGCTTTTGGAGCGTAGCCCCTTCATCAGGTGAAGTGAGAGAGGAGCGCACAGAACATAGAACTTATGGGCAGAGAGATTAAGGGCAGAGAGATCAAAAGCTCATACAAATGGTGTGAGTGGAATGTTGAATATAAGTCCCTACAGTGGTAGACGGTGTGAGTAAAGTGTTAACAGCTGAACAAAAAGCGAAGGGATGACCTATAATCCGAATAAAGGAGACCGAGAGATAATTACAAAAATTTAAGAATAAGGTGGTGCTCGAGATATTCCAAATGACTGGAATAACATGGTAGGTATAAGAGTCACATGACGAGGGTCTAACCAAAGTAATAAATAATCCAAAACTGTACAAACTAATTAAGGTAGAGAGATCATAATTTATTCAGGTAATGGTGACAAAACAGGGCAGTAAGGTAGATTTTACAGTTATAGAAAGGGGCTGGTGGGGTTACATGTAGCGCAACATAAACGCAAGATCACGATTGAGGCAGTCTTCATGGGCACGGAGCTTGGCTTTCAGTTCCTGCTCGACAATTTTGCATTGTTGTGTATCTCGAAGGATGCTTACATGAGATCGGAAGCTGGATGTCCTTGACTGCTGAAGTGTTCCCCGACTGGGAGGGAACATTCCTGTCTAGCATTGTAGCATCTGCATGGTCTCACCAATATACCATGCCTCGAGGAATCTTTGCCTGCAGCATATGAGATGGACAGCATTAGCCGAGACACATGAGTATCTGCCGTGTATGTGGTGAGTGGTGTTCCCAGGTGTGACAGTAGTATCCGTGTCAATATTCTAACATGTCTTGCAGATGTTGCCATGGCAGGGTTGTGTGGTGTTGTGGTCAATGGTATCCTGAAGGCTACGAACGATGGTCTCTTTTTAAGATTTGGCGGTTATTTGAAGGCGAGAAGTGGGAGCGTAGGGATGAGCTTGGCAAGATGCTCGTCATCATCAATGATATATTGAAGGCTACGAAGAACATGGTGTAGTCTCTCCGCTCTGGGGAAGTACTGGACGATGAAGGGTACTCCATCGTTTGTATCCTATGTCTGTCTTCAGAGGAGGACGTCGTGGTTTTTCGCTGTGGCACATAAGGACTGGCGATCGATGAGTTGAGCATCGTATCCTGTTCTTCTGAGGGCGTCCTTCAAAATCTTTAGGTGTCTGTCGCATTCCTCCTCATCTGAGCAGATCCTGTGTTTGTGCAGGGCTTGACTGTAGGGGATGGCTTCTTTAATATGTTTAGTGTGGAAGCTAGAAAAGTGCAGCATAGTGAGGTCATCCCTGGGCTTGCAGTAGAGTGAGGTACTGAGGTGCCCGTCCTTGATGGAAATGCATATCCAAGAATGAGACTGATTCTGAAGATTTAGCCGATGGTGGGATGAAACTTGTTGCTTTTGCTATGTAGCCATTTCAGCGATTCCTCACCATGAATCCAAAGGTAGAAAATGTCGTTGATGTATCTGGTGTATAGCTTTGTTTGGACTTCCTGCACAGCAAAGAAGTCTTAAACTTGTCCATGAAAATGTCGGCATATTGTGGTGTAAATTTGGTCCCCGTGGCTGTTCCGCGTGTTTGAATAAAGAACTGGCTGTTGAAGGTGAAGACGTTGCAGTCGAGGATGAAGCAGATGAGTTGGAGGATGGCATCTGGAAATTGGCAGTTGTTGGTGTTGAGTACTGAGGCTGTTTGCAATGATGCCATCGTCGTGGAGGATGCTGGCGTAGAATGTTGAAACTTCCGTTGTGATGAGGAACGTTCCTGGTTCCACTGGTCCATGGATGCTGAGTTTCTGTAAGAAATCTGTACTGTCACAACAGAATCTGGGGGGTGGGGTTCCTTGTACAGTGGGTTTCAAGATGTCCTCGACATAGCTGTAATACTTGAAGCAACATCACCACATTAGTATTATCGATGATCTTGTGCTTTGTGATGAATGTTGGCCTCCATCTAAACATCTTCCAGAAGCTCCATTAGGGGCAACAGGGTATGTCCAAGTATCGGGCAAGGGAGCAGCAACCTATGTCCAGGTATCTCATTTTCTCTCCATCATGCTCACCTACTGCACTAGCTACTCTCGTCAGCAAGAGGAGCAGGTACAATTCCTTTGCCCTCTGCCTTTCCTAACCAACCCATGGGGAAGATTTGGCATTGTAATCTTTGACTTCAAGGGGATAGCTTTCCTCATTCTATTAACAATTATTTTCATTGGATTGAGGTCCGGAAGCTAATTCAGTCTAGTTCTGAAGCTATTGTGACCCCCCTGAGTAGAATTTTTTTCCACCGAAAGAATTCTGGATATTGTCATTGTCAACTCCCTGACCAAACCAGAATTTTTGGTCACATTTCAGCAAAGAGTGTTTCTAATGCTTTGCTGTCCCTCACCTGGATTGGTCCAGGTTATACGCTCAACAAGACACCCTCCGGCCAATGGCAAAGCTGAGCGAGGGTAGATAGCATTAAAAATACCCTGAGAAAAGAATGAAGGTTTTCAGGGAGGTAATGGCCTGGTGGTATTATCACTGGCCTATGAATCCAGAGATCCAGGTAATGTTCTGGGGGCCTAGATTTGAACCCTGCCAAGGCAGATGGTAGAATTTGAATTCAATAAAAATCTGGAATTCACAGTCTAATGATGACCATGAAACCATGGTCAAATGTTGGAAAAACCCATCTGGTTCACTCATGTTCTTTTAAGGAAGGAAAGTGCCATCCTTACCTGGTCTGGCCTACATGTGACTCCAGACCCTCTGCATTATGGTTGACTCTTAGCTTCCCTCCTGGCAGTTAGGCATGGGCAATAAATTCTGGCCTAGCCAGCGACTCCCTCATCCTGTGAATGAAGAAGAAAAATAAACTTAAGCCTACTCGGGTACCACTCTATTCTACACACCAGCCTTCCACAGGCTACAAATTCAACTCCCTCTCCCAGGTACTAACGCCAAGCATCACAATCCAGGGTGATGAACAAGCACAACAGAAAGAAGAATGTTACAGGGCAGTTCATACCTTCAGTCAGAGACACAGGACTTACGACCTGCCCACATTGGAAAGGGGGGCCCGGATGTGACTCAGGGACCATTAACGGGAGGGCATCCTGTTTGCGAGGCTGAAATCATCAAGATCATTCCTTTCTTGAACACCAAATGGTATCATACAAAGAAACCAGAAGTGCCTCAATTTGATTGAGGAAGGAGCAATCAGCCAGACGGGCCACATTCCCTAATTCCCAAGAGGAAATTACGACAAAACAACGATTGATAAC
>NC_063345.1:61062494-61187831 GCF_021869965.1 Rhincodon typus | reverse complement strand
GCTTTCCTGCCCCTCCGATGCTGCTTGGCCTGCTGTGTTCATCCAGCACTACACCTTGTTATCTCAGATTCTCCAGCATCGGCAGTTCCTACTATCTCTGCTCAGAGGAAGACTGTCCAGCACCCAAATCCACCGCAACTTCAAAAAGAACTTCATAAACGTTCAGGGAAATTGGTGAAGACATCTGGAAAACCAACCCTGTGAAAAACAAAGTCTTTGCGTAGAGCGGTAGGTAAATAGGTCAGTTGGAGACAAAGACTTGGCAGCAGGACGGGGCGTGTGGGGAGATGTGGAGTAAAATGTTCACTATATCAATACCCTCGTAATAGCTATTGAGCATGTGTATAATGAGCTATGTCACAGCACATGGAACCTGATAGAAGTAGTCTCTACAGAAATCCTGCTCTACCAGCCTAATATTTATAGTTAATAGGCAATAAATGTTCATTGTTTGCATGTATTTCTTGAGCTCCTAGATACGCCTAACAATATTCATAAACTTCGATCTGAATACGGTCCAGAATGTTAGTTGAATGTGCAAAATTAAATCCATTTTTAAAACTAAATCAGGAAGATGGTAAGTATGTGAGGATATATATTTTTGGAAATTTCATACATTTATGGCCGGCTTGAATCTGATTTTTTTAAAATTTAAATAATCGTGCCAACTCACTGTTGAATCAGTTGCCCATTTAAGAGATATTAAAATTAGATTTACATGAGATGAGTGTTGCGTGACATAACATTTGATATTTTAATCTAAATCTGACTCAGAATGAATAACTGGAGAATCCATGATTATAACTCCGTAACTTATGAAAAAAAATTTGCATCTACAAATACGTCCAATTTACAAAACCTTATCATCTGTTGCCATATTCTTGTCACATCTTTTCTGCTGGTTCTTTTGACTTTGGAGTTATTTTGTCTATATTTGGAATGAAGTAAGCTGGCCGCATAAACGCACAAATTTGCCATAAAACAATCTCACCACCAGGTGGTGCTGGCTTTCCCCTGGAAGTCATTCAAACTTCTTTTCTAAAATAACATTCATTTTCCATCGCCATTTTGCTATCTTCAATTGAAATTACAATGTCCAAAATGAAAAAGTAAACAAAAATTTCAACCAAGTGTGCAGTGTTCACATACCATTATTCAATTACATTTACTTGCGTTTTGCCTCTGATATGAATAGGGCAAAGAAGGAGGCATTTGGACATTAGTGCCTTTGATGACTTGTTACTGCAGACAGTCCAATTAGTCCCACTCCCCCACTGTTTCCCCACAGCCCGGCACTTTCTTTTCACATACTCCTTCAATTCCCTCAAAGTTCTTTATTGAATCTGCATCCACCACCTTTTTAAACAGTACATTTTAGTTCACCACAGCTTGCTGTGTAAAAGTTATCCTTTCACATTGTAAAAGAAGCGGAGGCAACCACCTAAAATCTGTGTCATCTTGTTACTGATGTCCTTTCTTGCCTCTGGAAAACAGCTTCATCTGACCCATTCTACCCAAATCCTGTAAGGTTATATCAAACCTCCCCTGAACTTTCCCTGCACTGACGAAAAACAGACCTCAATTTGGCGATATCTCTTCACAGAACTGAAGCCTTTTGTTTCAATTCTATTCCGTATTTTTCTTTTCCACCTTCTCAAAGGCCTTGACCTCTTTCCTAAAATGCAGTACCCAGAATTGGCCATGATACCTCAGCTAGGATGACCCAGTGTTTGTCTTAGTATGCTGTGCCTCTATTTAGATAGCCTGTTTATCAGCCTTCTCAGTTCAACTAACATTGTAAGTATTTTTTTAATCAACCTGCTCAGTGATGTTATGATTCACCTCTGGTACAGGTGGGACTCAAACCCAGTGCTTCTGGCCCAGAGGTAGGGATACTACCAATTGATTTAATTTATTATTGTCATGTAACTAGGTACAGTGAGAAGTTTTGTTTTGTGTGCAGTACAAATAGATCATACCATGCAAAGTGCATTAGGTTAATAGAACTGAGCGAAGAATGTAATGTTGCGGCTGCAGAGAAGGTGCACAAACTGCAAAATCAACATTAAAATTAAAACTTGAGAGGTCCATTCAGAGGTCTAATAACAGCTGGGAAGAAACTGTTCTTGAAACTGATGGTACGTGTGTTTAAGCTTTTGTATCTTCTGCCACAATTGTGCCACAAACACCCTAGTGACCATTGTATATGTACACTCACAGGCCTTTTGGCTGAACCCCTTTAAAAGTTTATTAATTAGTTTAAACTGACTGTCCTTGATCTTGTTAGTAACTGTATTACTTCACACAGTTCTATGTTGAACAGAGAGCTATGTCCCCCTGAAATTGTCACTAATGCTTCTCATGGTTTACGGTACTTCCAACATGTATGTTATCTGCAAGCCTTTAAATCAGACTCTAAACATTGATATCCTGGTCTTTAATATGTAAGAAAAGGAGGAATTGCTCTAGTAAAATCGCAGGCAGAGGGAGGAAAAGAGGGCATGGATGAGAGGGAGGCTGCGTTGAAAGACTAACCACTCATCCTTACTCTCTATCTTCTGTCCTTCAGCTATTTTTCACTTACTTTAGCGACTCAAATAATCCCATTTTAACCTAGTCCTTCAATTTGCACTCAAATATATACAGCAGTCTTTGTTTTAACCAGCACCTTATAAATTGGCATTCTCAATAAACCAGCAAAAATTATATACCATAAATACCAAGAAGTTTACTGTACTATTCTGTCCAATTATTATAGTTTTTAATTTATTTGTCTTGAAGTAAGTATACTTGTTCAATCAAATGGCTACACAAAATATCAACAGTTGATTCAATTTTAAGTCAATTTCTCCTCAAATTCCACAATCTCTCGCGATGTCTGAGTAATCATTTTAGGGTGTGAGTGAGAAGGCTCTCTGCTGATAAGTTTCCTTTAAGACAAAGTTGTATTACTGTTTAAGTGATTTACACTGTAAATAAAGTATAACAGTGATGTGTATTCCTGCTGATGTTTCTATTATTTAGTGTGTGTACTTATTATGTGAACCTCTTGATTATCTGGAATATTTGATCAACCAGCATGCTCATAGGTGCTGGTTTTTAAAAAAGCTTGCTGTGTGACATACTTCCATAATGTGTTCTCTCAATTGTCTCCATTGAGTATTAGATGGGTCCAGACATTATACACCTCTGGAGCAAGTGGGACTTGAACCTAAGCCTTCCAGTCCAGGGATAAGGACACTACCACTTGCACCACAAGAGACCTCGAGGTCCAGGTCTTTTTTTCTTTTTGTTTTTCCCCTATAACTGAAATGATTGGTCTTGTGAATGAGCTTCAAGACTGTTTCTTGTGTGTCGCTGACATAAGCGGGGTCTAAAGGTGTGCTCTGCCCAATGCACTTTTACGGCCTTAACAACCTGCCTTTTTTACAGCCTTTTTTTTGGAGTGAGTAAGTGAGGTAATATATTTGGGCGGTTGCTTTACCCGAAACACTACCTAGGTAGTGTCTCCCAACCATCCTCCTCCTCTAACCAAAAAAAAAGGTTCTGAGCGCTGATTTGGTAAGGCTACTAGTTTTTTTTAATAGTCTGTTTGGGAATTCAGAACAGTGGGAATGGATGTTGGGGCAGTTGCATGCTCCTCCTGTAGAATGTGGGAGGTAAGGGTCACCACTAGTGTCCCCACTGACTTCATCTGCGGGAAGTGCACCCAACTCCAGCTCCTCGGAAACCGCATTAGGGAACTGGGGCTGGAGCTGGATGAACTTTGGATCATTCGGGAGGCTGAGGGGGTAATTGAGAGGAGTTACAGGGAGGTAGTCACACCTCAGGTACAGGAAAAAAGTAGATGGGTTACGGTCAGGCGACGGAAAGGAAACAGGCAGACAGTGCAGGGATCCCCTGTGGCCGTTCCCCTCAATAACAAGTATACCGTTTTGGATACTGTTGGGGGGTCGACTTACCAGGGGTAAGCCATGGGGTACAGGTCTCTGGCACAGAGTCTGTCCCTGTTGCTCAGAAGGGAAGGGGGGAGAGGAGGAGAGCATTAGTCATTGGGGACTCCATAGTTAGGGGGACAGATAGGAGATTCTGTGGGAACGAGAGAGACTCGCGGTTGGTGTGTTGCCTCCCAGGTGCCAGGGTCCGTGATGTCTCGGATCGTGTTTTTGGGATCCTTAAGGGGGAGGGGGTGCAGCCCCAAGTCGTGGTCCACATAGGCACCAACGACATACGTAGGAAAAGGGATGGGGATGTACGGCAAAAAGTTAAAGAAGCTAGGGTGGAAGCTGCGAGCTAGAACAAACAGAGTTGTTATCTCTGGTTTGTTACCCGTGCTAGCGAGGCGAGGAATAGGGAGAGAGAGCAGTTGAACACGTGGCTAGAGGGATGGTGCAGGAGGGAGGGATTCAGATACCTGGATAATTGGGGCTCATTCTGGGGCAGCTGGGACCTCTACAAACAGGATGGTCTACACCTGAACCAGAGGGGTACCAATATCCTGTGGGGGGAAATTTGCTAATGCTCTTCGGGAGAGTTTAAACTAATTCAGCAGGGGCATGGGAACCTGAATTGTAGCTCCAGTGTACAGGAGGTTGACAGTAGTGAGGTCATGAATAAGGTTTCAAGGTTGCAGGAGTGTACCGGCAGGCAGGAAGGTGGTTTGAAGTGTGTCTACTTCAATGCCAGGAGCATCCAGAATAATGTGGGTGAACTTGCAGCATGGGTGGGTACCTGGGACTTCGATGTTGTGGCCATTTCGGACACATGGATAGAGCAGGGACAGGAATGATTGTTGCAGGTTCTGGGGTTTAGATGTTTCAGTAAGATCAGGGAAGGTGGTAAAAGAGGGGGAGGTGTGGCATTGTTAGTGAAGGACAGTATTACGGTGACAGAAAGGACGTTTGATGAGGACTCGTCTACTGAGGTAGTATGGGCTGAGGTTAGAACCAGGAAAGGAGAGGTCACCCTGTTGGGAGTTTTCTATAGGCCTCCAAAAAGTTCCAGAGATGTAGAGGAAAAGACTGCAAAGATGATTCTGGATGGGAGCGAAAATAACAGGGTAGTTGTTATGGGGGACTTTAACTTTCCAAATATTGACTGGAAACGCTATAGTTCGAGTACTTTAGGTGGGTCAGTTTTTGTCCAATGTGTGCAGGAGGGTTTCCTGACACAGTATGTAGATAGGCCAACAAGAGGCGAGGCCACATTGGATTTGGTACTGGGTAATGAACCAGGCCAGGTGTTAGATTTGGAGGTAGGTGAGCACATTGGTGATAGTGACCACAATTCGGTTACGTTTACTTTAGCGATGGAAAGGGATAGGTATATACCGCAGCGCAAGAGTTATAGCTGGGGGAAAGGCAATTATGAGGCGATTAGGCAAGATTTAGGATGCATAGGATGGAGAAGGAAACTGCAGGGGCTGGGCACAATTGAAATGTGGAGCTTGTTCAAGGAACAGCTACTGCGTGTCCTTGAGAAGTATATACCTGTCAGGCAGGGAGGAAGTGGTCGAGCAAGGGAACCGTGGTTTACTAAAGAAGTTGAATCTCTTGTCAAGAGGAAGAAGGAGGCTTATGTAGAGATGAGGCGTGAAGGCTCAGTTAGGGCGCTTGAGAGTTACAAGTTAGCCAGGAAGGACCTAAAGAGAGAGCTAAGAAGAGCCAGGAGGGGACATGAGAAGTCTTTAGCAGGTAGGATCAAGGAAAACCCTAAAGCTTTCTATAGGTATGTCAGGAATAAAAGAATGACGAGAGTAAGATTAGGGCCAGTCAAGGACAGTAGTGGGAAGTTGTGCGTGGAGTCCGAAGAGATAGGAGAGGCGCTAAATGCATATTTTTCGTCAGTATTCACACAGGAAAAAGACAATGTTGTCGAGGAGAATACTGAGATACAGTCTATTAGACTAGACGGGATTGAGGTTCATAAGGAGGAGGTGTTAGCAATTCTGGAAGGTGTGAAAATAGATAAGTCCCCTGGGCCGGATGGGATTTATCCTAGGATTCTCTGGGAAGCTAGAGAGGAGATTGCAGAGCCTTTGGCTTTGATCTTTATGTCGTCATTGTCTTCAGGAATAGTGCCAGAAGACTGGAGACTAGCAAATGTTGTCCCGTTGTTCAAGAAGGGGAGTAGAGACAACCCTGGTAATTATAGACCACTGAGCCTTACTTCGGTTGTGGGTAAAATGTTGGAAAGGATTATAAGAGATAGGATTTATAATCATCTAGAAAGGAATAATTTGATTAGGGATAGTCAACACGGTTTTGTGAAGGGTAGGTCGTGCCTCACAAACCTTATTGAGTTCTTCGAGAAGGTGACCAAACAGGTGGATGAGGGTAAAGCGGTTGATGTGGTGTATATGGATTTCAGTAAAGCGTTTGATAAGGTTCCCCATGGTAGGCTATTGCAGAAAATACAGAGACATGGGATTGAGGGTGATTTAGCGGTTTGGATCAGAAATTGGCTAGCTGTAAGAAGACAGAGGGTGGTGGTTGATGGGAAATGTTCATCCTGGAGTTCAGTTACTAGTGGTGTACCTCAAGGATCTGTTTTGGGGCCACTGCTGTTTGTCATTTTTATAAATGACCTGGATGAGGGCGTAGAAGGATGGGTTAGTAAATTTGCGGATGACACCAAAGTCGGTGGAGTTGTGGATAGTGCGGAAGGATGTTGCAGGTTACAGAGGGACATAGATAAGCTGCAGAGCTGGGCTGAGAGGTGGCAAATGGAGTTTAATGCAGAAAAGTGTGAGGTGATTCACTTTGGAAGGAGTAACAGGAATACAGAGTACTGGGCTAATGGTAAGATTCTTGGTAGTGTGGATGAGCAGAAAGATCTCGGTGTCCATGTGCATAGATCCCTGAAAGTTGCCACCCAGGTTGATAGGGTTGTTAAGAAGGCGTACGGTGCGTTAGGTTTTATTGGTAGAGGGATTGAGTTTTGGAGCCATGAGGTCATGTTGCAGCTGTACAAAACTCTGGTGCGGCCGCACCTGGAGTATTGCGTACAGTTCTGGTCACCGCATTATAGGAAGGATGTGGAAGCATTGGAAAGGGTGCAGAGGAGATTTACCAGGATGTTGCCTGGTATGGAGGGAAGGTCTTATGAGGAAAGGCTGAGGGACTTGAGGCTGTTTTCGTTAGAGAGAAGAAGGTTAAGAGGTGATTTAATAGAGACATACAAGATGATCAGAGGATTAGATAGGGTGGACAGTGGGTGCCTTTTTCCTTGGATGGTGATGGCTAGCACGAGGAGATATAGCTTTAAATTGAGGGGTGATAGATATAGGACAGATGTCAGAGGTAGTTTCTTTACTCAGAGAGTAGTAAGGGCGTGGAATGTCCTGCCTGCAAAAGTAGTAGACTCGCCAACTTTAAGGGCATTTAAATGGTCATTGGATAAACACATGGATGATAATGGAATAGTTTAGGTTGGATGGGCTTCAGATTGGTTTCACAGGTCGGCGCAACATCGAGGGCCGAAGGGCCTGTACTGCGCTGTAATGTTCTATGTTCTATGTTCTATAACACATTCTCCAAACTGTGTGAGATTCACTTAGCAGTCATTCCTTTACTTATTCTGGTTCCTGTGCTACGTCTTTTTCCGATCACAGCCTCCCCTCCCCACCCCCCACCCCCCCACTTTTTGTGTAACTCTCGTGGTATTTGTATGACATGAAAATTCCCTACCAGTGCTCTGAGGTACACTTTGTTGTGCGGCTTTGCCAGCAATGCACATAAAGGGGTCAGGACAGTTGTTGTATTCCATGAAGTGCAAAACTCTTATATAGTGGACTAATTACACTCCTAAACTTAATATTGCAATTTTTCTTTTGGGGGAGAAAAAAATCTTGTCTTATAACTAGACATGTCAAGAGTTTCCTCACGGTTTGGTTTGGATTTGAATTCTGCATGAGGAAGTCACTGCAATTTTTAAAATATGCTTAAGTCCTCAATATTCTGCCATAATCAAGAACCTTCCTCCACTCCTGCCAACAGATACTCATGATTATTTTATCCTCATGCATTTGTAATGTGCTTAATTTGTTGAAAGTGGCATCACAGATAGACAGGGTAGTAAAGAAGGCATTTAGCACACTTGTCTTCATTGGTCGATGCATTGAGCATAGCACTTGGGACATCATGTTGCAGCTGTACAGGAAATTGGTGGGCCACTTTTTAAAATACTATGTACAATTCTGGTCACCCTGCTTTTGGAAGGATGTTGTTAAACTAGAAAGGGTGAGAAAAGATTTACAAGGATTGTACCAGTACTGGAGCGTGTGAGTTGTAAGGAGAGGCTGGACTGGCTGGGGGCTTTTTACCCTGGAGCATCGGAGGCTGATAAGGTTTATAAAATCATGAGGGGCACAGAAAAGGTGAATAGCCAAGGTCATTTCCCCAGGTTAGGGGAGTATAAAACTAGAGGCATAGGGTTAAAGTGAGAGAAGTTTAAAAGGGTCTTGAGGGGTAATTTTTTCACAGGGAGTGGTGCGTGTATGAAATGAGCTGCCAGAGGAGGTGGTGGAGATGAGTACAATTACAACATTTAAGATATTTGGACAGGTACATGGATAGGAAAGGTTTAGCAGGATATGGGCCAAATGCAAGTAAATGGGACTAGTTCAGTTTAGGAAATGTGGTTGGCATGAATGAGTTAGACTGAAGGGTCTGTTTCTGTGCTACTTGACACTATGACTCTCTGTGACTCTTAAGCAAAGAACTGGAAGAAACCAAAATAAAAATATTTATCAACTTCTGTGGCCTGGATTGGTGCTATCAAATTGTTTCCTCCTGGTTTGTCTTCCTCCTTTTTCCTCTTTTAAAATCCTTGTCTTGTTTCTTTGTGTGCCTGTTTTATATGTATGTGGACATTTTAAAAAAGGGTGGAGTTTAAGTTATTAACTTTAAGTTAACTCTTCATGTTTCTTTCTTGCCATTGGTTGTAAACAGTCTAATCACAACTAAAGGTTATTTTCTGTTTTATGATAAAATCCTGATGTGCATGTTATATTAAAATGAATAAGAGTGATCGGTAAAATTGGAAAATTTGGTCGTTTAATCTTCACATTTGCGACAACTTCGACAATAGTGGAGCTTGATTTCTGGTACCCCACTCCAGGGGGTTATGAAACTGTTCTGTTGGGAAAGGTTAGAAAATCCGAGATAATATAAATGATTTGAGTTCAATACTGAACACCATCTCTAATATGTGATCAATAAACCAATTATGTTTCTGTCGCTTTGTACATTAGCACTTTAAAGATTTGCACAAAGCTGTGCTATTTGAATATTAAAAATAGTCTCAGACGCAATAAAAAGTGGAATCAAATTGTGGAAAACATTTTCAATCCCACTATCCACACTTTATCTAACCTCAG
This sequence comes from Rhincodon typus, assembly GCF_021869965.1. Lineage (NCBI taxonomy): Eukaryota > Metazoa > Chordata > Chondrichthyes > Orectolobiformes > Rhincodontidae > Rhincodon > Rhincodon typus. The sequence continues at coordinate 61,178,452 of NC_063345.1, read as the reverse complement.
CATTGACAAGTCCCTGGCAATCTTGCCATTTGATTTTTGTTCCATTTCACATTGCAACAAATATAAAATCAAAAAGAATGAATTGCTAAAATTCTCAAAGGCTTGAAATGTATTCTCTGGGATGTGTTGTGATTCAGTGTGAGCAGTTGTTGCATTTCCAGGATGCATCACTGAAATTCAGTCAGAAATTTCTCTGAACTCTCACCGATTTTTGCTCAATTATTCTTCAAAATTATTTGAACAACAGCCGCAAATTAATATCAATCCTTTTGCAAGTTTACGTCATTATTTTCTAACTGACAGTATACCTACAAGTATGTATATACAAAAAGGGAGGCTCGGCATTTCAATTGTGGGCCCAATTTAAATTCATCATTGCAGGACCCACTGGCTGCAATTCAACTGCTGGAAGCACACTGTTATGGTCTTGGTAGAGACCAATAAATCGATTTAAAGATGTTGAAAGAATGCAAAATCCTGTTTATTTACTAAAATGAATGAAGCTGCAAGATTCCAATTAAAAGCAAACAAATTTTTACCATATAAAACTCAAATAATAATACCGACATAAATAACCTCCTTCAGTCTAACATCCAGAATTAACACAGGTAAAATATGAATTGACAGACAAATTGCAGTTGATTTTAAACTGTAATTGTATATTAAATGGCAGATACAGCTAAAATAGATCTTACAAATTGGCTCAATAGTCCGCTCACATTTGTTGATAATACTCAGCCATAAAGCTATTTTTCTCACAAAGAACTTAACACCTCTACTTCTTAGAAGCTAGTCTGAGCTCCAGTCAACAATAACATACAACCCATTCGAGGTGCAAGGGCACTGTCTTCACCACAAATAAGACCATAAGAATTGGGAACGGGGTAAGCCGTTCGGCCTTTTGAACCTGCTCCTCCATTCAATAGGATCGTGGCTGATCTGATATTCCTCACGCCCATTTTCCTGCCTTTTTTCCCATAACCCTCAATTCCCCTCCTGATCAAGAATCTAGCTATCTCAGCCTTAAATGTAGACAAGGACTTTGCCTCACCTACAGGATCTGCTCCTCCTGATTGGTGGGATTGATCCTCTGAAGTTATCTTCAAGTAATAGGAACATTAGCAGAATCAATGGGCACAATTATCACTTCCCTAATGGCAAGAAGGGAATGACAATGGGATAAACTGTCCCTGGCAAGAAACATATGACACCTCACTAATTCAGTTCCCTGACCAAGAAATTAATGCCATTTAAAGGACCTCAAGCTGCCACCTCCCTGATTTACTTGCTTTTCGGTGGGCAAGAAAGATGGTTAATTTCCCAGTTGAGAAACCATGGTGATCCATGTGTCAGGCTGTGGGGAACCCTACTATGATGACAATTAGAGTATGGATAGGAGGGCAAGGCAGTAACCTTGGAAAAGCCAAACTCCTGCCCAGGCTTCCAAGTATCCACCCACCTAACCCATGGCCCCACCCACCCCTTCTTGCCGCTGCATCTCCCAGGGAGCAAATTGGACTGGGGGACTTTAGGACCCTGAATCTGCCAACTTCTGATTGACCAGCAGCCTCTGGTGACTTGGGCCATCAATGTTGATGCCTGTAATTTAGTAGGAATTGTGCCCAAACTCACTGGTGGGTGAATGGACACATCTTCTTCATAGTGGGGGTTGGGCATTAGCTGCAAGTTAATAGTCACACCATCCTATTAAAAAAAGGGAAATTTCTAACCTTTGTATTTGCTTTTATCTCTGAACTTAACCTCTAACTCTTTCAGTCGTTTTCCTCTTACCTGTACTGCACCTATGATAGAGTTAGTTAGGGTTAGAATTAAGAATTCATTAACTACCCACTTTGACTGTTGATGTCCTTTCATATCTTCCAACCAGGTTCGGTCTGCCAAGAAGTTGTGATTTCCACATTCAAGCCTTTTTTTGTTTCCTTAGAAACTCGGAAGCCTCAGTTTCCCTTCTATGTTTCTCTTTTCAGTTTCCATTTCAGTTAGTGTTTTCTCCAAAAATGTGCACACTTTAAAAGCACAGATTCGCTTTTGGCAGAGAACATTGGCAGAGAACTTCAGGCTGGAACTTGTTCATTTCTATGATGCCTCAGGAGGGTGGGTGGGGTCTGGAACCGGGAGAGAGTGGTGTTGGATTGAGGAGGAGTGTCATTCCAGAGTGGCAGCCCTCATTTTCAGACACTGACCAGAGGTTGATAAATTTGAAGAAACGTAGTACTATAACTGTACGCTCTCTGTAAAGTGAGATTTATTTCAGCAGACTTGAGATGTAATTCTGGATGTGAGTTACGTTAAGCTCTTCAATAAATGTGCAAATATCCTTGGATACACAGGTGCTGGTCCTTGGAAGCAGAAGTTTTATTGAAAGAGCAGCAGAGAGTGAGGTTCTATCCAAGTTTAAAAAGTGCCCATAGATATGAAAAACTGTAGCACTTTTAATCACGATAACCTTTTCAACACTTTAAGTTCAGGTCATGTTGGCTTACCATTCCTGGCCAGTGGGAAGTGACAATACAAAATACCGAAACTGCTGCAGAAACTCAGCAGGTCAGGCAGCATCTGTAGGGAGAGAAAGCAGAGTCAACATTTTCAGTCCTTCTTCAGAGACTTCTCCAGCAATTTTTCTGTTTTTGTTCCAGCTTTCTAGCATCCACAGTTCTTTGGCTCGTTTCAGAGATGTGATGATATTACGATGTGGGGCAGAAATTGCTGGGATGTGGGATGGAAATTTTCCATGTCGATCTTTGTTTGATCTCAAACAGCTGAATCTCTGCTCCAGTGAGGAAGCAAGAACTGGGTATTTGAGCAGTTTTTTGCTCCTGAATGTATTTTGGTGGGAAACTGGGGAATTGTGACTGGGGCTACTTGGTTGAGAGGTGAGATTTCTTTAGATGTCTTTGGCTGCATCCTCACCCAGGCAGTCCAGCAGAACTGTTCTCTTTAGGGGAGGACCTTTGAAGCTGCCTGGAGCTATGGCCCCTTGACTTGCTGCTGGGTGCCTGCCTCTAACAGTTAAATGGAAACCACATCATCTTAGGAAACTGGAGGATGACTGGGAAATTCCAGCAAAGAAACAGGCATGCCAACCAGCATCAGGATTTTCAGGCTCCATCCATTGTTATTCCCAACATTGCCAAAGCTCCAAAAAAAGAGTCCAATAATTTCTTCTATATATCCAACAATGCATAGATCCTTTAAACTGGAGTCACAGGTAGATAGGGTTGTAAAGAAGGATTTTGGCACGGTTGCCTTTGTTGGTCAGAACATTGAGTATAGGAGTTGGGACGTCGTGTTGCGGCTGTACACAGCATCGATGAGGCCACTTTTGGAATACTGCATTCAATTCTTGTCACCCTTCTATAGGAAGGATGCTGTTAAACTTGAGACGGTGCAGAAAAGATTTACAAGGATGTTGCTGGGGTTGGAGGGTTTCAGCTATAGGGAGAAGCTGAATAGGCTGGGTCTATTTTCCCTGGAGCGTCGGAGGCTGAGGGTGACCTTACAGAGGTTTATACAATCATGAGGAGCATGGATTGGGGGAACAGCCAAGGTATGTTTCCAAGGATGGGGGAGTCCAAAACTAGATGGCATAGGTTTAAGATGAGAGTAGAAAGATTTAAAAAGAACCTGAGGGGTATTCATGCAGAGGGTGGTGCATGCATGGAACGAGCTGCCAGAGGAAGTGGTGGAGGCAGGTACAATTACATTTAAAAGGCATCTGGATGGATATATGACTAGGAAGGGCCAAATTCTGACAAATGAGACTCGGTCAGATTGAGATATCTGGTCGGCAGGGCTGAGTTGGACCAAGGGGCCTATTTCCGTGTTGTATGACTAGATAATTGTAAATTGCCCGCTATTCTGGGAATGTGGTTTTACACAAAGTACAATGGATTTTTTGGGCACGGCTTATTTTGCATATGATTTGACAGTAAGCAGATGCCTTTAATATTCAAACAGTCTGTCTTTGTTTACACTGAGAAGAAATGCTTTTTATGAGAGATGAAAAACATGGGAGCTGCATTACTTTTGACAGAGGAGTCTATACAGACAATCTAGAATATCCAACACAAATTGAGTATGTTTCTTCAACTGTTTAACATTAGGCAAAGTGGCATGCATGTATTAGCATGTTTGGCAGCAAGAGAAAAGGCAATAATTCAACCAAGTGTTTCTGGGAATGTCATAAACTATCAGCATGAAGCCTATTCTGTTTACAGAGAACAGTAAAAGCTCGAGACTGCATTAAACATGCCACCAGATGTTTGTGATTCTTTGTTGCACATTGTCCATTGACAATTTGTAGATAATGTTAACTGTATAGTTGTATAATAAATTGGTAGATAACCTGAATACGGTAAAGACAGTGTCCCACAGGCAAATGGCTGATAAACGAATACAATTATGTAAATTAGAAATTACACAGCATGAGAAACATGAATAGACTTTTAACTTAAGTGAAATTCTTATATCCACTGTTATGGTGGGGACATTAGTCTGTTTATAACTGAAATGGTACAGTGTACAGATGCCTTGTTCCTTAGTTACCATTAAAGCTCTGAATCCTACTCTGCGGAGCAAATGGGGCATATTTATAGCACTGGGAGCCAAAAGCAATTGCAGAACCACTTTAAGCTGTTGTCATTCAGCAATATGAAAAGGACATCTCCGGCTTGTGCTCTTACACATGCACACAGCGTAAAGGACACTGCTCAATGCAAAGAGGTGAAGAACCAGGAAATAAATGAACTGCAGAGACATTAAGATCTATTACGTGGTTATATTTCTATATGTTTGGAAAAAGCCTCTACCTAGCATTTGCCTTTTACAATGAAATGTTACTGTGAGAAACCTGCCACTGAAGGTAGTGTAAAATGTTTATATCTAGGAGAAATTAGCCTGTAATAATGTAACCGCTAAATTTCAGTGAAAAGTTGTGTGACATTCGTTATCACAAGTGATGTAGAGTAGTCTAAGAAGTGATCACGTGATGGACATTGATGGCTGACTGACAAATACATGGAGTATGATTTGGAGCACAATGTCACTTGATATAACATAGACAAGCTTCACAGACCATGCAGCCTTTGAAGATACAACAAGCAGCTGAACAAGATACTTTCAAATTACTGCGTTTCCAGTGCCGGAAGTCAGATTGCCTATTTCTTCTTGCCCTGCAGTTGTCCTTAATGTGTCAAAACTTGTCCCTATCCATAAGTGGTCACTTTGTCCTGAAATCTGATCTATTTTCAAAAATAAAGAGGGAATTACAAGAATGATTTAATAGAGGTTTTTACAGTTGTGAAGGAACGGGGCAGGATAGGTTAAGAAAAAAGACTGTTTCCATTAAGTGAGGATTTATGAGTGAACCTGCATTTAAGATGAAATATGCTGCAGATTGAGGCACACAACACAACCTTTCAAGCTTCAAAAAAATCTTTCCAAAAATATTGGCAAGTTATAAGGTGAGCATAAGATGGGAACTGTGCCTGTTGGTGTTGATTCTCATCATTTTGAAATGTTTAAGAAAATCATGACACCAGTAATTCAGATTGAATCAAAGTGTCACATTTATTTAATAAAGCTATTGTTCAAGAATAGCTTGCGCCACAATCATAATGTTTCAAAAAACATCAGATTCTTATCTTTGACATCTGACAAAAAGGGATGGATTTTTTATGAAGGAGTTGGGAAGTCAAGCCAAGAAATGCCTGGCAGACCCATCAGCATTAAAGGGGCCCACTCCTGAACATATTTTCATTGCAGGGTAATAGGAGCGGGATGGAGTTGGAATTTTCTCTGAACTTCGGCCCCATTGTATTAAAGGCTATTAATCCCTCCAGCTCTCACTCCTAACACCCCTTCACTGAATGCAGCTAGGACATTTCCCTTGGCTGGGTGTTTGAAAATATGGTGTGACAATCACTGAATGAGGGGACATGCCATTTAGGACTGAGATGAGGAGAACCTCCTTCACTCAGAGAATCTTTGGAATCTTCTACCCTGAGGGCTGTAAAGGATCAGTCCTCATGTATGTGCAAGACAGAGATTGATACATTTCTGAATATTTAAAGACCTTAACTGATATGGGGATACTGCAGGAAAATGGCATTGAGCAAGAAGATCGGCCACGATCTCGTTGAATGGCACAGCAGTAGGCTGAATGGCTACCCCATTCCCATTTCCCATGTTCATATATCTCCATGAATAGGCTGCCTTTTCGCCATTTTCCATTACTGAGTATCAGAGTTCAGCCGAGCATTTATAATGAGGCCATCTGGAAAAACAGACGTCTCACCAGTTTTTTGTTTAGGATGAGCTCACATGCAGGGTTTCTGGCTCTATCCCCATCTTTCTCCACTGTTGCCACGTACTGGAGGAGGCCTGGCCAAACTCCTCAGTAGCCAAGGGAATACCTCCAAAAAAGACAGGGTTCTATATCTAGCCCCACTTTGAACTCCAGAGCTGGAGGTTGGAGCTAAGTTTGATTCACCTGCTACAATGTTCAATTTCTTCCCAGTTCTCAGATAACTGAACAGCTTGGGACTGGGCACAAGATTGACACAGAAGCGTTTTGATCACTAGCACGGGGTGGTCTCTCTGTTCTCTGCAGTCAAAACCTATTTCAAACTTGAAGAACACCAGTTCATCTTTTCTTCAGCGTTAAACTGTGACTTTTAATTGACAAGGCAGGGACCTTTTATAAGTGATTCAGAACCTTGTGCCTCTTACAAATCAGTGGAAGCATTGGAGAAAGATGACTGAAAAGGAACATTCTAACCAGCACGAGAATCATAAGGACCAGGTTATTGAGAGAAGCAAGAAAGGAGATTGCTGGGGCCTTGACCAAGATCTTTATATCCTCATTAGCCACTGGAAAGGTTCCAGAGGACTGGTGAGTAGCTAATGTTATTCCTCTGTTCAATAAGGGAAATAGGGATAATCCAGGAAACTTTAGACTGGTGAGTCTAACATCAGTGGTTGGGAAGCTATTGGAGGGAATTCTTTGGGAAAGGATTTACATGCATTTGGAAAAACATGGTCTAATTAGGGACAGTCAGCATGGCTTTGTGCAGGGCAGGTCATGTCTTACCAATATGATTGAAATTTTCAACAAGGTGACAAAGGCGATCGACGAGGGTAGAGCAGTGGATGTTGTCTACATGGATTTTAGTAAGGCTTTCAACAAGGTCCCTCATGATAGGCTCATCCAGAAGATTAAGATGCATGGGATCCACAGTGACTTGGCCACTTGGATTCAGGATTGCCCCTAGAAGGCAGAGGGTAGTGGTGGAAGGTTTTTATTTTCCGACTGGAGGTCTGTGACTAGTGTTGCTCTGCAGGATCCATACTGGGACCTCTGCTGTTTTTGATACATAGAAATAACTTGGATGAAAATGTAGATGGGGGTTAGTAAGTTTGCAGACAATACAAAGATTGGTGGAGTTGTGGATAATGTAGCAGCTTTTCAAAGGATACAACGGGATATAGATCAGTTGCAGATATGGGTGGACAAATGGCAGATGGAGTTTAATCCGGGTAGGTGTGAGGTACTGCACTTTGAGAGATCAAGTGTTAAGGGAAAGTATACAGTTAATGCCAGAACCCTGAATAGCACTGATTTACAGAGGGATCTTGGAGTCAAGTCCATAGATCCCTGAAAGTGGCCACTTAAGTAGATAGGGTAGTAAAGAAGATGTATGACATGCTTGCCTTTATTGGTCGGGGAATTGAGTACGAGGGTTAGGATGTCATGTTGCAGCTTTATATGACTTTGGTTAAGCCACACTTAGAGTATTGCATTCAATTCTGGTCGCCACATTATAGGAAGGATGTGGATGCTTTGGACAGAGTGCAGAAGAGGTTTACCAGGATGCTGCCTGGGTTCTTTTTCCCAGAATTGAAATTTCCAATACCAGGGAGCATGCGTTTAAGGTGAGGAGTGTGAAAGTCAAAGGAGATGTGAGGGGCAAGTTATTTTACACAGAGAGGGATGGTAGTCTGGAATGTGCTGCCAGGGGTGGCGGTGGAGGTAGATATGACAGGGGTGTTTAAGGGATGTTTAGATTTGCACACGAATATGCAAGGAATGGAGGGATATGGACCAGGGATGGGCAGAAGGGATTAGTTTAATTTGGTGCCATGTTCGTGGTGTTCAACATCGTGAGCAGAATGGCCTGTTCCTGTGCTATACTGTTCTATGTTATAACTCAGCAACCTGTGAAATGGGACCACTGAAATGCATTCCAGCTTTCCTTTTGAGGAGAGGCTTGCTGAGCTTTTGCAGAACTTTCTGTTTTCAATTCAGACCTCCAACATCCACTGTATTTTGCCTTCGTTTTAGCACAGTTGCATTCATCATTCTCTTACAAAAGCCCAGGATAATCACAGGGGTAAGAGGTGGTCATTTGGCCCACTTTAATTCCTGCAGCCAGGAAAATTGGAGTGTTTCTGCCCCTCTTTCCTAAATTATCTAATTAATTTTTTAAAAAGATCTGTAGATTTTGTCGCCATGTTTTCTGGACATTTATTCTGTAAGTCGATACTCCTGTGCAGGAATGTTGTTGAAGACACCTCCCAGTTCATTTGTTTTGGCTGTTCCACATTCTATTGCATTTGACCCCTTTTAAAATTACTGCTCTGCCTCCTAGTGTTGGTATTTATGTGTTCCACATCATGTTAAAATTAATAATTCAATCTCCCCCAAGGCATCTTGGATCCTGTTTCCTGTGCATTTTTTTTGGACCATTTACAAATACCAGATGATTATGAGGACAGCTTCCTGTGCTTCCTTAACACAGTGGACTATGAATCAGTCATGCATCGCATTCATCAACACTGAGCTCAAATCACTTGCGGTTTCTCAGTTTATATTTGTTTGATTAAGTTACCCTTAAAATAGCTCTTTGTCCTCACACAACCTCCCTATCTCTTTCTTATGCTAGCCAGATGGTCTGTAGCGTAACTTTCATGTTAGCTCCAATTGTACATTGTAAGTATTGAAGCAGATTAGTTAATTGTGTAGTCCTCTTTTGCCTCTTAAGTACCACTAACTGTTAACGTCGCCTTGTATTTTCGCTCATTACTTTACATTTGAACGAATAAATTCAGTGCGGGACTAGCCGATTTGGCCCGTCAAGCCTTCCCCGATATTCAATAAAATCCTGGCTGCCCTGATGTGGCCTCAACACTATTTTTCTGTCTTTCCCAATACATTTTTCATTCCTTTTGTCAATCATGAAAATGACTTCGCCTTAAAAATATCCCATCTGCTGCTATCTGAGGAAGAGAATTCCACAGACTAGTGACCCACTCTGAGAGAAAACACCTCCCCCTCGTCTCCAAGGGTGCTCGTTAGTTTTAAACTCCGTTGCGTTATGATGTGGCACTCTCGGTGTGATGTGCATGCAGTCTATCGCACTCTTCATCTGGGGAAGCTAGCCATGTCAGCCCAGGCCTGAGCTGCAGTACTGACCTCATCCTGGGGAAACTCAATGAAGCAGTATAATATTATCAAGGTGTAATAACCATGATACATTTGTGGGTCCAGGATGGAGAGATCCAACACATGTCCTGTCGGAAGGAACCCGTTGCATTATAGTTCAATGCAGCTGTCACTGTGATGGTCACTGGAATAGGATGGCCATGCGTTCCACAAGCTGTAATACCTTCTGTGGCAGACTCCCTAGACATCCTCAGCCTGCGATGACACTGTGCCTTGCTCAACTGGAGAGAATGACTTTGAGGAAGAATGACTCTGGCTCTCTTGCATTTTCTGAGGGGATCTCCAGCTGCAACCTTCTAATGTGACTTCCAACAAAGTGAGCCCTGGAACACCTCTACCTGGTAATTTGATCTTAGATCTTATTCCAATGAATGCAGCACCAGGGATGTCACAAAGTAGAAGACTGTAAGAACTGCATGAGTACTTAGACCTTGTGCTTCCAGCCCCGCATCATCCATTAAAGGCATCATTGCATATAGAGTATTTTGGAGGCTACTTGCAGTTCAAGGTGAGTGGGAATCGGTTCTGTGCCCTTGTGCAGGCTGAGATCCTGGATTGTCTTTGTGCTTGTGGGAAGGGTCACAGTGAAAGTCATCAGTGATTACCTCTGCTTCACAAACATGAGCTAGTGTTGCCGATTAACTGTTCTGACTCGCATGTTGGGAATCGTTAATGTCTAGTTTCTATCTGGTTGCGGGACATTGGGAAACTGTATATTAAGGTTTTGGAGTAGATTTGTAGCTCGGGTTGTGGGTATTGAGGTTGGTTGGCTCGCCGAGCTGGTTTGTTGTTCCGCAGACGTTTCGTTACCGTGCTGGGTAACATCCTCAGTGCAGCCTCTGACGAAGCGTCGGTGTGTTTTCCCGCCTGGTTTTTAAACTCTGGGGTCCGTTGCGATGGATTGCCTCACTTCCGGGTTTCCTCCATAGTGGAATGTATACGGGGTCGAGTTCAATGTGTTTATCAATAGCCTGCTTCGTGGAGTGCCATGCTTCCAGGAACTCTCATGCTTGTCTCTGCCTAGCCTGTCCCAGGATCTTGGTGTTGTCCCAGTCGAAGTCGTGGTTTTCCTTGTCCATGTGGATTGAGATGAGTGAGTATTGGTCATGTCTTTTTGTAGCCAGTTGGTGAACAAGGAAAACCACGACTACGACTGGGACAACACCAAGATCCTGGGACAGGCTAGGCAGAGACAAGCACGAGAGTTCCTGGAAGCATGGCACTCCACGAAGCAGGCTATTAATACACACATTGAACTCGACCCCGTATACACTCCATTACGGAGGAAACCCGGAAGTGAGGCAATCCATCGCAACGGACCCCAGAGTTTAAAAGCCAGGCGGGAAAACACACCGACGCTTCGTCAGAGGCTGCACTGAGGATGTTACCAAGCACGGTAACGAAACGTCTGCGGAACAACAAACCAGCTCGGCGAGCCAACCAACCTCAATGAAACTGTATATTAGATAATGTAATGTAGAGGTGACAATGGGCTAATACATGCAAACAGGCATCTTGCCAATCAACACTTGGTTGGAAAATGAGACTTTTCTCAATGTTGAGAAATGATGAGTGTATGAAGCTCAAGTTGGGAATGATGGATTTGGGAACCTGGGATTGAGATGGAGGATCAGCCATGATCATACTGAATGGCAGAGCAGACTGAAAGGGCTGAATGACTGACTCCAAGTTTCTATGTTTTTACCACAGTGAGCAAAGCTACATGTGCCTTCAGAAAATTGAAGCAGATGACTATTGATTTTATTCACCACAATCTGAATAGGTGTAAGCAACTTGTATACCTCTACACCCAAACATTCAGATGAATGAATTCCACGACCATAGTGTGGTCAGAACAGAGTTCTTTGGGAGCAGTGGGTAACGGCCATCTCAAGAAATTTCCCCAACTTTCTCACCATGGCCTTCATTGTTCAGTGGCTGGGAAGATTCTGCCCAAAATTCTGTTCAATACTCCTACATTTCCTATGGTTACCCCCTACAGTACTTTAATCCCTAGTGGGCTATGACTCACTTTAGTTAGTCTTTCCTTATAAGTACCTGCAGAAACTCTTCCCTTTTTTTGTATTTCTAACTAACCTTCTCTCCTATTCCAATTTCTCCCTCATCTTTTTTCAGTCATCCTTGCTTTTTTTTTAAAATCTGTCCAATTTTTTTGATATACCTCAAATCTTTGCAGAAGTGTAACTTGTTTTTTTCAATTTGATACTATCTTTAACTCACTTCTTTAGCCATGGATGTTGCATGTGCCTCAAAGGGTTCTCTGTCTAAAGGCAGGTTTGATAAACAGCCCTGCGATATGCACCTCAAGGACACAGGTCCCAAATCTACTCCAGCCAGATACAGGCTTTGCATCCCATGCTGTTGGCACCAATCTGATCCATACAGATCATTCTGACAACTGAGACCAGCCTTCTTGAGAATCGGGTTTCTGAGGCATCAATAATTTTGCATGTCTGTAGTAGCCTAGAACTTTGTACAGTGATGGTAGAGAGTCCAATTTCTTTCCATCACACAACTGACCAGCAATCTATCCCACTTTTACTGTCAGTCAGAAAATTTACAAGTTGATACTAAACCTGCTGAGCCCCAACACATTGGCATGTTTCTTGGACGTCATGTCCTGGAGTGGGATTTGAACCTGGAACGTCTGATTCAAAGGCAAGGACACTACCCACTGCACCCAAGAAACTCCTTTCTGAGCACGCTATGATTGTGGAATTCATTTATCTGTAAGTTTGGAGGCAGAGGTGCACAGGTTGCCTACACATACGCAGATTGTGGTGGATAAAATCAAAAGCTATCTGCCCGAATCTTCTGAAGGATTAGCAGTGCCAATTCTGTCCCGTATGGTTTAAACACTGAGGAGTGGTGGGGAGAAGTGCTATAGATCATGTCAACATTACAATGTCCAAAATGAAGAAGTAAACGAAAATTTCAACCAAGAATGCAGTGTTCACATACCATCATACAATTGCATTTACTTGCGTTTTGCCTCTGATATGAATAGGGCAAAGAAAGAGGCATTCAGACATTAGTGCCTTCGATGACTTGTTACAGAAGCAGTCCAATTAATCCCACTCCCCCACTGCTTCATAGTGTTAGAGTCAGAAAATTATACTGCACAGAAACAGGCCCCTTGGTCCAACTTATCCATCCCAACTGGATATCCTAAATTAATCCAGTCCCGTTTGCCAACATTTGGCCGATATCCCTCTGAACCCGTCCTATTCATGTACCCATCTATATGCCTTTTAAATGTTATAATTGTACCAGGCTCCACCACTTCCTCTGGCGGCTCGTTCCATATGCGCACCACCTTCTGTGTGAAAAATATTGCCCTTTAGGTGCCTTTTAAATCTTTCCCCTCTCACTTTAAACCTATGCTCTTGTTTTGGACTCCCTTACCCTGGGGAAAAGACCTTGGCCATTCACGCTGTCTATGTCCCTCATGATTTTATAAACTTCTATAGGGTCACCCCTCAACCTCCGATGCTCCAGGGAAAATAGCCCCAGCCTATTCCGCCTCTCCCTATAGCTTAAGCCCTCCAACCCCAGCAACATTCTTGTAAATCTTTCCTACACACTTTTCAAGTTTGACAACATCTTTCCTGTAGCAGGGAGACCAGAATTGAACGCAGTATTCCAAAAGTGACCTAACCAATGTCCTGTGCAGCTACAACATGACATCCTAACTCCTATACTCAATGAACTGACCATTCCTACAGAAAGTTTCATTTTTATCTTAAGGGAAGCAATGAAAATTCAGGAAACCTGAACACTAGAGCAGACTGATAACTCCAAGAGGAGATATCGTGTTTCTACAAGGATCAAAGAGGTCCTCAAGGATCACTTTCAACAGGTAATGGTACCCAATGACCAACCAGGTCAACTTCCAACATCTGAGACCAAAAGAGGTCAAATAACATCTTCTGGGCAACCAACATCGTCTCCTACCCCCAACACCATTTGTCTTTCAATGCACCTCATTCTCATCTCTCACCCAGAAACAGACTTGGCACTCGGGACTCACACATAAAATTCAGATCCTTCACCACACTCTCAGATCCACCAATGCTGCCAGTCTCAGTGCCACCTTTTGCTGCCTCCACAGATGCATTTTTTTCTGAAAAGCCTTGAATACATATGTTATGTACAGGTCCAGTTGATGATAATACAAATTAATATTTGGAAAACTCATTTTCAAAACAATATATTTGATAGATCTATCTCTGTACTGTGCACTCTCTTCATTGCTCCCAATGGACTTTAATCCTTAACCAGTTGCACTTATAACGGTCTCTTACTTCTAATTAAAAAGTCATATTATTAATAATGTGACTTTATATAAGGGAATGTGGGCACTTCATTTAATAGTCAGTGTAATGACTTTGAATGTTCCAAATTATTTATCATCCGAAATTAATATAAATCCTTCTTTGTGGAGTTACTGTCCTCTAATTGGTCAGCTCATCGGCTGGTTTTGCAATGCATTTCTTAGACCAATGTTTCCAAGAGACCATCATCAGAAAAGTAATTCCTGTCCGTGTACTGTGCATTGGGTATTTTATGTTCGAATTCAGGAAGAAGTAGGTGAGGGGAAAGTGCTGGAGCCAATCTTTACTCAGCGTTACCTTTATTTGCAGAGTGAACGTTGCAAAGAAACACATCCTAAATCAACTGCATCAAAATTTAAATGTCTCCTTTTACAATCGACATCCCAATTAATATCCAACACCAGCATGTATTTAAACACAAGTAGTTTGCAATTGACATCTTGCACATTTAAAATATTTATTCTCATTCCACAGAAAGAGGTAGTCACTAACTTTAGATTCAAAAGAAGCTGGAATGTGAAGAAGTAGATTTAGTGTTAATGTCAGGAATAACAAGGGATTAGAAAACAGGACAGATATCTTCTGTTAATGTGTTCAGGAAGTGAGGTTTAAATCATTTTGAAAAAATTTGGAACATTGACAACACTTTTGCCAAAAGTCTTTGCTTTCAGGATAAAGTTAGTTTTCCCCTTAAAAGATGACAGCTGAAGCAGGCATGGGATACGTGCCAAATTAGAGTGAGTGATGTTTGGCCTTTGCTCTGATCTGGAATCTCACCAGGCGTCTCACTTGGCATAAACAACAACTCAATACAATAACTCGCCCTCTGTTCATGAAGACCAATGACCTCAGCTGACAGCATGCAGGGCCTTCCCCTCCTCCAGCCCTGTCGCAAGGTCTATTTAATCTCCAGATAACAAACCAAATAAACTGCCCCAATCTCCTGTCCCTATGTTGACCTCAGCACAGGTACCACCATGCCAAGGTTGTGTCAACTCTCTTCTCCTGCAAAGGCCCACGCAATCAAAACCCATAATGGTTTCATTGATGTGAATGTATATTTAACTCTACAATTGCTTCATAAAATATACTTACAGATCTCCTGTGGTGTTGCTAATGGTGAGGTAGGATTTTTTTTAAACAGGGTTGTTCAGCCAACTGTTAGTAACGGACTACTGAGATCAATTTGTAGGCATCCCCTCGATCTGAGATCAATGGAAGACACTGATAGTACTAAAGTCAGTTTTTAGGATCTTGCACTGATTTGAAGTTCTTCCCATGTATAGTGGCAGTATTTTGGGATTTCTCGAGGAGAGCCTGTGACCTGGAAGAGAGAGGGGATTTGAATTCTTGGAGCATTAACAGGGAAGGTCACAGGGTCTCGGAGTTCAGCGTAAGACTGGAGATTAAGAGGCACTCAAAGGACAGTCAAAATTTTTGCCGCACTCTGAATGCATCCAGGGTTAATCCAAGGCAAAGATAACAAAAAGTGTAAACTGTGCAGAGGTTTAGCAGCTGGCGGGTGGAGAACTGTAGGCTAGGAATATTGGAGGGTGGGTGAAATTTCCCTTGAGAAGATGATGGTGAGCTACCCTCTTAAACTGCTACAGTCCTGGTAGCAGGGTCAGGATATTGTCCAGTTCTGACATATTTGCAGTTCTTTTTCCCCTCACAGATACTTCCCACTGCCATTGAAGTAGCATTAACCTGCTTCTCGCTGTGATGTGCAGCTATATTTGAACAGTCAGTGTCACCACCACACTACGCTCCTTTTCCAAGTTGATATGAATCAATCTTCATTGTCATGTTTGTGAACCTCACAACAACAGGCCTTCAGTATCATTAAATATTCATTGAAACAAACATTTGTTTACTTTGGTATTAGGATGGGCAAAGGAGCCTTTGGGGGAGAACATAAAGAAAGCAAATCCTTATTGTACTTGCAAAACAGTAGAATATAAACTACAGAAAGAATTTGCAGCACTGGCTATGGGAAATAATGATCATGGAAAACCAACAATCTTTAAAGGAGAGCCAAGGTATTTCAAATCCAATTTTTCTGTTTGTTTTTTTTTCTGCTCTAATTTATTTCTGCTGCTCTCAAGAGTTTGTTGATGCCGTCATAGTGATTCAATTCCAAGGGAAATATTTGCCTAGAAGGCTATTGAGGGGGCCTTTATGGTGAATACTAGAAGATTATCCATCCATTCAGAATATCATCATCTGACACATACACGTGTGCACTTTCCTATGTAGGGCCACAGCAAACAGGAGTGGCAACACTGGCTAACATTTTCAAAATGTAAAATCGTTATTATCTTGGTTAAAGTCATTTAATCCAACACAAACTCAGCTGGTAAGAAGTCAAGGGCCTGACAGAAACTAATTGTGCAGTTAATCAAAATGGTTTCATTTACTAGTATTGTGTCTCCGTAGTCTCACCAGACCTTTGGGCTGCTCTCTCATTCAAGAAAGATGACTGGTGGTGATTTAACTTGATGGCCACCATACCGCAGGCCAGGGGAGAAGTTGTGAAAGAGATCCCTTCATGGTAACCTCAGCCAGTGATGGCAATTGAATCCCCGCTGTTGATGTCACACTGTTTCGCAAACCAACCGTCCAGCCAACTGAGTTAAACCAACATAGGTGAGAAGACTGAAGGTTGGCTACGTGGTGCCACTATTTAAGAAAGGTAGTAAGGAAAAACCAGGGAACAATAGACCGGTGAGCCTGACATCAGTGGTGGACAAGTTGCTGGAGGGGATCCTGAAGGACAGGATTTACATATGTTTGGAAAGGCAATGACTGATTAGGGATAGTCAACATGGCTGTGTCCATGAGAAATAGTGTATCACTAACTTGATTGAGTTTTTTGAAGAAGTTTCGAAGAGGATTGATGAAGGCAGAGCAGTGGACATGATCTATATGGACTTCAGTAATGCGTTTGACAAGATTCCTAGTGGTAGACTGGTTAGCAAGGTTGGATCACATGGAATACAGTCAAAACTAGCTATTTAGGTACAGAAGTGGCTTGAAGGTAGAAGACAGAGGGTGGTGGTGGAGGGTTGCTTTTCCAACTGGAAGCCTGTAACCAGCAGTGAGCCACAAGGGTTGGTGTTGGGTCCACTGCTTCTCATCATTTATTAAAGTAATTTGGATGTGAACATAGGAGGTATGGTAAGTAGGTTTGCAGATGACACCAAAATTGGAGGTATGGTGGACAGTGAAGAATGTTATCTCCGAGCACAACGTGTACTTGATCAGATGGGCTGACGGGCTGAGGAGTTTAATTTAGATAAATGTGAGGTGCTGCATTTTGGAAAGACAAATCATGGCAGGACTTATACACTTAATGGTAAGGTCCTGGGGAGTGTTGCTGAACAAAGAGACCTTGGAGTGCAGGCTCATAGTTCCTTGAAAGTGGAGTCGCAGGTAGACAGGATACTGAAGAAGGTGTTTGGTATGCTTGACTTTATTGGTCAGTGCGTTGAGTATAAGAGTTGGGAGGTCATATTGTGGCATTGGTTAGGCCACTTTTGGAATACTGCATTCAATTCTGGTCTCTCTGCTACAGGAAGGATGTTGTGAAATTTTAAAGGGTTCAGAAAAGATTTACAAGGATGTTGCCAGAGTTGGAGAGTTTGAGCTATAGGGAGTGGCTGAATAGACTGGGGCTATTTTCCCTGGAGCATCGGAGGCTGAGGGGTGACTTTATAGAGGTTTATGAAATCTTGAGGGGCATAGATTGGGTGAATAGCCAACATCTTTTCCCCAGGGTGGGGGGGGAGTCCAAACTAGAGGGCATTGGTTTAAGGTGAGAAGGGAAGGATTTGAAAGGGATATGAGAGGCAACCTTTTTCATGCAAAGGGTGGTGTGTGTATGGAATGAGCTGCCTGAGGAAGTGGTGAAGGCTGGTACAATTACAACATTTAAAAGGCATCTGGATGGTTATATGAATAGGAAGGGTTTAGAGGGATATGGGCCAAATGCTGACAAATGGGACTGGATTAATTTAGGATATCTGGTCGGCATGGATGAGTTGGACCTAAGGGTCTTGTCCATACTGTCCATCTTTATAACTCTGTGACTCACGGCCCCCCAACCCACTCAATTTATACTCAATTTATAAGTCAGCCCATAGATTGAGCAGACAATATGTGCTAAATTGTGAAGAAAATGCATTGGATTTAAAGACATGCACATACAAAACAGACTGCACGTGTCTTAGAATAGCCAGAGGAATTAAATACAAAAAAAAGGTTTCAAACTAAAGGTCAGAATATAAGCTAACTCGGCAAATAACTGTGCTGCCATGAGTTTATTCAGTGTCAGTGAACAATTTGGTGTGGGAATGAACGGAGCCAGAATCCACTTTGAAGAATTGCCCAAGTTATGAATGTGTAATGAGAGCAGGGCAGCAGCCTTTGACCTGATCTTGAGAAGTGCGTATCAGACTGGGTCCTTGAAAATCCCCAGAAAGCTCAAATCGTTGGTGCTAATGTATATGTATTTAAGTGGGTCACATCAAAGCCAGCAAAGATTCAGGAGTGTTACCACCTCTGCAGAGATATGTAACTTTCAAAAAGAGTTTCAAACTTCCAGGTGATGGGAGAACAAGAGTTCGCATTTTTAAACTTTCAGTGTCACAAATTAATTAAAGTACAATTGACTAAACATCACCTGGGCACAAACTGTCTACGGATTGTTCCAAAAGAGAACGCAAATTATCCATGTAGATGGATGGTGTCTGGATGTTGTCTTGTGAAAGGATGATTCTGAAACCAAAATGCCAAATCTGGTCCAGAGTGGAGTCTTTACAATCACGGTGGCTCAGTGATTAGCACTGCAGCCTCACAGTGCCAGGGACCTGGGTCTGATTCCACCCTTGAGCAACTGTCTGTGTGGAGTTTGCACATTCTCCCCGTGTCTGCGTGGGTTTCCTCCCACAGGCCAAAGATGTGCAGGTTCGGGTGGATTGGCTGTGCTAAATTGCCCATAGTGCCCAGGGATGTTTAAGTTAGGTGGGTTTATAGGGGAACGGGTCTGGGTGGGATGGTGTGGACTTGTTGGGCCGAAGGGCCTGTTTCCACACTGTAGAGATTCTATTATCTTTGATGGCACAGTCAAAAGTGACTGAGTGGGAATTTGCTGATCATTTTGTGTTGGTTTTGATGGTTTTTGAAATGTCTTGGTCGTGCTTAAAAGTGTCATTCCTAGAATTAAGGCATTCAAAAGTTCGTGACAATTTAGTTTAATTTCAATAACCTTTTACTATGTTTTCTTCGTATTTCAAAATGGTGGGTGCCTGTACAAACATCAGTGGTTCATATTTTACACTCAACATAAAAGTTGTTGCCAGTTTTGGAAGACTTTATCAAATCTTCAGATGTCAAGTTAAACTCCGTGATAATTATCAGTTCACTTTCCAAACAAATCTCTGCAGGAAGTTAAAGTTCACATCCTTGTATGAAATGTTGGAAAATACACATACCTATACACGTAAAATATACCTTCAGTGAGCAAAGTCCCAAAATGTATCAAAGTTACTTTTATATAAGCTCAAATACATTGATACAGCTAAAATTCATTTTCTTCAATTCATAGTTGCTCGTTATCTTTCTAATTACAGCCACAGGCAAGAATTAGCAACTAGGTCAGAACAAAGTTTTGTCACATAGAATTACCATTCATGTAAAATGACCTTATCATGTTTCCACTTTTAACAGAAGCATGAGCAAAAATGGAACCATTACCCTGTAACTTGGCCTCTGCCTTTCTTATGTTAAATAATTCTTACCGGGTTCAATAATAGCACTCCATGTTGAGGATCAACTTACTTTTCTTCCCGCCTTGCAGGGAGCAATACAAACTTTTTTCCTACATTGGTAGACCAAGAGGGCACCACCTGTTGCAAGTGCGGACAACATGAATGGAGATGATAAATAACAAAATAAATGCCTGGACATTTTTGCCCTTTGTAAATTGCAGGATGCAGCAGTGGCAATGTTTATGCAATTGCTGTCTAACTGTCAGCATACCATTGAACGCGAGACTAAAGGAACTGTTCACGCTAATGACCAGTTCATTCAGAAATTTAGTCCATGGATCAAAATGTTGGTTGCTTTAGGCTGCTATCACTTGACCATCACTGGGCTGAGTTGGAATTTTTTTTCATTTTGATGCAATCCAGACTGATCAGTACTGAATTTAGAGTCTGAAGAGTTGGTGTCCACAGAGTTTAGAAGGGGAAGAGGTGACTTGATTGAAACATACAAAATCCTGAGGGGCCCATGACAGGATGGCTGAGGAAAGAAAGTTTCCATTTATGGGGGAATCGAGAGTGAAAGGGCATTGTTTAAAAAGCCATTTGAAACAGTGAAGAGGCGAGATGCCATTGGATGAGGGGAAATGGTGTCAGCAGCACCGACTGCCCTCTAAATGCCTTGTTCCTCTCACCTCAACATGTTGGAGGGGGCTCTCAGCATAGACATCAATCCATGCTACATCCTGGGTGGCCTTGAAGTTATGCTTCATTCTGGAACAGTTACTACGGAGCTACACACGGAGTCAAGAAAAACGCATACAGGGTGAAAGCAGTACTGTTCTAAAGACGCGCCAAATAATGTGCAGTGCATTGCCAATGTTGCCATCAAAGTGCTCTTAATAAGTCATCTTCTCTCTCTCTCTCTCTTCCCCCCCCACCACTTTCTCTTTCTCTCTTCCCCCACCTCCACCACTTTCTCTTTCTCGCGCTCTCTCTTCCCCTGACCCAGAAACGCTCAGGGTTTTCTTGCCAGAATCAAGTGGATGCTCCACAATGTGCACTTCCAAGGGACGGACGGGGAGAGGCAGAAGGGCCCAGACATTTCTGGAGACTCCTGAGAGGAGGCTTCTGAGGGGCTTGTGTGCGAGCATCATCCTCCAACTCGGAGCCTCCTGGCACTGCCCTCTCACCTTGTGAGGTAGGGCACCTGGAGTACGCAGCAGGATCCTTGTCCCCTTGGCACCAAGTTGTTGGTGCTGAGGACCAGTGGATGGGACAACGGAGTGGTCGATGTGTGCTCTTCTCCAGTAGCCCTTGAGGGCGCTGTGCCTGCCTCTCCCTGGCAGCTGCCAACCTGTCCATGGAGGCAGACAGCTGGGTTACATGACTCACTGCACTGCAGCAACCTCTGGGCAATGAGGGCCATTGCCCCCACGTTCCTGCCTGCCGCTCCTGTCTCTCCCTGTGTATGTGGGCCAAGTCCCTGATTACTGACCTCACAGGGTCCTTTCCTGCCTGGGGCTGACTGGGTGCCTGGTATTTGACAGTCCTCTGAATGCCAGCAGCCTGGGCTGTTTCTTCCGTGACTAGCGTTGGAGCTGCCCCAGCGAGGTGCTCACCACATTGTGCTCCCTCACTTTGTAGAACCGACGGTCCCACCGAGGTGTCAGTACCTGAGTTGCTGAGGTGTGGTGCAGGAGGCAGTCTTGCTGATGCTTTCTCTGAGGCCTGTATAAACAACTTCTCCGAGTTTGAAGGCTAATGTTTGGGGGTTGATCTTTGTTGGTAGGGGAGTTGCTGATGGTACCTCTAAGACAAAAAAGAGAGAAGATGTCAAAGATGAATGATACTGACAGTGGGGTTAATGTCAGAGTTATAGTGGAACAGAGAATGGTACTTACTCAATGGGTGGGACATAGCTGTCCAAGTATCCCTGCAGAAGTTTCCTGCAAGGATTCTCTTCTCTTTAGATGGTTAAGAGCCTAAGGCCGCGCACCTCTCTATTATATGTGCTCATTCATATCTTTTATGGGCTGTTTTCTTCCATAATGAGAGATAGAGAAGAATTGAGGGAGGCCAAAGTGGCTGGCATGCTTGTTAACGCTGGCACACATGGGCAAAGGATAGTGAGGTGTCCTGAGAGAATGAGAAGACTGTGCAGAGGCATGCAGGGTTGGTGGTGTGTGAAAATCGAGTGCATTAGAACGTATGAGGTAAGATAGGGAGGCAATGATGAGTGGTAGAACATGAACCGTGGTGGGAGGTGAGTGTGTGGACAGAGGGGGATAGCATTGAAGGGTGTAACACTTTACCTGGCACAGTCGAGAAGCCTCCATTTTTTTCAGACAACACTGATTCAGGTAGTGCCCTCGAACCATGCTGCCAAGGTCTGGTGGTGTGTCCTCCATTGCCAGACCTCCAGGAAGAGGACTCCTCTCCTTTGCACCAACTCCTCAACCAGGACCTCCACCATGCACCTCGGTGCCAACTTCCCCTTTTTAGACAACTTCAAACTCTGTCCATGACAGCCTTTCAAAGATGGCATGGATTGAAGGAATGCCTGTCTTTCAGCGGAGATATCTCTAGAGTAGCGAGTTGTTCCAGGAATGGTGTGTGGTGAGATGGGGCTTGAATCGGATGTGCAGGAAGCCATAGGGGGTGGGTGTGTGGGGTTGGTCGTGGATGGGTGAGTACAGGTAGTTAATGAGATGCATTTGCTAAGATACAATGAGTCCCTCCAAAAAACCCTCTTAACTCACTCTTGGCCAAAACGACATAAGATTTTGCCCATTGTCTTATTAGTTACCAGATTCATAGAATCATGCGGTGCAGAAGAGACACTTCAGCCCATCAAGTCTGTACCACAATAAATACTATTACCTACAACAGTCCCACTTTCCCACATGAGGCTCATAGACTTGAATGTTCTGACACTTCAAGTCTTCATTCAAGTACTTTTTAAAGATTGAGGTTTTCCTCCCAGACAGTACATTCCAGATTCCCACCACCCTCTGGGTGAAACATTTTTTCCACAAATCCCCTCTAAGTGTCTGCCTTTCACTTTAAAATTATGTCCACTTGTTACTGACCTTTCAACTAAGGGGAACAGCTGCTTTCTATCCACCCTGTCCATGGCCCTCATAATCTTGTACACCTTCAGGGATCGATGGACAAACATCCCAAGATCCCTTTGTTCCTGAGCTCAGAAGATAAGTAGGAGCAGTTATGTGGCTTTGCCATAGGAATAGGAATCCCAATGGTGCAGTAAACCATCCTTAGGTCTTAAAGGAAATGGCAGCAGAGATAGTGGATCCATTGGTTACAATATTCTAAAATTCCAAGGATTCTAGTGGATTCCAGTGGATTAGAAAAAATGCTAATGCTAATTCATAAAGGGAGGGAGGCAGAAAGTAGGAAACTATAGAACAGTTAATGTAAAATCTGTTATTAAAAGAATTGTTGGAATCCATCATTAAAGGAGGAGGTGATAAGTAGGACAAGTGGAGTTTTGGCATTTATTGGTAAAGAAATTAAGTATAAAAGCAGAGAGGTGTTTTTGCAACTGCACAAAGCATTAGCAAGACTACATCTGGACGATAACATACAATTTTTGCCCCCTTACCCGAGGAAGGATGCATTTGCTTCGGAGGCAGTTCAAAGAATGTTCACTAGATTAATTCCAGAGATGCAAGGCTTATCTTATGAGGAGAGATTGAGCAGTTTTGGCCCGTGCTTGCCTGAATTTAGAAGGATGAGAGGAGATCAAATTGAGGTATGTAGGATGCTAAAGGTAACTGACAAAATTGTCATAGAGAGGATGCTTTCTCCTGTGGGGCAATCTAATACAAGAGGTCATAGTTGTAGGATAAGGGACAACAGATTTAAAGCTGCACTGAGGAGGAATTACTTCTCTAAAAGGATCACGACCCTGTGGAATTGATTTCCTCAGAGTGTGATGGGCACTGAGATACTGAATAATTTAAAGTGGAGTTAGGCAATTTTTCATTAGGAATGGGCTGAAGGTTCATTGGGATTGGTCCTCAACTATTGGAATTGGACGCGGAAACTGGAGTTGAGGCTGAGATGTGACCAGGCATGTAGTAAATGGCAGGGCAGGCTTGAGGGACAGGATTGCCTACTCCTGGTCCTAGTACATATGCTAATGTTTATCCTCTGCTGGAGGACACATTGCCAGATTGTGGCAACGGTCTGTAAGACCATTTTAAAGTTGAGATCTACAGCCATGATGACAGCAGTCTGGGTTTGCATGGCAACAACGTAGAATATGAAGGCCTAAGCCTGAGGTACAGCTGCTCTGAGATTTTGGCTGCTTTCCACCTGTGCTTCAATGGAAACTGAGCCAACTGCCATATTACGATGCACCCCAACTGGGTCAATCAGTATTCCCATGGAGTTGGCCTCCCTTCCTGCTGGAAAGGATGGATCCACACCCTGCACAATACCCTGTGCCAAGTTGGAGGCAGACTTCTCCATGCCCTTTACCAATGACAGGAGGCTGTCCGAAAGCTCCATTTTGAAGTCATCATCTGAGTGTCCTAATGATCTGTGACCACACTTTCCATGTGGATCTCAACCCATCCTGGCCTAATTACAACCCAAAGTTCCCAGAGCCTGCACAACCCAAGGTTCATTAGGTGCCAATCTCTGAACTGGCAGTCTCCACGATTCCAGCTCCAATACTTCAGTCATGCTCAGGGGATGCAAGAATGCCAATGATTTGCCTGTTCAGCTTCGTTCTCTTCAGTTCTGAGCAACCTCATTCATGCAAGTGACAGGGCAGAATGTCTGTGTTTGTGAAGCACCATGTTTGCACTGTAACTGAGTAGCTGGAGCTTTATGGTTGCAGTGAGAGGTGGATGTGAGGCTGGCGTCATTGGAAGGTGTGTGATGGTGAAGTGGACCATCTGAATGTCCGACATGAGGCTTTGACAGGGGCTTCACACGCTTAAAAACTTAGCGGAGATCTGCCCTGGCCAGAGCACGGGAATGAGTTCTCCATCTCACACAGTGACAAGAGTGCATTGGAAAAATGGAAAGTACTTCTTCTTGTCAAGTCTTTATTGTTTTCTGTCCTCTACCACTGATAATGAAACAGCCCCTTTGACTCAGAATGGAAAGGAGAATCAGTGGTGGTGGCATAGTCATTATGTCACGTGACTACAAGTACAGAACCCTAGGCAAATGTTGTAGAGACACCTTAGCGGATGGTGAAGTATGAATTAAATGAAAATCTGGCAGAAAAAGTTGGATGGGAGAATTGGTGCCAGCAAACAAGTCTCCAGATTGATTGATACCAGAAAATACAACAAAGGTCAAGTCACATTTAATTTTCCTACTTTGAAATGCTGATTGTTTTGATTCTTTTTATTATCTAAACCCTTATTTTAGACATTAGAAATGTTTGTCACTAAAATAAGAAATAGTAGCCTAAAGGAAATTGCTTTTGAGAAAACTCGGGTAACCCAATAACCAAATTGCATTACTCAGTAACTATCTTATGAAAACAGTTTTATTTTAATTCATTCGTTAGACATGGGTATTGCTGGCTGGCCAGCATTTATTGCCCAACCCTAGTTGCCCTGGAAAAGGTGATGGGGGGCTGCCTTCTTGAACTGCTGTCATCCATATGCTGCGGGTTGACCCATAATGGAGGGAATTCCAGAATTTTGACCCAGTGACAGTGAAGGAACGGTGAATATTTCCAAGTTAGGATGGTGAGTGACTTAGAAGGGAACTTGCAGGTGATCGTGTTCCCATGTATCTGCTGCCCTTGTCCTAATGGATGGAAGTGATCATACATTTAGAAGGTGCTGTCTCAGGATCTTTAGTGAATTTCTGCAGTGCATCTTGTACACACTGCTGCTACTGGGCGTCGGCGGTGGAGGGAGTGGATGCCTGTGGATGTGGTGCCAAACAAGCGGGTTGCTTTGTCCTGGATGGTGTCAAGCTTCTGGAATGTAGTTGGAGCTGCATCCACCACCACTGATTCTCCTTTCCATTCTGAGTCAAAGGGGCTGTTTCATTGTCAGTGGTAGAGGACAGAAAACAGTAAAACCTTAACAAGAAGAGGTGCTTGTCTTATATAGATAGGTTTAGATTATTACATGATAGCAATAGTTAAAACTAACATTAATGAGCACAGTGGGGAGTATTCCATCACATTCCCGACTTGTGTCTTGTAGAAGGTGGACATCTTGTTCAAGAAAAATAACTTGAAATTATATTGCACCTGAAAGTAATAACTCTTCCCAAGGTATCTCACAGGTGGTTAGCAAATAAAACTTGACAACCAGCCAGGTAAGAAGTTATTAGGACAGATATGCGTTTTTAGGAATACCTTAAACTGGAATATAAGGTAAAGTAGTGGAGAGGTTAGGGAGGTAATAGTGGGTGGTGGGGGTGCAGCGTTTCAGAACCTAGGTTTTTAGGAAGATGTGACAGTCAATAGTGGAAGGATTAAGATCTGAGGTGCTTAAGAGACCAGAATTGGAGGAATTTCAAGTAATCTTAGAGGTCTGTGGGACTGGAGGAGGTTACATCATAAGATGACGTCCTGAATTTGCTGAACAAAATCGTTAGGTTGATGCACTGAATTATATTCAAAATATGTGAACAACAAGTGTAAAAGATCAGATTTGTACACTGAAATCAAAATGAAAGTATATAAATTAGTTGAGATTGCATGTGGCTTCAATAAATGATTTAAATGAATGTGTGTCACCCTTGTTCTTAAACTATCAAAATGGTGCTTGATTATGGTGACAAATGAAAGCTTTTCACTGTATTTTATTGTATTTTATTGTAAAATACATGTGACAATAAGTCAGTCATTCATTCATTTATTTATTCAGTGCGAATAATCCATGCAGAATGTTAGTCTGGCCTGATTACACTGCTGTTTCTCAATGAGAATATTTACATCACTGATATAAGTAATTTAGTGTAAAAAGCAATTTCCATGACCATTTACTGTCTCAAAAGTGCTTACAGCAAATTAACTATTATTGAAATGTAGTTACTAATGAAAAGTAGAATACAACAGAAGCAATACACACAGCAAACTCCCAAAAACAGAAATGTGATGATTAACAGTTATTGCATCTGTAATGTTCATTGAGGGATAAATATCGGACACAGCATATAACTCCTCTAAAGGAAAAACAGTGTCCCAGGATCTTTTATATCAACATGAGCAGACTGACACCTCCTTCAGTACTGTACTGGAATCCTTAACTTTGAGCTATGGACTCAAACCTTGCAGTGGGATTTGAAACCAGAATCTATTGATGCAGAGGTGATAGTATTACCAAGTGAGCCACATTCACATTAGCATTTTATGGATAAGTTGACCAAATTTTGCAGCTAAATAACCCAGACCTAGTTAATTTTTCCAATGGGACACGTCCACTTGTTTCACAAAGGGTTTTCAGGAGCTGATGGTCATAACCAAGCATCTTTTAGATTGGCAGCTCTACTGGACTTTGTACTGGTATTTTTATAACATTAGCTTTGTCACACCGTAACCATTTTGCTCTTTGGAAATAGAGTGAGTTATCTCAGCTAAAGATCACAGGACACAAAAGAATAAACCATGATAATCTTTACTATATTTGTTACTATATATGAAATATGAAACCCACTCTATATATAATGGTATTTGAGTGTATCAGAAGGTTAAGTGCAGAAATCTATGGCATTCTATTTTTATCAGTGGCAATTGGCTAACAATTCTTGAGTCTGAAAAAATGTTTTTGGCAATTAACTCCAGGACATAAATCTCCTTTTATCCTACATAGGCTCCAAAAATTAGGTGTAGTAATATTAATTTCCCTAAATTTACTCAGTTAAGAATACAACAGAAGATAATGGTGTAATTTCACATTCAGTTTCCTATGATGGATGGCACAAGCCAATTAAGATTTAAAGATTTGAAACCTGAACCGAATTCATCTTGAACATAGCCACTTCATTTTCAGCCTAGTGAGTGGAGGGAATGGGTACAGGTAACTAACCTGCTTTCAAGAGGTGGGTCAATTTAAATATTTTTACAAGGCAATGCACTTCAAATTTTGACAGCCATTTTGGGTCATGAAAAGACAGTTTCTGCAGGTTAGTATCTCTCCAGCACTGCCTGGGGGCTGAGAGGAACAGGAGTGCATCCCCTCAGCTTCTCCAAGCCTATCTGCTTCAGTCTCACCCCACAATGAAGTGCCTACTTCAAAAATTTCAGCCCAGGTCCATTGATTTCCAGCTGTTGACCTTCTCTCAGTCTGGAGTGATGACCATCCTCCCCACCAATTTCCCCCATCCCACCATCCTCTCTGCTCTGCAACTGCAGCCTTCTAGAGCAGGCCTTCCTGCTGGACAGCCATTCTCTAAGCATAGCTCACCAGGGATTACTCCACATTTCCAGATTGTGACCTCCTTCTGCTGCCCCAATTCCATAAAGCCCGTGGTTATCCTCTACCAAGTGATTTCGACAAACCAGCTCTCATTTGTGTCATGGAAACAGAAATAGCTGGAGAAACTCAGCAGGTCTGCCAGCATCTGCAGAGACAAAGCAGGGTTAACATTTGGAGTCCAGTGACCCTTCTTCAGAACTGAGAGTAGCTGGAAAACAGTGGCATTTATGCTGATGACAGGGCATTGGGGGCATTGGAATGAGTGGGTTGGCAGGAATGGAGCCCAGAGAGAGAGAGAGAAAGGCAGTTAGGCAGACAAATGGATGGATGATAGTAGGTCAGGGAGAAAGAAAAGGGGATAATAGGGGCACTGAGTAGTTGACAATGGGTTGGCTGTGCTGTGCAAATCATTTCAAAGCCTAAGGTGACATGGTGGATAAAGGACACAGAAAAAGATGCTCAGACCCTAACGCTATTGAACTCGATATTGAGCCCTGAAGGCTACAGAGTCTCTAAGTGGAAAATAAGTTGCTGTTTGTGTCATTTGTGTTTAAAGTTCCCTCTCTGTCTTATTTATCACTTCAATATTTTGGTAGAATCCAAAATCATATTTTCAAGAAAATTACGTCTATAAATATCTCCTGGACTAGATTTGACAGCTTAAAGAAGTCATGAAAGAACTTGCTGGACATTTTATCCCTTCCTGTCTTTGATTTTTTTGGGGGGTTTTTTTCAACTCTTGAAGGATTTGACATGGATCTAGGCGTCTGTTCTGTTCTGACTCAAAACTTTCTAACTGTATGGGTCAGATTGGACAGGTTTGTGGGCCAACATATTCCTGTCTGTCATTTTCACACATTCACTTGTAATTCAGACTTGCCACTGCTGGAGAAAGCTGAATGCTTATTATGCTGCTGTGCCTCAGTCCTGCTTAGTTAATGTTGAATGTCATTCACAGCAGCTTCAAGATTCCTTCAATATTTATAAAAGGCGCAAAGATTGCAGGCTTTGTAACCATGTTCTTTAGTCCCGTAACCACAGGTTAATGAAGCCTGGGGTAGATTTTCTCACAACATGACCTACTGTCAACTATCCAGCAGAAGGCGTGGATTATTGTGAGGGTTATTGGTCAGTGGGCTACAGATAGAAAACAGAAGCCAAGGGCAATACACCATCCCAGCCATCTCAATATTAGGTAGGTCTGATGGGTCCAATCTCAAGATGGGGCATGGCAGCAGGGCTGAAGAATGGGAGTAGCAGAGGCTGGTTTTATGAAGACTCTCCTGAAAGTGAAACTCCTGCTCCTCCTGCCTACTGACACCAATAATACAATCAAACATACGACTTGGCTCCTCTTTGGTTGCAGCCCCAGTGATACTGCGGTCTCTGTGTACGCTATAGAATAGTTCTTTGCAATTCACAGTAGCCTAAACCATTTGACTCACAAGTGCTCTAGCCGTCCAATCATAAATCAAGGGGAGGATTGCAAGGGCAACTTGGATGGAAGGAACAAAGTAGTAGCTCATTTGCTGTCAGTTTTGGTACTTAAGAACCTTGTTTCCATTGGCTGGAAGATCTCAAAAGTCAGTCTCCTATCTCTCAAACCATCTACATGACAATTGAAAGGACCTGGATGGTGTGCCTTTAATTTTCTCTGATTCGAACAAAATTGAAATTGATATTGATTTGGATGCCCTGGAAACATGAAGATAAAGTCACCATCATCTTACCAGACCATAGAGCTGCTGTCTCATGAGAGAGAAATAACTGGTGGTGGCTTGACCTGAGGGTCACCACAACTCAAACAAGGGGAAAACCCTTGATGGCAGCTTCAGCCAGTGCAGGAATGGAACCTACACAGTCAGCATCACTTTACTTTGCAAACCAGCCCTCCAGCCCAACTCAGCCAGACCTACCCCCATAAAACAATTGTCAGCTTTGTCAATCTGCAGACTCTACTAAAATAAAGTGAGTAATAGTGGCCAAGAATGCAGGACAGTATTGCAAACTGAACAAAAAAAAAAATCCGAACAGTGTAGAATGAAAAACACAGGAAGACTTCAAAAGTTAAAGTCACTTTTAATAGCAAACAGTGTAAAGAGGCAGCCAAATACCATGTTGAAAGCAATAGATTATATATTGATACAGTGACTCGAACACAAATGAAAATCATACAGAGATGTACTTTTTGAACACTGAGCTTCAAAAGGAACAGCCTACATTGAAGCAGGGAGAAGTAATATTAATATTCCTAAGTCTAAAGATGATAAATCATGAAAAAATACTTGTCCTCATTTTAGAGAGAGGGATGAGAAGGATTTCATGTTGATTGAAAAGAGAATGAGATAAAGAGAATGCATATATGTATGCACCAAACATTCACTTTACATACAAAGACTTTGTCATGTCCAATACAGGCATGAAAATATTACAAATTATAAAGCTGCAATTTGTTTAAAGAACTGATGCAAAATCTTTTAAAATTGCTGCCAACATAGCAAATGATTTTAGCTCCAGTCAGACCTGAAGGTGAATTTTTGTTTTCTTCATCTGTATCTAGTCTTATGCGTGTGGTAGTGTGTGAGAAATATTACCTCCAGGGCAGATGTCTAATAAATCATTTTCTTTATTTTTAAATTCACAAAGGCTGCTGGAATCATCTCTTAAAATAGGAAATCACCCTGAGCATAAGAGAATACACACACCTCACAAAAAAAAACACATTGCCCATCAACAATAATATAGCACAACTTCCAAAATCCATGATTGCTACAAAGACAAGGACAACAAATACGTTGGAAGACAGCCATCTGCAAATTCCCCTCCATGCCACACACCATTCTGACTTGGAACGATATCACGATATCCTTAGTGCGTCAAGAACAGTCCTGGAACTCCCAGTCCAGCAGCACTGTTGGTGTACCTACACCCCAAGGATTTCCATGGTTCAAGGAAACACCTTTTGTTCACAGGGTGTGAGCATTGCTGGCCAAACCAGGATTTATTGCCCTGTCTTAATTGCCCTTGAGGAGACATCACTTCAAGATCAAAAAGGGATGGGTGATAAATGCCAACGATGTCCACATACCGTTAATGAACATTTCTTTTTCTAAAATCTGTCTGTGATAAATTAGTGCTCCAGTCCAGGATCAATTAATTGCAAATGAGCTAAATCTGACTTTAAAGAACTTGGAGTTAAGAATGGAGTGGTAATATAAAGCAAAACTTGTTGAAACAAAACAGAAAGGATTACAGCAGTGAGCTTTGTGAGGGCGGACAGTAGAAAATAAAACAGCTATTTTTTGATGTGAAAACATTTCTGCAACAGAACTTAACCTGGCTAAAGATAGAATCTCTAAACAACAAACAGCAAAAAACCTTAATAAGTCAGTAGAGCTTTGCCATGAGATATTCATTATCTTCTTGGTCAATTTGAACTTGATTTGGGCAGATGGGCATCAGTTTTATGTCTTATCGAATGATTGACACCAATGATAGTGCAACATCAATGTCAAAATCTGACATATTTAATAGATGTTAATGTGGTCTCAAAAATGTCAGGCCCATGGTATTGAAAGTCTGAAGCACATTATTACCACAAGAAGTTATTACCAACTAATCACTTCTCTTGACTAACCAATAAAATGGTTGATATCTGGATATAAATGAATCAAAAATAGATTATCAGCTTGAGCTAATATACCGTTTGACCTCTTAATGGCACTAACTACAGACCCAGTATGCCAGGGATTTATGTAAAGCATCCACTCGCCACCACATTCCACTTGTAACTGTGTACTAATTGCTTTTCAATTTATTCAGGGAGTGTGCATTAACTGAGTTATCACTTGAGCCATGTATATAGACACAGATGTAACTGTGGTTGTTGGGTTGTTTGTAATCTGTACCCCTAATTATAAGACTGTGAGAGATTGGAACAAGGGGATACCATAATGGGTGCTCCCATTTAAGAAAATGTGAGCAGAATTATGTTTTTCTTTCACAAAGTGCTGTGAGTCTTTGGGATTTTCTTCCCCAAAGAGGCTGAAGGCAGGCTCACTGAATATTTTTAAGACAAGAATAGATAGATAGATTCTTGGCTAACAATGAAGACAAACGTCATCAGGGTTGGGATGGAATGTGACCACAAACAGGTCATCCATGATATTATTGAATGGCGGAATAGGCTCAAGGGGCTGACCTAATTCATACATTTGTATGTAGTTAAAAGATTGGCTCCAGCTCTAACCTTCTACAACTGATTTCTGGAATTGATTTGCAACTGGCAAAGATATCTACTCTTTGATTTATGTTTACCTTGTTGGCTGACACATGGAGAATTTATCTAAATGAGATACAATAATTACCAGAAGGGGCATATAATTCCTATCTCAAGAAATTTTATAATTTAGATTGCTCAAATGCTGAACTAGATAACAGCAAAAATTTACAGTTCAAAGGGAAAAATCATCTTTGGTGCAAATTATATTGATTTGTATTTTGTACAATTATTCTAGTAATTGCAATTCTAGTAAATTATTTCTTGTAATCAATTTGTAATTCAAATATCATTTACAAATAAAGCAGAAATTCATAGTACTTTGTAGAAATGGCATTTCTTGTTACAAATTACATTCTGTAATATAACTTATCTAAGCTATCTGACATTATTGCATAGTATATGCATCTCATAAACAGCATCATATTTGCAAGGTGTGTCGTTAATGAAAAGGCAAACACTTCAGAGCTGGTAAAATATTTGCAGTATAATATCTACCAAAAGCTTGTAATTATTAAAAACCAAATAATAATTATTACCAGGTAGATAATTTTTCTTCAGTGAAGATTGCCTTCTTTTGATCTGTTCTTCATTCATCATGCCAATGGTTGTTATAATCTTAGAGGGGGGCCTCTTAAAGTCAGAGTGCTGCTTTGCATTGCATCATATGTCGGAACCCAATAATGTGAAAGGCATGTATACAAAATTAGGGAGAAGAGAAATGTAAAATCTATCTCAAAGTATCCTCAGAAAATGTTACTTTTTCCGCAATGTTTTAGCTTTTCTCTGGTTGCCAGGTGCATTCATGTTCACAGTTAGTTAATAACAATAGAAGAGAAATACATTACTATATATGGTGATTAATAGTAAAATTTGAGAGATGCAAACTTTAAAGGTGGGTGATGGTTTAGGAGGTATTTATCACATTTGCCTTTGAAAATATAAGATTAACCTATCGTATTGCCTGTGTAAATATGTCAAATTTTACATGCTAATCCAAGTTATCAAACAAAATATGCAAAAATTCCAATGGTTACACTATGTACATGTATGGCATATATATGTGTGTGCATAGATGTATACACTGATATCACAAAAAGTATTTCAAACAAGAGATACCAACTACCATTCAACAAACTGGCTACACATGTACCTGTATAATAGCCACTACTGCATTTAACACCTGGCTGTTTGAATCTGGCGCATAATATTTGACATCCTTAACATCAGGAAGGAGCACAGCATTGCCTTAGTTCCTACAAGTTCATGGGGCTCAGGTTCATATGAGGTCCAATTTGAAACTCATGCTGCCTTCCCATATGAAATTTTAAATGTAACACATGTTACAATGGATTCAGGAACACTAGGTTATCCTTATGGCACTTCTCCCACAGATGATTCTGCAACTTCTCAAAATTCAATTGCCCAGATATTCCTGGATCGGACACAGGACTTAATTCACAAGTTACACATTGGGACCCTGTGGAGATCCTGTTGCAAAAACTCCAAAGGAATTATCTGGAACGTTTAAACTTCTGATGGACAATTCACCTGCTCCCAGGACCCTCTGAAAAAGTCTTTGACCTTGGGTTGGAGTTTTCAGACGGATATGACTCACTTAACTGGTTATTTACTCAAGAAATGTTAAATGGACAGATCCAAGACTAACTCCTGGGTAACTACATGACTGACCCCACCCAATACCATCTCCCCCACCTAATCCCCGTGTTATCAAAACTTCGACCAACCTTGCAAACACCACGCACCTCTCCCACCCACTGCTAGACTGGCTTAGCCCCTCTTATGCTCAACTCTGACTGACTGACTGACTGACTGACTGACAGACACTCCCACACACCTGATTCCCCCCAACCCACGGACACTCTTTGACCCTAGACTCTGAAATGCCTCCACAGAGGCTAGTATCCCATCATGACATCACGCTTTATTTACACATGGAGAGCCCTTGACACTGATCCAGCTCCCTCAGAGCCAGCTCTCAAAGTGAACATGATGTCTGACACTCCTGTCTAAAACTATCATCCAGGGTTACCTGATAGGACCAGATTAACAGCCCTAATCAGGGAAATCATGTTCTATGAGGTCCGCCTGGCTGACCTCACTATAATCACTAACATCCAATTCACATTCAACTCGACGTGACCTGACCTCACTGCCCAAAGCACCCCATCTGACCTCCCATCACTCCCCTCAACTTTATGCATGTCCCTGTTGCACCATTCAACTCTCCCCACCACCCAGACTCTCTGATGCCCCCAATCTAACTTGATCCAACCTCACTACCAAAACCAACCTGCCTCTTTACCCCCCTACCTACTATCCTGGCACCCTAACACCTGGCACAGCAATAGGGGCCATAGCTTCCAAAAGGATTCCCTCCCAAAATTCCTGCAATAACTAAGTTTCCACATCGGAAACCTAGCCAGAAAATCCAGAGGAAGGTAAATAGGCAATTGCTTTTCATCTAATCAGGGTCAGGAAAAGAGTTCTGATGCTGACTGGAAGATTTAGACCAGTTCCAGTAATTCTGGTTTACTCCAGAGTTGGCACTACAACATCTCAGAGGTTGCAATTTTCCAGGCATGTGAACAATTTTCAAATTATAGAAATTTTCTAATCAACCTGTTGAAAGATGTTATGACACATCTCTGGAGCAGCTAGGATTTGAACCCAGGGCTACTGGTTCAAAGGTAGGGACATTACTAACATGCCACACAAGCCTTCAATTTTCCATTTTGTAGTGCAGAGGATAGGGGGAGGGTGCATATTCATTGGTGACTTCCCATCCCGAACACTGAGAAAGCTTGCCAGGTCACAAACTACTCAGCTTGTTAAGAGCTGAGTGTCTGCCTTCTCAACCTATCACAGGCCTTGCCAGTGGAATTCCATATTGAAGCTGCCAGCCAATCAGAGGCTTTTGGGCAAGGCCTGGTCTTAAAGGCTATTAATTGATCACTTAATCATGGAATCCCTACAGTGCAGAAAAAGGCCATTTAGCCCATTGAGTCTGCACTGACCCTCTAAAGAGCATCCCACCCAGACAGAGCCTCCAACACTATTGGTATGACACCACATTTCCCATGGCTAACCCACCTAGCCTGCATGTCCTTGGAGACTATGGGCAATTTAGCATGGCCAATCCACCTGACCTGCACATCTTCAGACTGTGGCAATAAACCCACACAGACATGGGGAGAATGTGCAAACTCTACACAGACAGTCACTCAAGGCTGGGTTTGAACCTGGGTCCCTGGCACTGTGAGGCAGCAGTCCTGACCACTGAGCCACCATGCTGCCTTAATTACTGGCAAATGTCCCTATTGAGTGTTCTTGTCCAGTACAAAATTGGTGAGGTGGTTAAAAAGAGCAAGTATCTCTCAAGCCTAATTAATTCCCCTTCTTGCCAGCCCCAGTAAATGAAACATTCCACCCTGAGACTCCAGTGCTTTATATTAACAAAAGATATTAACATAAAGTTAAAATAGTAGCAATTCTATAATCTGCTCAGGATTCATGCATAACCATACACAGACTCATAAGGATATAGATATTCTTGATACACAGTTTAGAATCTGTATAATATCAGTTCCACCACTGAACAACACATGCTGGGTTTTTGTTTTGTTATTTTCTCCTGTTGGCTTCATAAAGGCACTTATTTTTGTTTTCTTTTTGCCAGATTTAACTATCATTTCTATCAGTTTTTGAAGTATTTCTTTCAGATTCATGTTAATAATGGCATACCTAATTTAAAATGAACCCAAGCTCAGTGGCTGTTGCAGTACTTCTTGTGTGTATTGGATATTTTGATGTTCTTTGCATGTTTGTGGTGTGAAATATTTCCCAAATCATACCTTGAAAACATTTGAAGTGTAAAACAAATCAAATTGACAGCATACTAAAATATTCCTTCCAGATTTCTTTGCAATGGACTTTAAGTAGTTCATGATATCGTTATTTTTGTCACCTTGTGTGAATGTCTGTATGTGTGTGTAGACGTATATACAGGTAGTGTACACAAAAACATCTAAGAATATTGCCACAATACAAAAGAGAACACTTTGTGTATATAATGTATAGATGTTTATGCTGAGATCATAGAAACAGCAGAAAACATTGCTTCCATACAAAGAGGTACAACTACAAAATATATTTGTAACGAACAGAAATATCTTTAGTGTAATTTGCTTTGCTTCTGCCAAATTGTTCTGTGTACGTTTTACTGTGTACTCATTAAGTATCAAAGTATTTTAAATAGCTTTTTGGGCAGAAGATATTATTAAAAAGAAGCAAGTTTATTTTCCAATTTTAATTTTATTTGTGGATTGAATTGTATCTAGCCTTATTATAAATTCAAGCTGAATAAAAGTGAGATTATTTTAAGTACCAAGAATATTAATGTTTTCATTTTTCTTCTTTCATTGATCGCTGGTAAATTATTTTGCATCTGCTTTTGAAGTTTGCTTTGCAGATTGGATCCTGTATTTAAAGATTTGCCCTGTCATTATTTTTGAAAAATAATTATATCCAAACCTCAATTTCATAGGCTTCTGAAAAGTAAATTATTTAATTAATTTTGATTCATTTTTCTCTGATTTTTCCCTCTGTTTAAAAGTCTGCCCTGTGGGAGTTAAAATGGTGGCTATCAGTGGCTAATTATTTAGTGTTCTGTGTCTCTGTGTTTCCTACTTCCTTCCTCTCCATGTGTGAATAAATAAATGCGGTCCCCCATTCACTGCTAGTAGGTAAGTGGCTGCTTCATTGCCTCCAATGCAGTTCCATCCTCCTCTGGCCATTGTCAGTCTCCTGGCTTGTTGCCAGTAACGCATTCTCCAAGAATGATCTGAGTTATAAATGCGCTGCACCCTCACATTCCACACCCACAGGTCAAACTGAACACAGCTATGAGAAATATTCTCTTCAGTCTCAACACTATTTTTGTGTACTGGCTATGTCTGCCAGCACTGCCGAATAGACAAGCTTTTAGGCATCAGGAAGAGCTGTAACTGCTACAAACATAAGAGCCAATAGCCTCAGATAGCTCCTTGTTTTGTGTGATGACGGCCCTGGTTCCCTGGAAGGATTCTGCAGTCGTCTAGGTACATTTTAACACAATCTTTATTTACATACACTGATCTACATGAGCTCAGAGCGTCTCTCTCCAACTTTCTCTCTCTCTCTCTCTCATAGCCATGTGATGTAACATTATCATCCCATAGGCTCAAGCTATTAAACCATTCATCCACACCATTTGTAGTGGAAGAATGAAAGTTCACTTGCTGTTCTTTCAATCAGACTGAGACCGTCAGCCTGTGTCATGTTGGGGCTGGATTGTTGAAGGGACGTGCAGTTTTTGCAGGGTCCACTAGTACCCATTGTGTTTCTGGGTGGCATTGCTCTTTGGCTAACACTTGTCGCCTGCAGGCCTACTAATGATTCACTTTCCTACCTTTCCAGTAAATTTGGCAATTCAAAATTTGTATACCATTTGGCTAATGAAAATGTTTTGTATCCTGTTTCCAGGTTCTGTCCAACCCCTTATCTTTTTCTCCCTGGCCAATCCCTTTCCCTTCTCATCCTAACTCTGCTCTGTAACCCCATGCTCTACCCAAGATCTTTGCTCACCTCCCCATCCCTTTTTCCCCTCCTCTCCCTCCCCCCCCTCCAATATCCCATACCACTCCCCATTCCTCTCGATACCCTTCCACGCCTTGGCCAAGCTTAATGAGTTGCCGCTCTCAACAGTGCATCTGCTTCTTCAGAATCCAGCTTTGTTCCATCATCCTCAGAATCAAATAATTTACCATTATCATCATCCTTATATTGCTTTACCTTCAATTCTATGGAACATCTGCTAATTTCACCCTTTTTGTCTCTAACTCTATTTTCTATTCTTCAACTTCTGCCCTCAACTTTACCACTACCTCCAGACTATAACCCTGCTTAAAATTTTCCCACTTAGGCCGTCATTTGAATGATCTCTCTCTCTCTTTGACTCCTTGTCCCTCTCTGTCTCCCTTTATCTATCTCCCCACATCCTCAGCTGTCCCTGACTCAGACACTACACTCTACCCATTCTTGTATCATCTTAATGCTGACTGGCACGATTCTGTGTGGGACTCATGAAAAATCACACCTGTTGAGTGCCAGGGAAGCTTCAAATAGAGAGGAATAGAGATGTAACAGGAAGTAATATCAAGGAGCCAGAAAATTTCCTCTCTCTCAGCAAAAAAGCCACCTCTTGCAGACATTTTTTTGTTGTGTTTTCTTTTCCTGGAATACATAAAAGAAGGGTTAAGAATCAACATTCTTCCTGGTCTGCTTGTGCTAGTGGGAGAAGGTGTGCTGTGGAAGAAAGTGTGAGGCACCCATGTGTACATGAGCGGGACAGAGGTGAGTAATAGTGCAGTAACTCACCTCCTGACTACCCAAAGCCTGCCCACCATCTACAAGGCACAAGTCAGGAATGTGATGGAATGTTTGCCTGACCATGATCACAATCAGGGCATCAACCATTGATAATCCTCCACTGTAGTTGAAACAAATACTGATACAATAAGACATGATAGTTGATTATTTCAACTATCATGATGTGATATTGCAAAGCCCTTCTCCAGTAGCAAATATGGTTTTCAAAAGTCTCCTTTTGGAGTCATTTATGGCTTGCTCTGCAAAGTAAACTGCAAATATTGTTTAAATAGACATAATTCAATAAAGATGTCACTTGTTTCCCAAATCATAATAGCAAATCTTTGCTTTCCATTTCTCATTGAAGGCCTGTTGCTTTCGATTTTTCAAAGTAGAGCGCAAGGCTTGGTTGTTCCTTTCTTTTATTTGGTTTGCTGTTCTGTCCTTTGATTCTTCTGTCTTTTTTTTTCCATTTTACTTTTTTATCATGGTTGTGAGCTCTTTTGTAGATTTTGCTGAATGTGGGTCTGTGTCTTTAAGTGATAAAGACCTGTAATAATTGCTTTCAGCCACTAGAAGGAGCTCATATCAAATAAGGAAATGATTAAATCATGCCAGCTGTGATGCTGAATCAAAATAACAAAATGGCAAAACCAACCGATCACTGCACAGAGGTAAGCTTCATTAGGTTAGAATGTGACTCTTTTTTGCCGCCAAATAGGATGGCTCTGTAGTTACCTTTTGACTGTCAATGTTAGCTTTCAGCCTGAATGAAGCCTTTTAGCTGCCTGTTTTGCTTTGAAACCTATAAAACGTCTTGTAAGTGTTGTGCCTTAACTTTTATTTCAGAAAACATGCTGAAACTTTGCTTTTTATTTGTAAAAATGGAGGTTTCTAACTTGATAGGCCTTGAACTTTAAGTAGAGGGAAGGTAAATCTGCTTCCGGTCTATTGGAGTTGAGATTATTACTGACACAATTTATTGTGGCTGGTTGTCGAATGTATGCAATCTATAGCTGTGTAATCTTCAGAGAGAAGTCACTGGTTAAGGGTTATGGGATTACAGAGAAAGGGCAGGA
The DNA here is from genome assembly GCF_021869965.1 of Rhincodon typus. Classification (NCBI taxonomy): domain Eukaryota; kingdom Metazoa; phylum Chordata; class Chondrichthyes; order Orectolobiformes; family Rhincodontidae; genus Rhincodon; species Rhincodon typus. Next base: position 61,138,599 of record NC_063345.1, on the reverse strand, counting down.
AAGTGGACGTGAGGAATATCAGATCAGCCATGATCCTAGTAAATGGCAGAGCAGGCTTGAGAGGCTAAACAGCCCACTCCTGTTTCTATTTTTTATGGTCTTATGGTGCTTACCTCCATGCTGCCATCATGACGTGAGGTGGCATGATATCAGAAGGACTTCAACTATTGTGATGCAATACTTATATTTGTTCCAACAGCATGTGAATGACATGTGCTCGTGTAGTACTGAAGAATTCAATGAACTTTTATTATGCTACCTGGTGATTAACCAAGTACACTACAACTTAGGCATTAGCGTGTCCAGGCTCATGTTAAGCAGTTCAGATATACTGCAGCTCATTTCCCTCAACATATCAAACCATTAGGTCACATGCCATGATAAAGGTGGTGACATCATGAGAATGTCCCTTAAAGGTGTATCATAAAACTGCTGTGAGGTACAACAGAACAGAATCTCATCCACCATTAAATCACAAAGAACCATGACTGTCTGCTGGGATGAACATAGACTTCGAAGGCACTGGCATTTCAACTTGGAGAGCTGTTGTTGTCCGGACCCTAATTCCTTGGGTTGATAGGATTAAGGTCTTCACATTTGTGGGCAGTTGTATCTATTGCCTCAGCACCTGCTTCCTCATGGACCTAGTTTACGGGTTGTCACTGGCCCCAGATCTGGCTTCTTCACCTTACTTTTCCTAATTTCACTTTCACTGAAGGGACCGTCTTCGGAATGGATAGGCAGCTCAAAGCTTGCCTTTCAGGGTTGAGTTAGAGCAGGGATCACCCAAGGAAACCCTCCCCTCTCGTCCCCTCATTGCGAAGAGAGATCTCTGAGAAGTGGCACACGTAACCAAGTTCCATGAAATTGTTGCTGCAGTTCCTTTCATCCATGTTTGAAGCAAGGTTGTAATGAGGTCAGGAGTCAGGTGGAAACCAAACAGAGCATCAGTGAGCAAGTTATTCCTTTGCAAGTGTCGCCTGATAGAACAGTCAATGCCGTATTCCATCACTTTGCTGATCATCAAGAGTAGACTGATAAGGCAGTAATTGGCCAGATTGGATTTGTCCTGCTTTTTGCGCACAATACATACCTGGGCAGTTGTCGGTTGCCACTTAAACTTGTTAAGTGCCTCATTAATGATCCTACTCACCTCATTAATCTTCAACTTTCTACCTGACCAAATGCTCCAAATCGAGGGAGATATTGAGAAAACCCACCAGTTCATCACTTGCAGCGAATGATCTCCATATTGGGCACCAGGCACCAACACCTCAGGGCATGCCCCGTGAGCACCAATCAAGTACACCCACATCTACGGGCATTGGTGTGTGATCTGTGCCAAGCTGTAAGAACCCTCGTGACATGTCACCAATCCAGTTGAAATACACTTCAATGCTGCACTCTCATTGTAATGCTGCAGCAAGGACACTGTGTGCCCATGGACACATCGCCAGCTGATGGGTCTGGACCAGGCTCCATCTCTGGGCTTACTGTCATAGTGCTCACTCACTCTGAGCATGCCTGGATGCTCGCAGCGTCCCTGCTTGGCTTTGCTTTGCCATGCCTTTTTGAGCAGTTCCTCCTCAGCCAGAGGTATGAGGCTCATCTTACTCTGTCTTACCTTTCGTTTCAGAGCAGACACAAATTCAGGAAGCTTGTCATGGTTGGCAGCAGTCGTCATTCGGGAGGGATAGCCCTTAGTCAGTGGATCCCTGCACATTAAACAAGGGCAACCTCGGACACCAGGCAAGGGGCTTGGACATGCTCAGTCAGTGTTTCAGGGCAGTCACAGTTGGGATGCTCTCTACAGAATGGGTCAGGAGCTAAATGTCGGGCAGCCCACTAACCATCTTAGGACTTTCTGTAGGTAACCTTCTTCCCGGGATGAAAGTGAGGAAGGAACAAAGGGAGATGAAAGTGGGTGGCTCAGCTGTTACTGTAGGGAGCTGTCCTGAGGAGGGAGCACAGAGGGCAAATGGGGTTAATGGTGTCGGGAGTTGGGATGGGTGAGAGTGAGTGAGGGAACGTATTGCAGGCAATAGTGAGAGTGGGAGAGCATAAGCCTTGGTGGGATGCTGTTCTCCCAGCTCTTCAGCATCTAAAGGGGAGGCAATGGCCTAGTGCCATACACCCCAGATAATCGTCTGGGGACCCGGGTTCGAATCCCACATTGGCAGATGGTGGAATTTGAATTCCATATATATCTGGAATTATGAGTCTAATGATGACTATGAATCCATTGTCAATTTTTGGAAAAATCCATCGGGTTCACTAATGTCCTTTAGGGAAGGAAACTGCCATCCTTACCTGGTCTGGCCAACATGTGACTCCAGACCCACAGCAAGGTGGTTGACTCTTAACTGCCCTCTGGTCAATTGGGGATGGGCAATAAATGCTGGGTAGGCAGTGACACCTTTTTCCTGTGAATGAACTTTAAAAATATTATGTCCCCTCTTTGGCTGCTCCTGTTGCACACAGCATCTGGACTGCAAGGCTCCTCCTTCATTCCCAACCCCCTACCCAAGACCAATCCAAGCATCTGAAACTTGTCTTGTGGAGGCCTGCAATCTGATTGGTGATGGCCCTGGTGGAGGAATGGGCAGCAATGTATGTGCTTAAGTTCAGTGAAAACTCCCACTCTGTAGTTAGTAGCCATAGTTTGAAAGCTATGCTATCTCCCATCAGCAATGCTCATGAGGCATCCAGGCTTTGGAATGGAACAGAAACCTGAGAGTTATCAAGGATGTAGGCATCATGACAGCTGCCAGAGGACCAGGTGAAGACCTCACAGAGTCGTAGAGTCATGCAGCGTGGAAACAGACCCTTCAGTCCAACTAGTTCATGCTGACCAGGTTTCCTAAACCAAAATAGTCCCATTTGCCTGTATTTGGCCCAAATCCCTCCAAATTTTTCCTATTCGTGTACCTGAACAGAGAGATTTGGGAGTCATTGTCCAGGAGTCACAAAAAGCCAGCATCCAAGTTTGAAGGGTGAAAAGGGAGCCAAATGGAATGCTGGTCTTTATTTCAAAGGGAAGGGATTGTAAACAGACTGCAGCTGGAATACTGTGAACAGTTTTGGGTCCCTTAACTAAGGAATGATGTACTGCACTGGAGAAATCCAGAGAAGGTTCACCAGGTTGGGCACCAGGTCTGGGGGGACTGTCTTATGAGGAGAGCTTGAATAGGTTGAAGAAGGCTTTCAACATTGTTCTCCTAAGAGTGAGTTGCAGGTTATGTGCCTCCAAGTTAGCACGAATTGAATGAGCGCTAATAAAGCAAGCTACAAGAGCTGTTCTATTGTATGAGATGGCTGTTGACCCTGCATGTGGCACAGATTGGCAGCATCACTGCAATGTAAGGTGTCAGTGAGCTCCAAAAGTACTGTGGTGCAGTGCTGAAGTGTCACATAAATTACATGTGCCATTATGAGATAGCAAGAACTGCAGATGCTGGAGTCAGAAATAACACAGTGTGGAGCTGGAGGAACACAGCAGGCCAGGCAGCATCAGAGGAGCAGGAAAGCTGACATGCCATTATGAGATGTTGAGGCTGATGGCTTGCCAATGCCCATACCTGTGGATGGAGAGTGCAGTTGTCTGCTAGCTACAGAGCATAACCTGAGATGTTTGAAAGTGGTGGCCAACGTGGAAGCCTAGAAGAGCAGGCTACCACTTTGATGCTCATGTCAGGAATTGGTACCATCTAGTTTGTGACCACTAGGTGGAAGAATTTCAACCTATAAATAAATTAGGTGACGTTAATTAACAATGAGGTGATAGTCAATCGGGGTCTGTCTGCTTAACAGTGATATTCCCATCTAGCCCTGGAAACCTTAGAGGAAAGATTGGACTCCTTTTTCTTGACTTCTCATTTCTTTTTTTGACTCAGTCATGTTTTCTCAGAATTCTTGTTATTGTCAGCCTGCTGTTTTTGTTGTACTGTAGAAAAACGTGACTGCCAAACTGCACAAAGCAAGATCCCACAAACAGCAATAGTACACACAATGACAAATAATCTGTTTTACTAAAGTTAATTGAGGGATAAATAGAGTTATAGAGTCATACAGCATGGAAACACACCCTTTGGCCCAACTTGTCAATGCTGATCGGGTTTCCTAAGCTGAACTAGTCCCATTTGCCTGCATTTGGCCTATATTCATCTAAACCGTTACTGTCCATGTACTTTTCCAAATATCTTTTACTTGTTGTAATTGTATTATATTATGTAAATTTTTTTCTCGGCCAACCAGCATGAATTAAATTAAGAACATGCTATAATCAACTTACAAATATGCTATTTGGTACATGCCCGCTCTTCCCTTGGCATTAGATATCTAAGCACTTCTCAAATTTACCTCACCTATATTAATTGTCCTTTAATCTTCTGGTAATTTTTGGTTTCATCCACTCAGCTCCTTCTGAGAAACGCAACTTCCTGAAAAACATGCCTCAAAAACTATTGTACAATTAACAAGATGCACCAAAGACATAAACCATACTAACAGATGAAAAGAGTGTAGAAAACAAAGCTCACAATCTGCACCAACCTTTATCAGTCGTGTATACAGACTAAAAACAAAATTTGTGCACCAGATTTCAAGTGAATGGTTTTACATAGTGGAAGCAAGCTCATTAGATGGTAGCTGGGATCCAGGAATGAGGTAATTTAAAAGAAAGGGTACAATTCTAAATCAGAGGTAAGAGCAGACATGAATGAGGTATAGCATAGGCATCAATACAGTTAACTACAGAGGCACCTCCTTAGAGGTTTCCCTCTACAAGGATCTTGACATATTGGACCTTATTCAAATCTTGAACAAAGAAATTTGTGAGTCCTTGTCCATGGATCACAAAAAGTCAGTATCCAAGTTCAAGGGATGAGGGGGAAGTCAAATGGAATGTTGGCCTTTATTCCAAAGGGAATGGACTATAAAAAGACTACGGCCAAAATACTGCAAACAGTTTTGGGCCCTTATCTAAGGAAAAATATGCTGCATTGCTATAATCATTGAAGTTATCAGGACAGCTTGAAAAAGTAGTTTAAGAAGCATACTGGATCCTAGCCTTTATAAATACAGGCATGAGGACAAAAGCAAGGTAATTTTGATTCTTTTTCCTTGAGTTCTGTGCCCAAAAGCAGGTACATCCTACAGCATCACAAACTCCACCATATGTAAGGCAAAGAGGTAGGCCCCAAATCCACCCCAGCTGGAATGTAAATAAAACCCAATGCTGTTGGCACCAATATGATCAACACTGACTAGCCAGCCAACTGGTCCCTGAGCGCTGGAGTTGCTATGGCAAAATACACTTTGACATGCATGTTGCCAGCTGGAGTGATGGATAATCGTGGGAGGGGTTTGCAATTTCTTTCCAGGCTGCCCAGGAATCTCTCCTGGTCTTCCTGCCTGCCATTGACAGCTGCTGGATTTGCAAGCTGATACACAACCTGTTGTCACATCGTGAATGGACGTTCCTTGGCCATCAAGTCCTGCAATGGGACCTAAGCACAAATCTTCTAAGTCAGAGGAAGGAATGTTACCCAATGCGCCATAAAACCTCCAGAGTTGTGATAAAAGCATAAAACACTGATTCAGGCTCAAATATACTACTGCATAGAGAAAAACATAATGCTGAATATAAAAATGGGAACTTTAATCACTTATTTTGTTCTTTCATAGGATGTGATCAAGGCAATTGTTGCCCAACACTAGTTACTCTTGAACTGAGAGGCCAGGCTATTTCAAGGGCAGTTGAAAGTCAACAATATTCCCATGGCTCTGGATTAATCCAGCCCAGGTAAGGACAGCAGATTTCTTTCCTAAAGGACATGAATGAACCAGATGGATTTTCACAAAATTACACTATTACTGAGACTAGCTTTCCATTCCATTTTTACCTCAGTTGAAATTAAACTCCGCGTACTGCTTCAGTGAAATTTGAACCCATGTCCCCAGATCATTAACTAGAGTGTCTGCATTACTAATTCAGTAACGCTACCAATGTACCAACATCAGCCTACAGGCGGTTTCCTTCAGACTTCAGATGATGCCAAGGGCCTGTGTGTCTGTTAATGGAAGGGGATGCAGAACAAGGGAACAAGAGTAGTCTTTCAGCCCATCAACCCTGCTCTACCATTTAATACCATCATGACTGATTGAACACTTTTACCCACACTATTGCCATAACTCTACGTACCACTTGTAATCAGAAATCCATCAATCTCTGCTTTAAACATACTCAAAGATTCCAAACACTCTAGGGTAGAAAATTCCAAAAATTCACAACCCTTTGAGTAAAATATTTCTCCCCACTTTGGTCTTTAATGGCAATTCCTTATTTTTAAATTGTACTTCCAAATTAGGGAAACTTCTTACCTACATCTACTTTGTCTATCCTTTACAGTATTTTGTAGGTTTCAACAAAATCATCTCTCATCCTTTGAAATTCAAGAAACAGCAGGTGCAGTTTGTCCAGTTCTTTTCATATTGCCATCTCACCCTTTCAGGAACCACGCTGGTGAACCTTTATTAAGACCATAAGACATAGGAGCAGAAATTAGGCCACTCGACCCGTGGAGTATGCTCCATCATTCAATCATGGCTGATAAGTTCAACCCCATTCTCCCGCTTTCTCCCAGTAACCCTTGATCCCCTTGATAATCAAGAACCTATCTATCTCAGTCTTAAATGTACTCAATGACCTGGCCTTCACAGCGTTCTGTGGCAGTGAATTCCATAGATTCACCACGCTTTGGCTGAAGAAGTTTCTCCTTATCTCCGTTCTAAAAGGTCTTCCCTTTATTCTAAGGCTGTGCACTCGAGTCCTAGTCTCTCCTACCAATGGAAGCGTCTTCCCAACATCCATTCTGTCCAGGCCATTCAGTATGCTGTAAGTTTCAATTAGATCCCCCCTCATCCTTCTAAGCTCCAATGAGTATAGTCCCAGATTCCTTAAACGTTCCTCATATGTTAAGCTTTTCATTCCTGGGACCATTCCCATGAACCTCCTCTGAACCCCCTCCAGGACCAGTACATCCTTCCTGAGATATGGGGCCCAAAACTGCACACAATACTCCAAATATGGCCTGACCAGAGCCTTATAAAACCTCAGTAGTACATCCCTACTGTTATATTCAAGTCCTCTCAAAATAAATGCCAACATTGCATTTGCCTTCCTCACTACTGATTCAACCTGCAAGTTTACCTTGAGAGAATCCTGGACTAGAACTCCCAAGTCTCTTTGCACTTCAGACTTCTGAATTTTCTCCCTATTTAGAAAATAGTCCATGCTTTTATTCTTCTTACCAAAGTGCATGACCTCACACTTTCCCACGTTGTACTCCATCTGCCACTTCTTTGCCGACTCTCCTAACCTGCCCAAATCCTTCTGCAGCCTCCCCACCTCCTCAATACTACCTGTCCCTCCACTTATCTTTGTATCGTCTGCAAACTTAGCCAGAATACCCACAGTTCCTTCATCTAGATCATTAATGTATAAAGTGAAAAGTTGTGGTCCCAACACTGACCCTTGCGGAACATGGCTTGTCACCGACTGCCATCCTGAGAAAGACCTTTTTATCCCCACTCTCTGCTTTCTGCCAGACAGCCAATCTTCTATCCATGCTAGCACCTTGCCTCTAACACCATGGGCCCTTATCTTACTCAGCAGCCTCACACCTTGTCAAAGGCCTTCTTGAAGTCCAAGTAGATAACATCCATTGGCTCTCCTTGGTCTACCCTGCTCGTTACTTCCTCAAAGAATTTTAGCAGATCTGTCAGGCATGACCTCCCCTTGATGAAACCATGCTGACTTTGCCCTACTTTACCATACACTTCCAAATATTCAGAATCTCATCCTTTACAATGGAGTCCAAAATCTTACCCATGACCGAAGTTAGGCTAAACAGCCTCTGATTTTCTGTCTTTTGCCTTACTCCCTTTTTAAACAGGGGTGTCACGTTAGCGATTTTCCAGTCCTCTGGGACCCACCCTGACTCTAGCAGGTATTGCTACCCTCTATGGCAATAAAATCTTTCCTGAGATAGGGAGACTAAAACTGCACACAGTATTCCAGGTATTGTCTAACCAATTTCCTATACATGCAAAGCAAAACCTCACTACTGTACACAAATCCTCTTGTGATAAGGCTAACATACCATGAGTCACCATAATAGCTTGCTGTACCTGCATTTTAGCCTTTAGTGACTTATTGACAGAGGTCCCTTTGTACATCTACACTTTCCAACCTCTTACCATTGAAGAAATGCTCTGCCCATCTGTTTCTCTAACTGAAGTGGACACCCTCACTATTTTCCACATTATATTTCTTCTACCATGTTCTTGCCCACTCACAAAGTCTGTTCAACTCTCCATGAAACTGTTTTACATCTCCCCAACAGCACAAATTCCTGCATAGCTTTGTATCATCTGCAAATTTGGAAGTTTTACATTTGGTCCCACATCCAAATTCTTGATGTACACCATGAACAGCTGAGGCCCAAGTACTGATCCTTGTGGTACCCTACTGGTCACAGCCTGCTAATATGAGAATGATCCATTTATTCCTATTCTGTTTTCTGCCTGTTGACTAATCATTAATCCATACCAGTACATTATCTCCTATACTATCTGCTTTAATTTTGATAACCAACATCCTGTGGAAAAAGATTCATTGGAATGGTTCCAAGAATGAGGAACTTTGGCTACAAGATAGGTTGGACAAACACTGGCTGTTCTTCTTGTAGAAGAGAAGGTTGAGAGGAGATTTGATGGAGACAACAAAAAATCTCTGCAATGGTTCAAGAAGGTGGCTCACCACTAACTTAAATGGAACAGTTAGGTTTAGGTAACAAATGCTGGCCTTGCTAGTGATGCTGACATCCCAGTAATGAATAAAGGAACAGAGTTTAAATAGATTAAAGGATCAACAGTTTCAGGGAGCAAAGTAAATAAATAAAAGCAGAGACATAGGTTAATAAGACCATTAAAACAAAAACATTTCTTTTAGATGAATAGAATTGCAAAGTAGAAAAGTTATGTTAAATTTCTATTGAATTTGAATTCAACCATACTTGGGGATATCATGCGCAGTTCTGGTTGCTGTATTATAAAAATGAAACAGAGGCACTGGAAAGGGTGCAAAAAGATTTCCAAAGATGCCAGCAAAGCCAAGTTCTAACTCTCAGGGAAGGATATATAAGCTGAGTCTCTTGAAGTAATAAGACTGAGGGGTGACCTAACAAAGGTTAATGTCAGGCACTCTGTGCCTGATTGAGGGACACCACACTGGGGAGGGAGAAGAGACACCAAAAGCTCCTCCTCTTGCATCTGAATCCCCTGCCCTCACGAGGCAAGGAATCTCCAAAGTCACTGGAACATCAGTGCAGTCGCCACTCTTGACCTGATGGCACTGCCAGTAATGGAAAGCTGCCAGTATTGATTGGTTTCAAGCCCTCTGATTGGTGAGGTTTCTTCTGCCAGGGAATTAAATCATGGGGAAACTTTAAGATGACCAGTTACTGGTCTGGGAGGCAAGTGATACAGTCCAGCCTCCCTGACCAAGGCAACACAAGTTACATCAATTCTTAAACTGGTGGGTAGGACTTGCATTGGGAACATCAAACTCCACGCTATATCACTCACACCCACACCTTAAGTAATACAGAGGTCTGACAGCTTGGAAGGAATTGTGTGAGAATCACCAACAGGAAATAACTGCTCTTCTCTGTGGTGGGATTTCAAAGCCTTATTAACATCCTTAAACTAGACTGACAGGCAGGAATTCACTGTGCAGCTAATTATAGCTAAGAATTCATATAATCTCAATGTGCTGAACATTACATTAATGCAATGTGTTCTTCTAGAATCTGCAAAATTCCTTCCATTAAATCATAAATATTCAACTAGTTTACAGCCAGTATTCAAGTTTACAGCCAACAGTAAAAAAAAATTATTGAATTCAATTCAATACAGCACAGGAACAGGCCCTTTGGATCACCAAGCTTGCACTGATTTCTAATCCTTATTTAGACCCGCTACTTGTTGCCTATAAGGTTTCTATCCCTTTGTTTGCCTCCCGTTCATGTGTCTTTAAATATATGCCTTAAACGTCGCTAACATGCGTGCTTCCGCCACCCCCACTGGCACTGCATTCCAGGCACCCATCACACACTGTGTGGAAAATTTTTCCTGCACCCCTTCCCCTAAACATTCCCTCCCACACTTTGAACTTGTGCCCTCTTGTAGTTGGCCTTTCCGCCCTGGAAAAAGCCTCTGAATATACACTCTATCTATGCCTCTCATAACTTTGTAGACCCTTATCAGGTTGTCCCTCAGCTGCCGTCTTTCCAGGGAAAACAATCTGGGTTTATCCAACCTCACCACATAACTAAAACCCTCCAGACCAGGCAACATCCTGGTAAAACTCCTCTGCACCCTCTCCTAAGTATTCACTTCCTTCTGGTAGTGTGGCCGCCAGAACTGGATGCAATGTTCCAAATGTGGCCCAAGTACTTAGAAAACTGAACAATGTACGATGATCATTCCCCAGATGAGGATCACCAGTCTGTAACAATTCCTGATTGGACAACCAAATATTTACGCCCCCGGGTGAGAAGATCTGGATGCCCTTCTTAATTTCTCTCCCTCAGTTGGTCACAACAAAGTTAATTTTAAAAGGATTCCTTTCCTTATGGATACATTCAAATATATTTATGATATAAAAGAAGCCAAATTGACCAGGCTTTCTTTATGTTAGTGATATATTGTGTTAGCCACTAAATGTGAAAAAAAATATATAACACATGGACACTCAGATTACAAAATGTGAATTAAGCAAAATGATAACAGTTAAAAGGATGTACTAACCAGCCTTTGGGTCCCATGAAGAGCAGATCACTGTCCTGTTTGTTTTGAATTACATCTCTCCCTTTAAAGTATTGCTGTTTGACATTCCCTTGGCACCTTCAGATGTGACATTCCATGATTCCTCTCAGGCTTTTGCCAGCCAGCCACTGAATTTTCGTCCACAGTCATCTTTTGACTATGTCTTTTCTAAAAAGAAAAATGCATTTAATTAACAGCTCAATGTGTCAACAAGTAATCTATGGTTATGATCCACTGTTGTGACATATGTGATAAAGAAGTGCTTTGGCACATGAAAAGCAAATGTTCTTTGGCTATTAAAGTGGTGGAGCTGACTAGAACAATACTTCCATGCTTTTTTGAAGGCTCATTCCAAAAAGATATTCTCCATTGCCACATACTGAAGCAGGGCTAGGAACCAGTCGTTACTTAGACAGGTAGACTTCAGCGTGATGTTCAAATCAAGAAAGATGTATTCACGCAGAGCAGTTATGCCTTTAAGTGGAGGAGTGAACAAAACAGTAATCGTGATTATCTTCCAGCATATACTATCTTGTTCTCAACTGCTTCTACACCAACCTCTCAAAACTGAATGATTCCTCTGCCTTTTATGCGTACACTTTGCCTCTATAGATTTCTTAAGACTCTCCCATTTTGCCTTGATCATCTTGACATTTTATATAAATTTTTAAAGTTGTATCCCAACATTGGTTAAAGAGCTCTCAAAAGCCTGCCATTCATCTATCACCTTTTTCTAGTATGCCACACTGAACAACGGTTTCAACAATAAATGGTATCTGAAGCTGTAACTCTCAATGATTTTCTGTGAATGATTGACTCATATTATGACAGTATATTGAAGCTAAACACAGAAAGCAGAACCAAATACCCAATTTGCTGCTGCATATTAAAATTCAAGAAGTAAAATTAAATACTAAAAATAGTGGCACTTATTAATCAATTCAGTCCAAAAAAAGAACATCAGATTGAAAGAATAACTTTGCAACAAACAATAATGTACAATTTGAGGAATAAAGCATTGTAATTAAGTTTCTTTAAAGCAAAACATTAAGCAACACTAAAATTTGGGGTCTTTGTAGTTAAAAGGTGTACTTGTTGAAAGATGGTAGTGCAAAAACTTACAATATTTGTTTTTCAAAAATTGAACCATGAAAAAAGGACTGCTGCTTTGTCATTGTGTTGCAACAATGCACTACACCATCTCGTGAATGCGAACAGAACGCCATCATTAATTTTAAATATATATCACTGTACCTTCATTGTCACTGTGTGAAAATCTTGGCATCCCTCACTAAAAGGATTTTAGGTTATTTTACTTAGATCAATGGGATTCAGGGAGAGCTTGACAATTGGATACAAAATTAACTTGACGGTTGGAGACAGAGATTAGTGATAGAGGGTTATTTTTCAGACTGGAGGTCTGTGGCCAGTGGTGTGCCACAGGACTCGGTGCTGGGTCCACTGTTGTTTGTCATTTATATAAATGATTTGGATGAGAATTTCGGAGGCATGGTTAGTAAGTTTGTGGATGACACCAAAATTGGTGGCATAGTGGACAGTGAAGAAGGTTATCTAAGATTACAAAGGGATCTTGACCAATTGGGCCCATGAGTTGAGGAGTGACAGATGGATTTTAATTTAGATAAGTGCAAAGTATTGCAATTTGGTAAAATGAACAAGGGCAGGACTCGTATAGTTAATGGTGAGGCCCTGGACAGTGTTGTCAAAAATAGACCTAGGGGTTCAGGTACATATTTCTTTGAAATTTATGTCACATGTAGATAGGGTGGTTAAGAAGGTGTTTAGCATGCTTGCCTTCATTGCTCATCCGTTGAGTATAGGAGTTGGGATGTCATATTGAGGTTGTACAGGATGTTGGTGGGGTCACTTTTTGGAGTACTGTGTACAGTCTGGTAACTTTGCTATAGGAATGATATTATTAAATTGGAGAGTGTTCAGAAAAGATTTACTAGGATGTTGCCAGGACATGAGGGCTTGAGTTATAGGGACAGGGTGAATAGCAGGGTTATTTTTCTCTGGAGCACGGAAGATTGAGGGATGACCTTTGTAGAGGTTTATAAAATCATAGATAAGGTGAATAGCAAAGGTCTTTTCCATAGGTTGGGGGAGTTCAAAACCCAGGGGTTTTTTTCTGGTTAGAGAAGATTTAAAAGGAACCTGAGGGGCAACTTGTTTCACACAGAGGGTAGATTGAACTGCCAGAGGAAGTGTTAGATGCAAGTCAGTTACAACATTTAAAAATGTTCGGATAGGTACATATGTAGGAAAGATTTATAGGGAAATGGGCCAAATGCAGGCAAGTGGGACTAGTTTAGTTTGGGAAACCTGGATGGTGCAGACACGTTAGACTGAGGGGTCTGATTCTGTGCTTTATAACTATGATTATACGAGACAGAAAGATGGTTGGTTAAATTTCCGTAGCTCATTACACCCTATGTAATTCTGCATCTCTCAATTCTGGGTTGAATGCTTGCACAGGATAGATGTTTACTTGAAGTAGCAGCTTATGCCGGGGTGGGGGAGGTAAGTGATCCAGTGGTTAAACACCGTGTCTTATCTCCTCTGGAGAAGATAGCTCAATTCCAACTCAGAACTGTTCGGAAGAATTTGGATAGTCTTAATTTTATTCCCAGAGGATACTGCACAAGGCGCACCTCCAAAATGTTCCACAAATGAGCAATCTCTCAGAGAATCTGGAAAATGGTAAACTATAAATAGTGCAGATGAAGGTAGTCTCTTGATCCACAATGCAGAGCATTGCAATGCCTACTTTGAATCTGGCCATTGCTTTACTTGTGGATTGATGCTGTCATTGGGTGCCTTTAATAGAAAACTTTTTTTTGTACTGGGTGTTTACCCATTGTAAGCCCTCATCCAGCTGAAAAACGATATTAATAGAAAGTTTTTACAAAACGTTTTTACAATCACTTAAACCTGTTAGAAGGCAAAGTTGTCATTCAAATGGAATGATAAATGCACTGGTTTATTGGAATAACAGACAGCAAAGCTGAGGGGAAAAAGAGCTATTAGTGAAGTAATAAGACTTTGATTCCTTTTTTAAACTATTAATTTGCACTGTACATGAATTATACATCCCCATGCAATCTGAGCACAGTAAAATATTGAAGAGAAACGATTTATGGTAATGATTCAAAATTCAGGTGAAATTGGCGGTATGTTACACACGTATATTTCCTGCTATTTTGCCGAGTAAAAACATCACTATTCTGACGATTTGTTTCAAACAAACAATCATTAATTTGGAAGAGTAATTCCAGTTCTCTCGCCACATGTTATCTGAGAGGTTTAGCATTTTCAACGTCTTGTTTTTCTCTCAATATTCACATTCTTTTAATTCGTTCTGTTTTGCAAATCTACAATCTAATCTTGTGCGTTTATAAGACTGTGAGGTCACATTAAACGATGTGGATTTTGTCTTATAAAGTAAAAATCGAATTTCTGTGATGATTTTGGTGGAAATTCGGTCATTTCAGATACTGGTTTGTGGGGAAAAAAATCACAAACCTTGATCTCTGTTTAATTTCATATCGAAAATGACTCACTGTGACTGACGGCCGATGAAATTAAAATAATGTGAGGATCGCTTATGATGTTTTTTGCCAGAAAGAGGGTTGCATTGGTTTTAAAATGTTGCGTGGGGTAATGTGCAAGTCTATGCATTTCTGTATGTGTGGACTCCCCCATCTTATCATTTATTATAAAGAAGACTTGAGACTTTCACAATCCGTCACTTTATATAAAGTCGCGGCGTTCATAAACATTTTGTCAACCAAATGTCACTCCAACAGCCTGTTTGTCATTTCTCACAACACAAACACACAGGCTTGTTGTACAGAAGGTTGAAGTGCACAATTCCCTAAATGTCCCATTCTTTCCTCACGCCTCAATGTAGACATTTGCATTTCACAAAGGGGTTTTGTACTATGGACTATCAGAGAACCGTCTGTGTAAAATGTCGCCCCGTGTTGTAGTTTGTACATCAACAGCCCAACTTTAGCACGGCGGGGTGCAGATGAAGCGTCGGCTCAAAAATAAATAGCACTCAATACCACCACCCCACCGGACACCACAAACCCCGGCCAAAGTCCATCTCCTTTTTAAACCTTGCATTGCGTGCATAAATGTTTAGTTTGCAAAGGCGGTGATTTTTTTCCCCCCCCCGCTTGGATCTGAATGTCAGCCGCCGGAGTTTGCACTGCAGACTTCATTTCCGCCCCCCACCCCCAACTTCTTTGTTACCTATCATCTTCAATGGCAGGAATTTGGGGAGGATTGGGGTTTAGGGGAGGACTGTCGAGGCAAACGGGCGTTAACTCATAGCATTGTTCCGCAGTGCTAGAATTTTTTTTTATTAATTAGAAAGCTGTGAAAATCAAAATAACCGTTGAGTTGGACATTCGAGAGTCTTTTGAGTCCGGCTTGTTGGCGGTGAGAGGGATATGGAGCTTGTGAAGCCACCAGTGAAATCTCAGCCATATGGAACCGGGTGTGTGGAGGGTTCACTGGCACTTTCATTCGGAAAATTAAACTAAAGAGGCTGGTTTGACAGTAAACTCTCATTAACAAACGAAGTACAAGAGGCTCTAAACTTGCTTTCAGCGGGTGTGGGCACTCACACAAATCGTGCACCTTAAACTAGCTCGTTGTTGGCGGGCGGTGTGTGTGTTTGGGGGGGAAGGGGGTTGGTGGAAGTGGAAATCAATGCAAGACTCCAAAGGTTGAGTAGCAGGATGACATTTTAGCGTTGCAAACGGGAAAACTCCAGCACGTTGCAGACTGCGCTATACCAAATGGTGTCTGAAAATGGCAAGATGCAGCGAGTAAGACATTCTGGACGCCACCACACAACGATGTGACCCTGATGGGGTTTGATTCATTTTAAATTGTTTTACAGCCTGGGTTTTAAATGTCCTCACGGTCAAGGGTCATCGATATTTTGGGCCGTCACGTGACCCTGCCTGCTCCAACCAAGGCCCGGCTTTTAACCAGATCTGGTTTGAGCCGGTCTGAGCAGATTTTAAAAACCTTTCTCTCTCTCTCTCTCTTCATAGCCCACACCCCCGAACACCTTTAAAAAAAAAATTATTTTCGGTATTAATAAACATTCCGATGGGAATTAGAATTATTCTTGGTTCGGGAGAATGACAGCGTCGGCGGTTGTTTTAAAAGGAACGTTGAAAAAAATCAAGTTCTTTATATTTTTTTAAAAAAAAACTATCTGTAACACCCAGCCCCCTCCTTGATCCCCAGCCGGCAGTGACGGCCGATGGGGCATCTGAAGCCGTCGTTCGCACCTCCCCCGGCGACTCCGCCCACGTCCACCTCCCATTGGCTAGTCCCGGCGGCGGAGGCGGGAACGTCCTGGCCGACCTCGGTCCTGCGATTGGTCCCTGGCGCCGTCAGTCAGCGGGTCGCCGGGCAGCAGGCTTGGTTGTGCAGCCGTTGCGACTCGCTGTGAGCGGCCATTGGTGGTACCCGAGAGTGTGTGTAAAAGAGGGAGGAAAAAAAACCCTGTGGGTTTCTTTTATAAAGACTGGTAGAATAACCCAGTCTTCGGGGGTCATTCCACCCCGGGCCTTTTGTTCGTTTCTTTTCTTTTCCACTCTCCCCCATTTTGTAAAAAAATTGTTTTGATCCATCGAGTCACCATGCCACCCAAGAGAAAGGTACGTGCAGAAAAGCAATGAAGGAGAGAAAAGCGCCGAGCTTCGTATCGGGTTGCGTTCATGGCATTTGAAGAAGAAGGAGGAGGAGGCGGTGGTGGTAGTTGATATGGGTTGCTGTGTGCATTTTCTGTCTTCTCTACCCCGACGGTCTCGGTTGGGAAGTTGTAGTCATTTGTTGGTGGAGGGCATTAGATACCAGTGGAGGTGGAAGGGGGGTGGTGGTGGTGGTGTTGTTGATCCGTTGCCGCGCCGTCCTTTGTTCTCGGCGGCCCTGGATGGCGGCGCAATCTCTTCTCCCGACCGTTAGTCGGCGCGCGGCCGGGAGTTGGTGGGGTGGATGGTGGGGGATTTGAAACTTCAACCGGCCGTTGAGGTTTGCGCGCGCTTTTCTCCGGGGAGGGGAGGGGCCGAAGGGGCTTCGCACTCATCAACTGGGCGGTTGGTGTGGACCCCCTGGGGGAGGGGGAGGTGGGAAGGCTTCGCGCCTTTTGTGTTGATACGACGGGGCGGTGAGAAACCCTCCGGCTAGCAGTGCCCGCCGGTGTTTGACGAGGCGGGAGTATGTGTCCATGTTCGGGCCTTCCTTGTTTACGTTGAAGCTGGTCGCTGACCCCCGTCCATTGCCCTCGGGCGGGAGTGTGGGTGGCCATTGGGTAGCCGTCGTCTTGGACCGGGGGGGTGGGGGGGGGGGGGGGTGGGGGGGGGGGGCCTTTGGAAAACGGCGGGAAAGCTTGAATCGACGCGATGACGTTGCTCGATCGCGTCATGTGGCACGCAAGGGCCAAAGATGCATGCCCCTAACTGGTGGATTCCCAACCAATGGGCTCATCAGATGTTGCAATAACAAACCATGGCCATCTTGATCATGTGTGTAAAAAGAAAGTCCCTTTCCCAAAAGGAAAGTCATGCTGTACTTTTATGCTGTTCTGTAAAAGAGTGTTTACTGAGATTGCTAAACTTACAGAATTTAATTCAGATCTGTTATTAGGGTGCTCTGGTAGACATTTCTACCCTATTAAAACTCCTGTGCACGGAGATGACGACAGCTGTCATAGATTTATATATTGTAGAGTTTTCTGCAGTAAATACGTTGGCAGCAAAATCATAAATTGCTGGAAAAACTCAGATCAGACTGCATCTGTAGAGAGGAAGCAGGATTAATGTTTTGGGTCCAATGACCCTTCAGAATGGTTCCAATTCTGAAGAAGACTTATTACCTGTAACATTAACCCTGCTTTCTCTCCACTGATGCCTGAGCTGCGTTTTTCCAGCAACTTATGTTTTTTTTTGTTTCTCATTTCCAGCATCCTTGGTTTTCGTTTTATTTAAAAGTGTTGGTCCCTTTATTTTGGTTGACCTTCAATGCATTTTTCAGTGACCAACTGTTATGACATAAAATAAGGGATACTGACTGGGGGTGGGTGTTGGCAGCTAAACTAGGATGGTGTTGTTAATCGTAAGGATAGGGATGGTTGCTCAACCTGATTTTTTTTTTCAAACTGTTCAATAGCCCCAAAAGTCCATAGCTGATTGAGTTACTTATGACCTTATGTTTCAGACACATGCCACCTATTACACAAAGCTGTAGAACTAGCTGTTAATTTGGAGTCTACATTGTACTCGTGGAGCAGATTCTTTCTGTTTAGAGAGTTTGGAAAAAATGTTGTATCATAGAAGAAAAATCCCAAAAATTATTTGGAAATGAGTATTTTATCTGGTTTTGTATAACTCTTGTCTACTTTTTGAATGAGAAATAATTACTACAATTTTCTGGTGTGTTTTTATTTTGAACTGGACACATGGTCATAACTGCTTAAATTATTAATTTTTTTTTGGTGCTTCCTTCAAGCTTTTGAATCTGATAACTGCCAGCCAATCTGAATCCTGAGTATTTTAAGCCACAGCCCCATTTTGTATAGCACAGAATTGAAAAGGTCTTCAAGCATGGTCATGTTTTTATTTGATGTACGTTATTGAATCTCAACTATATCTCGTGTCTCATCCAGTCGATCAGATCTTGCACACAGCAGAGTGAAACCTCCAAATATCATGATTGATTTAAAAACAATGATCTTTCAGGAAACAAATTAGTTTAGTTGGCTTAGCTTTTCCATGAAAAAAAAACTATCATAACATATGCAAAAGGCTTTATTGTAATCCTTGACCTAAAGCTCTTGTAGATTTCCTTGAATCTTGGATTTTCACTAATAAGTTCACAATTGTGATGTACTAGATCAGCACAGGCATTAGATTCTTATAATAGGTAAGCAATTAACTTTGGCAAAGAATATGGCTGTTTTTGAACTTACTGATATAAATAACAGAACTGATTTTTATTTTGCAGGTTGCTGGAGAGCCTCGAGAGGAGGTTAGTGCCTCTGCTATCTGATATATTTGTGTTAAGAGCTTAAAATTTGTAAGTTTTTAGACATTTTTGTAATTACAGATTTTAAGATGTTCTAAAATCTGTCTTTTATATTTTCTAAAGCCAAAAAGGAAGTCACCACGGTTGTCAGCAGTAAGTAACTCTTGACCATTATACCAACTTTTTCAATGAAATACTTGAGTCAAAAGTGAATTGTATGGCTGTGTTTTATTACAGAAACCACCACCCCAAAAGCCAGAGCCAAAACAAAAGAAGGCATCAACTAAAGTAAGTGGCTTTGTTTCACTGTTTAGTATTTTGTTCAGCCTGAGGCATGATGTGCTAGAATTGCACAGTACAGAAGGAGGATAAATAACAAATTGTGCCTGAGCTTGCTATCTCAAAAAACTGTTGATTAGACTGCTACTTTGCTCTTTCCCATGGGCCTGTGCGCTTTTTAGGTGTACTTATGAGTCCTTTTTAGAAGTTGCCATTGAGTTTGCTTCACCATCCTTGATTGTAATACACTGTTTGAAAGTAACGACTTGTTTTCAAAAATTGTGTTTTTTCTTTTTGAGTTTTTAAAAGAAAATTCTTGCCAGGCTTTTTTTCTTTTGGCCATTATCTGAGATGTGTTTCATAAATCTAGAAACTGTCTCTGCATATCTACTGTATCAAAACACTTCAACCTGTTAAATCTCCCTTTTGGTCTCCTACTTTAAGGAGAACTCTGGCTTCTCTAATTTCTTCATGTAACCAAATTCCTCCAACTCTGGTACTGTTCTGGTAAATCTCTGCACCCTCCAATCCCTTGACATTTCTTTCTGAAGTATCAGAACAATATTTTAGCTGAGGCCAAAACTGTAGTTTATACAGGATTGACATAACTTGCTTGCTTGTGTTATTCACTTCTGATAGAATACACAGCATCCTTAGATTAATTAGTAGTTCTGGTGATTTGTGCCATATTTAAAGTTTTGTTTATGTGAACCCCCAGGTGTCCCAACTCAAGACACAAGTTTTTGTTACACCAGCTAATCATAGCTAGGATGGAGTTTGCAGACGTTACATTTTTATGTATTGCCTTATTAGGCAGTTTGAGCATGCCCTAATTCTTCATCTGTTAACTCATGTATGAAATATGCAATATATATTATCTTGGCTAATGTGAAATTATTCCCTTCAGTGAATATGAGAGATTCTAATCCCAATCCATAAACTAGCATAAGTCAAAACTTTCAGAAGAGTAGGATTGAAAAAGGTCAGAAGTTCAATAGAAAAGTAATTCTTTACATCTTAAATACATGTTGGATGATTGCAGAAGAGTGATCCATTTGTAGCAATTGACAGATTTCTTAGTTTTGACCAAGAAATATTTCTCAACATAATTTACTAAAATTCAGCTGTTAGCCTTTATAAGGGCATTTTGTAATGTGTCCATGTCACTTGCAGTTAGAACATAGAACATTACAGTGCAGTATAGGCCCTTCGGCCCTCGATGTTGCGCCAACCTGTGAAACCAATCTGAAGCCCATCTAACCTACACTATTCCATTATCATCCATATGTTTATCCAATGACCATTTAAATGCCCTTAAAGTTGGCGAGTCTACTATTTTTGCAGGCAGGGCATTCCACGCCCTTACTACTGAGTAAAGAACCTACCTCTGACATCTATCCTATATCTATCACCCCTCAATTTAAAGCTATGTCCCCTCGTGCTAGCCACCACCATCCAGGAAAAAGGCTCCCACTGTCCACCCTATCTAATCCTCTGATCATCTTGTATGTCTCTGTTAAGTCACCTCTTAACCTTCTCTCTAACGAAAACAGCCTCAAGTCCCTCAGCCTTTCCTCATAAGACCTTCCCTCCATACCAGGCAACATCCTGGTAAATCTCCTCTGCACCCGTTCCAATGCTTCCACATCCTTCCTATAATGCGGCGACCAGAACTGTACGCAATACTCCTAAGTGCGGCCGCACCAGAGTTTTGTACAGCTGCAACATGACTTCATGGCTCCGAAACTCAATCCCTCTACCAATAAAACCTAACACACCGTACGCCTTCTTAACAACCCTATCAACCTGGGTGGCAACTTTCAGGGATCGATGCACATGGACACCGAGATCTCTCTGCTCATCCACACTACCAAGAATCTTGCCATTAGCCCAGTACTCTGTATTCCTGTTACTCCTTCCGAAGTGAATCACCTCACTTTTCCGCATTAAACTCCATTTGCCACCTCTCAGCCCAGCTCTGCAGCTTATCTATGTCCTTCTGTAACCTGCAACATCCTTCCGCACTATCCACAACTCCACCGACTTTAGTGTCATCTGCAAATTTACTAACCCATCCTTCTATGCCCTCATCCAGGTCATTTATAAAAATGACAAACAGCAGTGGCCCCAAAACAGACCCTTGAGGTACACCACTAGTAACTGAACTCCAGGATGAACATTTCCCATCAACCACCACCCTCTGTCTTACAGCTAGCCAACTTCTGATCCAAACCGCTAAATCACCCTCAATCCCATGCCTCCGTATTTTCTGCAATAGCCTACCGTGGGGAACCTTATCAAATACTTTACTGAAATCCATATACACCATGTCAACCGCTTTACCCTCATCCACCTGTTTGGTCACCTTCTCAAAGAACTCAAGGTTTATGAGGCACGACCTACCCTTCACAAAACCGTGTTGACTATCCTTAATCAAATTATTCTTTTCTAGATGATTATTAATCCTTTCTAACACTTTACCCACAACCGAAGTAAGGCTCACTGGTCTATAATTACCAGGGTTGTCTCTACTCCCCTTCTTGAACAAGGGGACAACATTTGCTATCCTCCAGTCTTCTGGCACTATTCCTGTAGACAATGATGACATAAAGATCAAAGCCAAAGGCTCTGCAATCTCCTCCCTAGCTTCCCAGAGAATCCTAGGATAAATCCCATCCGGCCCAGGGGACTTATCTATTTTCACACCTCCTCCTTATGAACCTCAATCCCGTCTCGTCTAATAACCTGTATCTCAGTATTCTCCTCGACAACATTGTCTTTTTCCTGTGTAAATACTGACAAAAAATATTCATTTAGCACCTCTCCTATCTCTTCAGACTCCACGCATAACTTCCCACTACTGTCCTTGACTAGCCCTAATCTCACTCTAGTCATTCTTTTATTCCTGACATACCTATAGAAAGCTTTAGGGTTTTCCTTGATCCTACCTGCTAAAGGCTTCTCATGTCCCCTCCTGGCTCTTCTTAGCTCTCTCTTTAGGTCCTTCCTGGCTAACTTGTAACTCTCAAGTGCCCTAACTGAGCCTTCATGCCTCATCTCTACATAAGCCTCCTTCTTCCTCTTGACAAGAGATTCAACTTCTTTGGTAAACCACGGTTCCCTCACTTGACCACTTCCTCCCTGCCTGACAGGTACATACTTCTCAAGGACACGCAGTAGCTGTTCCTTGAACAAGCTCCACATTTCAATTGTGCCCAGCCCCTGCAGTTTCCTTCTCCATCCTATGCATGCTAAATCTTGCCTAATCGCCTCATAATTGCCTTTCCCCCAGCTATAACTCTTGCGCTGCGGTATATACCTATCCCTTTCCATCGCTAAAGTAAACGTAACCGAATTGTGGTCACTATCACCAATGTGCTCACCTACCTCCAAATCTAACACCTGGCCTGGTTCATTACCCAGTACCAAATCCAATGTGGCCTCGCCTCTTGTTGGCCTATCTACATACTGTGTCAGGAAACCCTCCTGCACACATTGGACAAAAACTGACCCATCTAAAGTACTCGAACTATAGCGCTTCCAGTCAATATTTGGAAAGTTAAAGTCCCCCATAACAACTACCCTGTTATTTTCGCTCCTATCCAGAATCATCTTTGCAATCCTTTCCTCTACATCTCTGGAACTTTTCGGAGGCCTATAAAAAAACTCCCAACAGGGTGACCTCTCTTTTCCTGTTTCTAACCTCAGCTCATACTACCTCAGTAGACGAGTCCTCATCATTCGTCCTTTCTGCCACCGTAATACTGTCCTTGACCACCACCTCCTCTTTTACCACCTTCCCTGATCTTAGTGAAACGTCTAAACCCCGGAACCTACAACAACCATTCCTGTCCCTCCTCTATCCATGTCTCCGAAATGGCCACAACATCGAAGTCCCATCGAATGTACCAACCCATGCTGCAAGTTCACCCACCTTATTCCAGATGCTCTTGGCGTTGAAGTAGACACACTTCAAACCACCTTCCTGCCTGCCGGTATGCTCCTGCGACCTTGAAACCTTATTCATGACCTCACTACTCTCAACCTCCTGTACACTGGAGCTACAATTCAGGTTCCCATCCCCCTGCTGAATTAGTTTAAACCCTCCCGAAGAGCATTAGCAAATTTTCCCCCCCCAGGATATTGGTACCCCTCTGGTTCAGGTGTAGACCATCCCGTTTGTAGAGGTCCCAGCTACCCCAGAATGAGCCCCAATTATCCAGGTATCTGAATCCCTCCCTCCTGCACCATCCCTGTAGCCACGTGTTCAACTGCTCTCTCTCCCTATTCCTTGCCTCGCTAGCACGGGTAAAAAACCAGAGATAACAACTCTGTTTGTTCTAGCTCTAAGCTTCCACCCTAGCTTCTTTAACTTTTTGCCGTACATCCCCATCCCTTTTCCTACGTATGTCGTTGGTGCCTATGTGGACCACGACTTGGGGCTGCACCCCCTCCCCCTTAAGGATCCCGAAAACACGTTCCGAGACATCACGGACCCTGGCACCTGGGAGGCAACACACCAACCGCGAGTCTCTCTCGTTCCCACAGAATCTCCTATCTGTCCCCCTACCCTAACTATGGAGTCCCCAATGACTAATGCTCTCCTCCTCTCCCCACTTTCCTTCTGAGCAACAGGGACAGACTCTGTGCCAGAGACCTGTACCCCATGACTAACCCCTGGTAAGTCGTCCCCCCCCAACAGTATCCAAAACGGTATACTTGTTATTGAGGGGAAGGGCCACAGGGGATCCCTGCACTGTCTGCCTGTTCCCTTTCCGTCCCCTGACTGTAACCCATCTACCTTTTTCCTGTACCTGAGGTGTGACTACCTCCCTGTAACTCCTCTCAATTACCCTCTCAGCCTCCTGAATGATCCGAAGTTCATCCAGCTCCAACTCCAGTTCCCTAACGTGGTTTCCGAGGAGCTGGAGTTGGGTGCACTTCCCGCAGATGAAGTCAGTGGGGACACTAGTGGTGACCCTTACCTCCCACATTTTATAGGAGGAGCATGCAACTGCCCTGACATCCATTCCCACTGTTCTGAATTCTGAGGGGAAAAAAAACTAGTAACCTTACCAAATTGGCGCTCAGAACCTTTTTTTTTTTGGTTAGAGGAGGAGGATGGGTGGGAGACACTACCTAGGTAGTGTTTCGGGTAAAGCAACCACCCAAATATATTACCTCACTTACTCAGCCGTCCCGTGTCTGCTCTTGCTCAGCGTGCGCTCCGCCTATTCATGAGGTATGTTTTTAAAGGATTAACTTACCTTCCCGGCAGCCCCCTGGTCCTTGCTCTCACTGCTCCCGCTGCTGCAGCAAAAATGGAGCTGTTGATCTTTACATACCTCTCTGGGTTACAAACCTGGAACTTCATCGAAGTTATCAAAGATGTTGCCTTTTCAAAAAAATTACGAAAATAGGTGGCTGTGTGAACTGTCGAGAGAATGCAAAGATGACTGAAGGATATTTGGAGAGACGCAAGTCAGTGGACAAAAATCAGCCAGAAAGAATGTAACAGGAGGAAATATGAAGTTACCCACTTGGGTAAGAAATTCGGAAGTGCAGAGCATTTCTTAACTTGTCAGAGGCTGTGATGTAGTACTGAACTTAAAATGGATTTGGGTGTCCTTGTTCACAAGACCCTGAAAGTAAACACACGCAGCAGCAAATTCTTAAGGAGGCAAGTGGTATGTTGACCTTTTATTTCAAGAGTGTTTGAGTACAGGAGTTGAAATCTTACTGTAAAATTGTAGAACCTTGGTCAGGCCACGTTTGGGATATCGCATGTAGTTTTTGTCTGAGGAGGCTCAGCTGTACATTCAAGATCGATCAATGGATTTTTAAAAATTAAAAACATCAAGGCATGTAGATATGGTGTAGGAAAATAGTGTTTGAAGCACATGATCAGCCATAGAATCAAAGAATTGTGGAGTGGGCTCTAGCTTGGTAAAATCAGGGTTTTGGCTGCCTGTTAATTAATTTCAGGATGTCGGGGTTGGGGGGAGAGCTTATCTTCATGGATTTGAATTAAAATAAGGATAATTACAAACCATTGACAATATAAATAGCCATTAGCAAAGTTCTTCATTTTTTACCCAATTCTACTTTCATTTGCTGACTTTTGTGGAAGGTGGGAGTTATTTAGAAGGCTTGTGCTACATTTTGATTCAAAGTTTTTTTTTATTCTTTAAATGTCAAATCATCAGTAAATTAAACTGTTAAGGTTCCACTTTTGTTTAATGGATGAATAAAGGAGTAGAAGTAAATTGGCTTTTGCTGAGAAATAATTTAAATTTGGAACCATGTAATTAATATGTCGAGGCTTGGCTGATAAGCATTTTGCCACAAATGTTAGTACTAGCCATATTCAATAAGAGTGATTATGAGTACCTACCCATGATATTCAGTAGAATTACTATTTCTGTGTCCCTTTATCGTGATGTTATATGTGGTTCTATTGAACTGAACTAACAGTATGAATACCATGGTTAGCAGAGCAATTAAGACTTGGCTATTTTGCAGTGATTAGCTTGTCTTGTATTGCAAAAACTCCGCCACTAGCAAGGAACATGTCGGGGCAGTAATTGAATATAATCTACTTGCCTAGCTTGTACAGTGACAACAACTTGTTGTTAGACGCTATAGGCAACACCTCAAGAGTCTATGCTATCCCAGTATTGTGGTAAGTCCTGTTGGATCCCAACATGCTGTTTGTTTTTGTCAAAATCCTGGAACTTGCTGCTTAACAAGAACCACCATATAGGCTGCAGTGATTCAAGAAGGATCACCACCATCTCTGAGGACAGCTTAGATGAGGAATAAATGCAGGCATTTTCAGCAATGCTTACGGAAGATATAATGAGGTATATCTGTTAGGTAATATGGTGATGTCTTAAACTGGTTGGAATAAATTTGGTTGAGCTTATTGAAGGTCACTAATATATAGAGAAACTTAATTAGCTTAGCTCAGTTAGTATCATTTTACTGTTGATTCAGAAGGTGTTGGGTTTAACTGTTATTCCAGGATAAATTATTTTGGTTTTCTAGTATAGTATGCCAGTAGATGTTAAAGATTCTGTGCTACTAAATTTCCCCATGAATTAATAGCTATTGTCTGCAGAAAATCTAACTTGTTGTGTTGTAGTCCTCTAAATTCTACTGTTAACTGCAAAATTGTGACTGTACTTTCAAAGTTGTTTCTTGCTCATCAATCCCATTATGATAAATGGAAGTCATGACAATTAAGATCATGAAGATTTTGCATGTGTAATGGCCACATGGTTAAAACCTGAAAGGTGTGAGTTTCACTTGTCGGCTTAAAATATTTGAGAGTTTATTGTTGGGACAATTCGGGCATTGTATATTTTTGTTTTTATCATTCTATTATTAAAAGAAAGTAGTTAAAATGGAGATCTGGGACATTAAATTTCAAACCTGAAGAGGACTACCTTTCATTTGGAGGGAAAAGGCAGTGTTGGAAGCATGAAGAATGTAGTATCTTGCAGCTTGATTGTAATGTGAGTGACTCAGTCTCAGAGTTTCCAGTATGAGTGTAGGCCATTCAATCAAAGGATATACACCAGATTATTTGCTCTACTCAAGCCTCCTCCAGGCTTGCCTCATCTCCTCCTATCAATGTGCTCTTGTATTCCTGTCTCAGAGTTTAAAAAATATTGGTTTTTAAATAGTTCACGTTATTGATTCATGCAAGAACACGTTTTTAGGCCAGTGATATTTACATTTTCTAAAATTTCTGTCCTTTGCGTTTTGATATCCATTTCTTGTGCACCATTACCTTTTGTAAATGTCAGCAAAATAGTTGCTTGTCTTGAGCTTGCAATGTAAATGTAATTGCTGAAACATTGACAGTTATGTCATTTTTTAAATTCAAATCTTTGTTGCAAATGATCTCAGAACTGCTGATCAGCAGTTAAATGTTATTTTCAAAAAATACTGGCATTTCTTTTATTTGAGATCATATCACTGAAACAATTAATTGAACATTGTGTATTGATGGAAATAGGAAAGTGAGCTATATAAACTTTACAGATTTTGAATATCTCAGTTAAGATACCTAATAGTTTTCATTCATTGAATATCTTTCCTTGCTGAAATATAAAACTCCATAGAATTTACATCTTTTGTTGTTAAAGCATTAAGTTAGCTGGTTTGTTACCAATGCAACTTTTTAAAGAAACCCTGATTGGAGAGCAAGAGTTTTGAGAGCAAATAGGTATACTATTATGCTGATTCTATCTGTACCAGCGCTTGGGTAAGTGCCAAAGCCCATGGATGCAGTTATTAATTTTTTAAATCATTCTAGAAAGTAGCTGAAGCTTTAATGTAATTAAATTTTAAGATTTCTGGAGTGTTCAATTACTTTAATTACATCAATGAAACATGAAGTGGGCTTACATAAATATTTCACTTAAAAATAAAAAAACTGATTCTGCTTTTGGATATAATGTGCTGCATTCACTCTTCATAGAAAGATAGGGCTGCTAATGACAAGAAGGAGGAAAAGAAAGCACCAACAAAAGGAAAAAAAGGAACAAAAGGCAAAGAAGAAACTAACCAAGAAGATGCAAAGGAAGAAACCCCCTCTGAGAATGGAGAAGCCAAAAATGATGAGGTGAATTTCTGATTGAAGTCCAGATTTCTCAAACAGCATATATTCACTTAGCTGATGACCTTCATGTGTTTTAAAAGCTGTATCCAAATATGGTTTGCTTAAACCTCACTATTTGAATGTTTTCCATTTTTGCATATCAGGTACTTTGTCTCCCCTTCTCACTGCATTTCCACATCCAAACTTGCACAAATTTCCTTCATTTGGAAAGGTCTAATATGCATAGCTGGCTCACTGATGAGTGGCCATTTGATCCATCTTGATTTGCCCAATTCATGATTTTCCTCATTGTAGAATTCCTACAGTGTGGAAGTAGGCCATTTGGCCCAACAAGTCCACACCGACCCTCCAAAGAGCATCCCACCTAGACCCACTCCCCTTACCTTATCCCTGTATTTCCCATGGCTAATCTACCTAGCCTGCACATCCCCCTAGACACTATAGACAACTTAGTACAGCCAGTCCACCCAACCTGCACATCTTTGGACTGGTGGGAGGAAACCCATGCAGACATGGTGAAAATGTGCAAGAGTTTGCAAACACAGTAGCTCCAGGGTCGTCTTCTGGTCATATTTTAAAGAACTTGACTGCTTTCATGGTTCCAATACATGCATTTTTTTTTTTTTTAAACATGCAGTTTATTTTTCTCCATTGAAGAGGAATGGGGAAGTGATACAAGGATTCCCAGGCTGATTTCTCTGCCATCGACCTGTATTACGAATGCGCCTTCCATGGTCAACAAGTCCTGCTGTGGGACTTGAACACAGATCTTATGACCTAGAGGTACAGATGCCACCACTGTGCCAGAAGATCTTCAATATTTAATTTTGGTGGTGTAGTATATAATAATATTACTATCGCTGCCTTTTTACTTTACTGTCATATTTTGGTCATCCAATCAGTGTAAATTGGAACGCTAAATAAACTGCTGAGAGTTAAGCTCAAAGCTAAGCAGACCCTTTATTAATCTTAACAGCAATTTTATTTTGTTCTTCTAAAATACAGTAGTTGTAAAATTTGCTACAGCTGCTAGTCAGCTGTGAGAATGACTGAGCCTGAGGTTGCTGTTTGTTTATTTTTGGGAGGTGCTTTGTCACATTTTTCAGATGATATAGTAAAGCTGAAAAATGCTTCATTATTGTCTCCTGTGTGTACAATTTTTGCGACACACGTTTTTACCAAGTCCTAATTTCTGGTGAGCCTTTTACAACTAACGTGTTTTCACTTGTAAGGGATGATAAAATAAGTCTATTTTTAATAAACTAAATTTAAAATTGCAGAAGTCCAAACTGGGAAACTTGTCAATATGTAACAGTTGGAGTGAGCAACACTTCAAATTGTAAGTGGCCTTTGGATGGAAGTGGAAAACTTTAAAAAGTATCTGAAGTACACAGGACGCAAACCTGTAGGAAGAACAGGACGTTCCTGAGACTCTTTCTTACCCCCATCCCTCCATGGCCAAGTTGCAAAACTGGAGTGACAAGATCCAGCAGTGCTTTAATTAACAATGGGGGGAGGTTGTTTATATGTCAGTAATATAACCTGTAACTTGCTTGCTTCTCACTTGATTGTTGTTACTGTACTGATGAATAGACAAGATTTAATGAGAAGCCGTGTTAGTTACTTGATTAACAGTGGAATGTGTTTTATAACTAACAGTAACACATTAATCCAATGTTTTGTTTCACTTTTGTCTTGAGAGGTCTGACTTGCAGGCTTCAGTGATAAATGATAATTTTTAAAACAAATACAATTTTCCCAAATCTTTGAGTACTGTAAGCTGACTGAGCAAGAATACATTTTAGTTGATGTATTTAACTAGTTACAATTCTAAGTAATATCCTTCTGAAACCAATGCTCATTTTCAATAATTTAACATTTTTCTTGCCTTTAATATTATGTCGGCATCAACAGAAAATTCAGTATAAATTGCCTAATCGTAATTAGCTTCTTAATTTTTTTATATTTCAGGCACAGTCTACTGAAAGCTGTGAAGAGAAAGAAGCCAAGTCAGAGTAACTGCATCTGCCCGTCATCTCCATCAATGGCATCCATACCTCCATACTGTATTGTTAACAGAGAGGAATATTTTTATCAACTATTTTATAAATACAAGGTTTTTTTAGCATGAATTTAATTATGGAAACACCCACATCTCAAGATTATTTGGGGTATGAAACCCTAAAGAATCATTGTTTTAAAATTGTGATTGTCATAGTTAGTGTGATATGTGGGAGAAGTAAATGGTGGTAGTTATTGACTTCTGTCAATGTTTGTCTTGTGTCATACTTAAAAAGGTCTGATTTAATTCACCAGGTATTTGTGGTATTAGGCTATTACAAGTGGGGAAGAAAAAGTTGTTTGTCAAAACATTCCAGTGGTTTTGTGGGTTAGTTTTGTAACCAGGTAAAATATTTTGGTGAAAAAAAATAAAACATGGGGCCTGGAAATCTAATGTGAAAAAATGTTTTAATTTTAAATTTGTCATTTTTGTAAAGAGAAACCTTTGCAATCATGTGAATCAAGTTTCTAATGGAAATTAACATCTCTTTTAAAAGGGCAGATGGCTGTATGTACCCACTTCCTGTCAGAAGTTTTGCTGGATGATTTACCTTAATAAAAAAAAACTCCCCAAAGTTTTGCTACATTATGTATCGCTGCTATTTTATTCTATTGGTCAGTACACACTTAAAAATAACACATGCACAATGCATCAATTTGTACTTCACTATAAATCTTTCCATGGGTATAGAAGGAAGAATCCATTGTGTGTAGCACAGTTGTGAACTAGTTTGGAAAGAATGCAGTTACAATTTTGCTGCAAACTTTAACAGTATTATACACTGTGGTATCTTGTGTTCCCTGTTGAAATATGCTTGACATTGGGAGGAATTTGCTTTTTAAAATATGTCATCACAGTCGAGGTGTCTACATGGTGACATCCTGCTCCTATATAAATTACTTATTTTGCCATGATCTCACTTCAGTTTTCTCAGAATTGGATAATTTATATGTTGATCTCTTTCCACAACACCCATCAGCATTTTTTTATAACTCTTTAAACTGAACCTGCTTTCCATCCACTGGTATACGCTTTTTAAAAGCAAAACTTGTGTTAGCTTCAAGGGTTATTTGAAGCACTGAAAACTTTGTGGAAAAGCTCATGACTATTGTCTAAATATGATAAGACTGATGTGGTTGGGTGTGTGTGCAAGCAGCATAGGAGTTGATTGGCTTCAAGCCATTGTTACAGAAGTGAAATTGTAGTGAGTGACTGTGTACCAGTTGGTGTTACCCACTGTCCACTTTGGTGTGACTGCCCAAACTGTGGTGTCTAGTATCAGTAAGTGTTTCTTTTGATTCCTGTGTAATTTCTCCTTGTCTTGAATTATCTTGAGTAATGGCTCATGTAAACTTTCCCATCCACTGCAAGTAAATAGTTCACTAGATACTCAAGTGTGTTCCAGTCACTCTTATTTGTAATTAAAATAAACTATATTTTTGTACTCATTCTGACATGCAACATGAGGGGATGCCTTGGCAATCATTGTTATTAAATCAATTGTTTGAAATTGCCTGCCCAAATTCAGTGCTTCTCCCTGAGCTTCTCCCTGAATGTCCATGATAGCAGAGCTTATGTGTAATCCATGGGTGATGACAGTTGGTTCAGTGTTCTTAAGGGTAAGCTTTATAGTGAGTTAGTGAACAGCTATTTCATCACTTTTAATGAGTCTGCCTTGCGATTCAAGTATCAATGGTGTACTGAGCTGCATGTACAGTACTGGGTTGGTGTGCTAAATAATGACAGCTATAACTTGAAGGTGTGGACAGAGATTTGGTACATGGAGGAAGAGCTTTAACCAGCATGCTACAGTAACAGCTTGTTAAGGAAGGGTATTTGCACCTCTCTTTTTAATCCCTTGGTTACATTTTCTTAGCATGTAGATGTCACACTTTAGTTAATGATCTAGCTAGATCAAAATGAAAGCCAATTACCAAGGTTTCCTTGAGTGAAAGAACGTAATTTTTTTATTACCTCTAAAAATCAAAAATGCAACATTAAACACAACATGAGTACTAAATTTTAAAAATTGGTACAGATTTTAAAAAAAAAGTTTGTAATTAAAAAGTCCCTTTGAGTCCTTGAAATCATAATGGTTTAGTTGTTAGTTTGTATCCTTTGCAATGTCAAAATTTGCACGAGTTCTTGATGAATGGCCCCAATTTGCTTTTTCACCAGGAGCTGTCTTCCAAGATGATGGGTGTAGCAGGGGAGAATAATTTTCTTTGGATCATTGCAGTTATTGATCCATATTGTTTCTCCCTTTACTCAAAAGCAGCTCTTGCAACACGGCTTATTTGTGGATTCCTATGTCTAGTCCCATTGTGTCTCTAAGCTAGAAATTGCACAGACAACCTCTTAATGTCCAATATGTGGATTTATCACACATGGATGAGTTAAGAGGAGATGCGAACTCTTGGTTTTGATTCCTTTGGATAAAATAACTTCAGTACAAACAATTTTGATCATTCCACGGTGGGTCTTCTGGATTTGCCTCATTTTGTGATCTGATTACTATGATGCTCATTTCAGGTCAGTATTTGTCCTGTTGTGATAAACATTTTAGTCCATGAAATGTCTCTTGTATAACAATCAGAATTTGGAAGTTTAAAATTCGATAATCTGTATATGGTTAGGTACATGGATGGGAAGGGTTTAGTGGGATATGGACCAAATGCGGACAATTAGAACTAGCTGAGTGGGCAGCATGGACCAGTTTGGCCCAAAGGGCCTGTTTTCATTCTGTATTATGACTCTATTATGTCATCATGGCACAAATACTTTGAAAGTAGAGAAAGTGACACAAAAGCAGCTTGCATGACAGCATAAGAGCCTGAGGATATTAAGCCATGTATTGAGATGTTTGGTATCTTTAATGATTAGTGTTGTACCTTGATTAATATTGGGGCAGATTTAGGCCACTAAGGAGGTAAGAGACCAACTTCTAATTGTTTAAAGAGGTTAATTGAGTTCCTAAGCAATCGCACCACTAAATTGATATTTATTAAAGCTATGCCTTAAGTGATTGCTTACTTCAATTTGTAAACAACAGATAACTAACAAATTAACTGATTCAGAAGAAGTAAATGTGAACCATGATACACTGCTAAATTGACAAGATGGATTCTTGGTTAGAGCCATGAACACTTGGGAGAGGAAGAGAAATTGCTAGATAATTACTCCTGAGTTCAGCCTATCATCGTAGGAAAGGATAGGTGCTTTGCTTTCTCATTAAGGGGATGAGAATGTCAACCAGACATTGATCCTGTCCAATAAGTACATGGTACTGTACTGCATACCACTAAGAATGAAAAACACTGGAAAGGACAACTAGAATTTGGTTCTTATGGAAGGCTGATTTAAGGGAAAGAGATGCATAGGAGAAAGAGGGATTTTATATTTTAGGGGTAAGAGTATTGTTTGCAGTAGGGATTAAGACCCTGGAGAGTGAGGATGTGAAGGCCAAGGTTATCTTGAAATAACTGAGAAAATGTGGAAGGGTCCAAATGTACACTTGCACATGCAATAAGTGTGTTAGATTTTGGGTACTAAAGTCAAAATATTAGAGTTTATGTACAAACCTACAAAATAGGAACAGAAGTAGACCATTTGGTACCTCAAGTATTTCAGATATTCTGAGATCACAGCTGATTTGTTTCAAATTTCCACATTCTCCTTTACTCCCAATAAACATTATTCTTTTGCCTTAAAAATAGTTAATGACCCTGCTTTCCCAAAAGGGTGACCCCCCCCCCCCCCACTTTTGAACTGACCCACCCTGTCAAAACCATTCAGATCTTGTATGTTTCAAATCTTCCTTCACTCTTTTAAACTACAGTGGAAACAAGGCCAGCCTGTCTAATATATCCTCATAAGACAGCCCACTCGTTCTAGTTATCACTGTATAGTAAACCTGCTGAACCACCATCTTTTTTTTTAAAATAAACAGACCAAAACTGTGCACCCTATTTGAGATATGGTCTCATTGCCTACTTTAAGTGAAGAACAATATCCTTTTTATGGTCCATTCTTTTTGTGATAAAGGATGGTATTTATTAGCTACCTTGATTGTGTGCTGTATCTCCATACTAATTTTTTTGTGACCCATGCATTGGAATGCCAAAATCTCTTTGCACCTTTAAATTCCAAAGTAATTCTTCACTTAAGCAATGCTCTGCTTTTTCAATCTTGCTGCAAAAGTGAACTTCACATCTTCTCAAATTATACTTCTTTTACCAGATTTTTCCACAACTAACTTGTTTTAGCAACGCATGTTCCTAGCTGTCTTGGTGCCAACAGTGAATTTAACTACTATGCCTTCACTCCCCTTGCCTAACTCATTGATATAATTTGTTAGAAGTTAAGGCTTCAGAACAGACCCTGGTGTAACTCCACTTGTCACATCCTGCCAATCAAAGACAAATTAATGCATACTGTCTGTTTACTGCCAGACAGCCAATCTTCTGTCCAAGCTAATATGGTACCTTCTATACAATGAGCTTTCACTTTCCACAATAGCCTTTGGCCTGGCCCCTTATCAGCATCTTCTTGGAATCCAAGTATAGTACATCTCCAAGCTCCCCTTTTGCATAATTAATGTTACTTCTTTAAAGAGCACCATAAAATTGATAAAACATGACCTACCATTGACAGTGCTATGCTGAATCTTCCTGAATGCCTTGTGTTTTTGGAATTTTTCTAAGTGCTCAGCTATAATCTCAATTCTAGCACCTTCCCCACAACAGACGTCAAGCTAACCGGCCAATTGTTTCTTGGTTTCTGCCTCCGTTCTTGAATAGAAGAACTCTATTTGCTACTTTTCTACGCGATGGAACCTTTCTTGAATCAAGCAAATTTTGGAAAGTTAATACCAATATCTAGCTCATTAGCAACGACTTAGAATTCTCAAATAGTCTTTCTGGACCTGGAGGCTTCTCTCCCTTGCGCCTTCTGATTTAAAGCTATTATTGGAATTGTTTCCTATCTTCTATTGTGAAAACAGCAGCAAAATATTTGTTCATTTCCTTATTATCTAATATTAACTCCCCATACTCATTCTAGAGGGTCAACACGCACTCTCTTTTCTTTTTAAACAAACTTGCTATTTGTTATTTATTCCTAGCTAAATTACTCACACTCTTGAATTTCTCCTCTTTGATTAAAATTTTTGTCATTCACTGCCATTCCTTATATTCTGACCTGCCACTCACATTTGCATAATTATATACTTTCCATGTTACGTTTGATGCTTTCCCTAACTTAGTTAACTACAAATGGTAGGTCCACCCTTTAGAATTTTTCTTTAATTCATAAAATCATAGAAATTTACAACATTGAAAGAAACCATTAAGTCCATTGCGTGCCAGCTGAGAAGTAGCCATTTTGCCTAATCGCACTTCACTGTTCTTAGTCCATTGCGTTGTCGTAATTTCAAGTGCACGTCCAAATATTTCTGCATCTACCACCTTTTTAGGCAGTATGCTCCAGAGCCTACTGCCCGATAGTTCAGAAGATTTCTCCTCAAGTCCCCATTAAGCCTTTGTCTTATTCTAAATCAGTGCTATTTGGTTATGGACATCTCAACCCAAAGGAATAAGGCTTTACTATCATTTAAATTGCTTGTAATTCTATACATTTCAATGAAGGCTCCCCTCAGCCTTTTCCTTTCCAAAGAAAACAACCCAAGCCAATCTTTCATCATGGACAAAATTCTTTAGTCCAAGCTACATCTTAAATATCAGTACTGTTTTTCTAATGAAATGGCGTCTTTCCTGAAATGCAGTGACCAGAAATGCACGCAGTATTCGAGCTGTGGTCATGTGCAGTTCCAGCATAATTTCTCAGTTCTTATATTCTGGGCCTCAAATAAAACAAGTCAGATATTCTACATGCCTTCTTTTCATCTACTTGTCCAGCCATATCTAGGCTTTTTGTATGTGCATTCCAAGATTTCTCAGAACTTCTATCCTTTCCACTGTTCTTGTGTTCCTCTGCCTTGTTACTGTTCTGCAAATGCATTAGGCATCTCTAGATTAAACTCCATATGTCACTGTTTCACTCATCTGACTAGGCCATTTGATATCTCCCTTCAGTCTACAGCTTTCTTCCTCATTATTGATCAAATGGCAATCTTTGTGTCATCTGTAAACTTTTTAATCATGACCTCTATATTCAAATACACATCACTGTTTAGAATTCAGAATATCACAAAAAATATCACAAAAATGCTTTTCGCTACCTGCCTCTGGGCTAATTTTGGATCCAACTTGCCACTTTGCTATCAGTTTCCAAACTGTAATGTTATTACATTAACTTTGCTTTGACAAATTCCCAGTTCTATCCCAGGTGGAAACATTACTGCAGGCTGACCAGAACCCTGGCTTTGACCAAGATCCTGACAGAAAGGATAACTTGGGTGTGGGTAAGATTTTAAACTAAATCCATGTTTAGGGGGATCTGATAAAGATTATAGAAACCTACTGAAAATCAGGAAGTGAGTAAAGGGCAAGCCAAATGAAAAAATAAGGAAAACACAAAAGACCAAGGATTGGATAAGGTCCCACAGTATAAAGATAAAATAACCACTAAAAGCATGTTTTTTTTTGTTAGAAAATTTGGTGCAGCAATGTATATAGCTTTCAAACCACAAATGAACTTGAAACAATTTGTAGAGTGATTCAGATGAAGAAGACATGCCTGACTATACAATGAACAAACTGGTCGCTAAATATTGTAGGATACAATCCATTTAGGAAAGAGAGGAGGTGAAGTATTTGAATGAGTTAATGATAACAAAGATAGATACAGAATTGAATTAAAAGATGAGGGATTTATCACCCTATTAGGACTACCAAATCATGGACAAGAATGAAGGAAGCAATATGTAGCATGTCTGAAGTAAGTTATAGTCATACGAGTAATCCATTCCCCCTCACATCTGCGCCCAGATCCATACATATATATATACACACACACACAACCTGTCAGGAAGAAATATGCAGTCGTGTTTATTAACTCCTAACTAGAGGTCAGTGGTGATAATATTTTTGCCCTTCTAGTTCTGTTTGTCCATCAGCAATATATTTCAAAAAAAAAAGATGCATATCAACAAAACTTGGTGCACTGTGTATGAACCAAGGAAGAATTGAATGCTTTTTGACAAAAGTGAGGATCCAGACCCTGACTGGACAGCCCAGTTTTTTCCAAAGCATGTGTTAACATCGGGAGATAAGATAAATTGACCTTTTTTCTTGGGTATTGTGGGTTATTTTGCTTAAAATGGTGTGATTGTCTCAGATTTGTCTCAGCTGTCAAAATATGTACCAAGTGTTCAGAGCAGGTTGTTGGATGTGGATTGGTTTGAAGCGTCCTCAGTAAGATGGAAAATTTTAATAAAAAGATGCATTTTTCAGCTTTGTAGCATCGACAAACAGAGGAATGCTTCAAAGAAGCATAATTGTCATAAAATTGAGTTAATATAACATGGCAATGGTATGTGTTTGATTGAATACCCTCTTCACTAGTTTGTATAAACATTGAATTCAAATTAAGGGAAGTCATGTTAAATTTGTGTGGGATCGTAGTTAGGTTGCATACTCTGCTTAATTCTCATCTCAACATTATAAAAAATAAGGGACATTGCAGCACCAGAAAATATGCAAAAAAGATTTATGAGAGCTGAAAGATTATTACTATTGGGAAAGATAGAACAGTTTTGGGCCTTTCTCTTTAGAAAATAATTAGAGGAGAGACTTGATCATGTCTTTTAAGTTTGTGAATGGTCTTGATAGAGTAATTGTGGAATGTTGCCACTTGGGCAGAATGAAACACTCGGGCTATACATTAGTACTTATAAATTCAATGTGGAGATAGAGAAATTTATTTATTGAGGAAGGAGTAGTGATTCAGGCAAATAACCTGGATGCTTTCAAAAGATACTAGATAAGTGCATGAAAGAAAAGGGAGTAGAAAGACATAAAGGTTGAAGTGAGATAAGTTGAATGCAACTATGTGTGTCTGCACTTTTAGATCGCAAAGCCCATTTCTGTGCTGCAAGGGTTTAAATTCTTTGGAAATATTTTAAGTTTCTTACGCTATTGATTGTATTGAGTTGCAATTTTGGAGAGACCACAGTGGAGGTTTACCAGCATGATATCAGACATTAAGGAAGCCAGATATATTGAGCGATTCAAACAGCTAGAATTGTTCTTACAGAAGAGACTGTTAAGGTACAATCTAATGTACGTATTCAAATTTGAGGGAGATACTGTTTCCTCCAACAAATGGGTCAGTCACCAGAGGTCATAGGTTTAAAATAATTAGCTAAGTAAGTAACTGGGTAATGAGTTGTTAAGATCTTTAGTTTATCACCTGGAATTGCGGGAAACTGGAAATAAAATTGGGCATTTACTTGAAGAGAGTTTGTAGCTTTTTCCAGAAAAATTGAGGTGTAGGGAAAATTGGATTGCAGTTTCAAAGCTGGCACAAGTGCAGTATGTTGATTGGCCTCCTGTACTGTAAAATTCAATGATTCTGTCAGGAAGATCACTTCATTTTGTCTCACACCACCATATACATTTCTTTCTTAAAACATTGATCTCCAGGTATATCCTCTGTGTTGAATGGGAGTTTCATTTTATGGAGGAAATGTATTTTGCTCCATCCTCCGTTCACATCAGATGGTTTGAGTCAGTGGAATGAGCAGCAGACCATATTGAGATAAATAAGAATATATTTTGAATGTAATGTTACCCATTGACAGACACCTCACAGCAGTGAACAATTAGTCACATTACAGCTCAAATACTGAGGATAAGTTATTGTGAAGTCTGGAAAATATTATTCTTTACAAGTTTTGTCATCCTCTAATATTTCAGAAGATCAGAGTAGAGTAAGCCCTACGGGGCTTCACAGACTGGTCTTTCAAAATCCTAGCATTGTTTGATTTCACTACCACATAGGAGAGACATTCAAACAGTTTTGAGGCTATATTCTGCATGAGATTGCGCAGATTTCCAACTTATATTCTGACTATTTAGACAGTGGGATACCTGGACCCAGGCCTAACAGTAATGTACATTATTCCACCTACAAAGCAACTATTAACAAGGTTTGTAATTTCAAATAGATTTTTCTTGTGATTCCACTTATAGATATGAAAAATCTTAACTGTGGTCCATTTATTCAGGAAAAGCTGTAACATTTTGTTAGTCTAAAAAATGAAATGGATCTCTATCTGTGCTGATGTGACTGTATATTTCACATTTTATGATGTTATCTCTCGAGTTCACTTAAAAGAAGTAATCTGGTTCATTGGCACAGTTGCAGAACTTAAATCCAGGCAAGCCTTTTGTTGTTTGAAAGTAAGACATTAATTGGTCTTTACCTAAATGAATGTGCGTCTTAACGAACATTCACACTCAATGATCTAAGATATTTGTTTCGAAATACTACTCCTGAAGGATTTGATATGGACCTGATGACCTTCAGTTTTTTTTAAAAGTCAAACCGTTTGGACATGTTATAACACTCTTCTATAGCCATCACAAGCTGAGGTCAGACTTGAACTTCACCCTTTTGGTAGGGATACTGCTACTGTGCCAAAAGAGCTACAGTAAAAGTAAGTCATTCTCAGTCCTGAGGGATGTGCCTAGAAAGAAGATTTATTCTCAAATTGTATTTATCCAAGACATTGGCATAGTTTCTCTACTTTAAGATGTGAGGTTTTGAATGTTACATGTTCTTATTAAAAATGTGGGAGGAATGAAGCTTCTAACTCAGTACACCAAGTAGGGTGTGTGATCTGCATTTAGAATGTGCCTGATTTCCTCTAGCAGATGTAAAAACCTGAAGATGTTTAATCACATTATGAGTGGCAGGCATCTGTGTCAATAAAAGGTATTCCAGTTGGGTTAATCTCAGCAACAAGAGTTTTACAAAATTTCTGTGCACATATTTAAGTAATGAAATGTATTCATCTTGACAACTGGATGAGAAGAGAAACATCAGTGAGACTTGTCAGAGCTTGTGTTTAGCCAGCTACATTTAAAGAAAGGACTAACTAAGGCATTTCACAGCCAACAAAGTGCTTTGGAAGTGCTGTCATTGTTAGTTAGCCAAATATACTAGCCAGATTGCAAACAGAAAAGCCCTGCTAAGTGCAGTGAGGTCATTGACCAGTCCACCTGCTTTGGTGATATTGGTTGAGGTATAAATATTGGCTGTAACATCAGGCTTCTTTGCAAAATGTGCTATGGCCTGGTTTGCATCAATCTGGACAGGATATGAATCTGTTTAAAATTTCACTTGAAAGATGATACCTCCAACAATGCAGGGCTCTGCTCCTTCATACAGTATTGAGTTATCAGTTTGAATTATATGCATCTGGTATGGAGTTTAAACATGTAACTTAGAAGACACAATAAGCACAATCAACTAATTCAAGCTGTTACAAGTTCCTGGTACGTGGGAGAATTCCAGAAGTAGCAATATTTGTTGCTTTGGTAAAACTGGGAGGCTGGAAAATTAAGATTTTAAAAAAGCTAGAATACTACGCAGCTCTGTAGATAGAAAGTATGAAGTGCCTGATCTACTGAGTTTCTCCTGGACAGAAAGTGTGAAGTGCCTGACCTACTGAATTTTTCCAGCTTTTTTACTCTTATTTCAGATTTTCAGCATGTGGTGTACTTTACTTTTGTAGCTGAGACTGAAAAATAACTTGATCTGCTGAATAATCAGTCATTCCGATGCTTCTGTTACAGTTCTCTTAAACCTATCATGAAAATATATCTTTGATTTGTTGGACAAATAAATTGTATCAAAGCATGGTGATTTGGGACTGATGAGAGTTACTTGGTCTGTTGAATATCAAGGCTCACAAGATAAATTTTCATTAATTTAGAGCATGGGATTACAAAAGACATCGTAGCCACCACACAACTGAAACTCAGCAGACAAGGTGAACAGGCCAAATGAGAAGCAGCAATAAGTTGTCCAAACTTATTGTTGGGCTGAGTAGGAGCAGAATGTGGTATCCCACTTCCTTCTGGGAAGTCCCTTGCAAACAAAATTTGGAAAGAGATTTCAGTTGAGATTCATACTGAGCTGTTCCATAACTGAGGATTGTGTACCTCTGTGGGTTGTTCCTAGAGGTACACACTGAGACAAATATTTTGGAAGACAAGCAATTTGATGAAATTGGCTCTTTGGTCTGCCTGAAAATATATGTTGCAGACATTCCAAGGTCCAGGATTATGGAGTAAAAAGGGTTCACTGTACCTTTACTCTAATAATAGCTATGGAGCATATATATAAGGAATTATATCATCACGATGTCAAATCACATAGGACTGGGTCTTGAATGCGTAGGGATCTGGAGATGACGTCTCTTTTTTTGTCATGTATATAGTGTTAATATTTAATAAAGATCTAGAGATGACCTCTCTTTCTTTCTCCTGTATATAATGTTAATATTTAATAAAGATTGTTGATGTTTATCGATAATAGTGTGGACTACCTTCTATGAACAACCCAGACTTGAGCTTACTACATTGTGGCAAGCAGTGACCAGACACACACAAGTGCCAAGGAAGCATGTGAAGAGAAACCAAATGTTAGTATGATGCAACAGATGAAGGATCAGACCAACCCAGTAATTTGAACACAAAACAGGGACCAAAACCTGAAGATTATCCCTGTAGCAACAAGTCAGTGGACACAGAAGTTGAGGCTAACCCTAGGACTGGACCTTTCTAAGTGACTAACATAGCCGGCATTGTGAGAAGCATGGAGTTAACTCAGCTGAGAATGAATTCCATTTAACATATCATATGAACAATAATGGTCTAACAATCAATTGCTTATTACGGTCAATAAAGTCTGTGCGTTACTTTATTTAAAACAGTGTGATATAAGCTGCCTGATTTAAATTTCTCTTAATATCATTTATGTTTATGTTTTAAATTTTGAGTTAGTAACATAAGTTTTCTGTGCTTCTGAAGTTAATAATTAACTTGTAAACATTTTTGTAGCCATGGTGATTTCTTAAAACATGGTTTATGAGGACTACATTGGCAGTCTAATGGGTTTTTGTTTACTTAGGATTTTACAACCTAAGAAGACAGGTAATTGTATGTCAAGGTTTCTGTTAGAAATGTCTGGACTGGCAGTTTTTCTTTAAGTTTAAGTGAAATATCTGTAACTCAGCACGAAAAGATTTTATCTAAGTTTTACGATATTTTGGGCGGTTCTGCAAAGTCCTTGCATGGAGATTACTGTATAGAGCAATGCTCATGAGAATGAGAGAACATAACAACGTAGATTACCTTAGAATTAGGAAATAGTGACAGCCCCAAACCAGCAATTTTGAGATAAAACCCTGAAGAGGCCTTGAAGCTGTGTTTGTTCAAACCCAGATGTATGATAGCTTTAGGAATAAGCTATCAGAGGTTCCAGACTAGGAATTTTCACTACAGTTACCTTAAACCTATTGA
The DNA here is from genome assembly GCF_021869965.1 of Rhincodon typus. Classification (NCBI taxonomy): domain Eukaryota; kingdom Metazoa; phylum Chordata; class Chondrichthyes; order Orectolobiformes; family Rhincodontidae; genus Rhincodon; species Rhincodon typus. Next base: position 61,096,175 of record NC_063345.1, on the reverse strand, counting down.
AATGATTTTTAAAAATTCATTCACGGGATGTGGGCATTGTAGGCTGGGCCACCATTTATTGCCCATTCTTTGTAGTTCTTGAGAAGCTGCTATTGAGCTGCCTTCTTGAACCACGAGTCTAGTTTGCAGTAGATAGATCTATAATGCTGTTAGGAAGGGTAATTTGACCTGGCAAAACTAAAGGAACGCCAATGTATTTGGAAGTCAGGATTTGAGTGTGTCAGAAGGGTAATGCAGCAGCTCGAGATATTCTCACGTACATGCTTCCCCTGTCCTTCAAATTGGTAGTGGTCATGGGCCTGGAAGGTGCAGTTTAAGGTGTCTTGGTGAATTTCTGTGGTGCATCTTGTAAATAGTACACACCGATGGTACTGTGCATCAGTGTTGGATGGACTGAATGTTATAGGTGTGATGCCATCAAGTTGGCTGCTTTGTTGTGGATGGAGTTAAGCTTCTTGAGTGTTGTTGAAGTTGCACTCATCCAGGCAAGTGAGGAGTATTCCATCATACTCCTGACTTGTGAATGTAGGTGGTGGATAGGCTTTGGGGACTCAGGAGATGTTTCCTAGCTTCTGATCTGTTGTAGCCATAGTACCTATATGGGCCATCTAAGTCAGTTTCTGGTTAATGGTAGCCACTAGGATGTTGATAGTGTGGAATTTAGTAATGGTGATACCTTTGAGTGTCAAGGAGGCCATTGTTAGATTCTGTCTTGTTGGAAATGGACTGGCACTTGTATGGCATGAATGTTACTTGCCACCTGTCAGCCCAAGCCTGGATATTGTCCAGGCCTTGCTGCTTTTGGACATGGACTATTTCAGGATCTGAGGAGTCACGAATGGTGATGAAAGTTGTGCAATCATCAGCAAATATACCCACTCTGACCTTATGATGGAGGGAAGGTAGTTGATGAAGTAGCTGAAGATATTTGGGCCTACGACCAACTCTGAGGCATTCCTGCAGAGATGCCCTGGCGCTGAGTTGACAGACTCCAACAATCGTAGCCATCTTCATTGTGCCAGATATGATTCCAACCAGTGAAGAGTTTTCTTCTTGATTCCCAGTGACTCCAGTTTTGTAAAGGTTCCTTAATGCCACACTCGACCAAATATAGCCTTGATGTCAAGGACAGTCACACTCAATTCATCTCTGGAATTCAGTTCTTTTGTCCAGGTTTGATCTAAGGCTGTAATGAGGTCAGGAGCTGGATGGCTCTGGCGGAATCCAAACCAACCATCAGTGAGCAGGTTATTACTAAACAAATGTTGCTTGATAGCACTGTTGATAACACCTTCCATCACTTTACTGATGATCAAGAGTAGAACAATGGGGTGGTAATTAGCTCAGTTTTATTTGCCATGCTTTTGAGTGCAGGATATACCTGGGCAACTTTCCATTTTGTCTGGTAGATGTCTGTGTTATTCTGGAACATTTTTATCGGGGCATACCAAGTTCTGGAGCACACGTCTTTGATACTATTGCTGGAATGTTGCCAGGACGCGTAGCCTTTACAATATGCAGCACCTCCAACCATTTCATGTGGGATTATTAGAATTGGCTGTAGGCTGGTATCTGTGTTGTTGGGACCTCTAGAGGATACTAAGTTGGTCCTCCTCTCAGTACTTCTGGTTGAAGATTGTTACGAATGCTTCAGTCTTCTTTTGCACTGGTGTCCTTGTTCCCCCATTATTGAGGATGGAGATGTTTGTAGAGTTTTCTCCACCAGTGAATTGTTTAATTGTCCACCACCATTCAAACTGAATGTAGGAGGACTGCAGAGCTTAGATCTGATCCGTTGTGAAATTGCTTAACTCTATCTATCTTTTGCTGCTTATGCTATTTGACATGCAAGTAACTCTTTTTTTTTGCTTCAACAGTTGACACCTCATTTTTAGGTATTTCTGATGTAGGTATTCTTGGCATCTCCACCTGCACAGTCACTGAATTAGGGTTGATCCTCTGGTTTGATGATAATGGTAGATTTAGGAATACGCTGAGCCATGCAGATTGTGTTGGAATACAGTTCTACTGCTGCTGATTGACCACTGCAACTCATTGATGCTCAATCTCGAATTAGTAGATCTGTTTGAAATCCATCCCACTTTGCACGATGATACAGCCAGACAACGTGATGCAGAGCATTCCCAGTGTGAAGACAGGGCTTTGTCTTCAAAGGTTTGGTGAGGATGAGACCAAGAGACTAGGTAAAGACTGCACTAACATTTACAGAGTTCCTTCTTAAGTTGTTTGTTTCAAACTCTTTCTCTGAGGGTCTTCATCCCTTCTTTTTGTCTTTAGTGGCTTTGCTATTACAATTTCCTCTTGTGATTTGGGGTATGCAGCCGACCTGGGTCCTAACATCTTTCTCAATGGAATCAAGGCACTTCTGCTTCTTTGGTTGATGCTGTTTATTGTTCAAACAGAGTATGATCTCAGTTGTTGCAGCTTCACAATCAGAGTGCCCTCTCACTGCTGATCTTGAGCCACATTTGGCCTACCCTTTCCATCTTGGGCATTGTGGAAGAACCCTGTGTCTCTCAGGTTCTTGGTCTAGCATGGAACATTCTGCTTTCTGCCGTGCTCACTGGTGGTCCTGCACTGTGACACTTTATGTTAGTGCACAGAAAATGGAGAGAAGTTGGGTTCACAACCAATGGCCCAAGAGAAGGTGGCATGGGGCAAAACTGTTCTGCGAGATTATCGTGCAATTGCTGAGTAGAGCTAACTGAGAGGTTTCATTTTTTTTCAGGTGTTTTCTTTTTAATAGTAGATGCCCTACTCTCAGCTTCAACTCATTGCACTGAAGCTGAATAAGGCTGCTCCCACACCAATGGTTGATGTCTCCAGTGCTATAATATGCTTGGATCTCAGATGGTAGGAGCACATCTTTGATCGATCAAATGGTGGGTGTTGATGTGAGGCTGGAAAAGCACAGCAGTTCAGGCAGCATCAGAGGAGCAGGAAAGTAAACGTTTCAGGCCGGAACCCTTTGTCAGGACACAATTTTGGCCCAAAACGTTGACTTTCCTGCTCCTTTGATGCTGTCTGACCTACTTTGCTTTTCCAGCCTCACACCTATAGACTCTAGCTTCCAGCCTCTTCAGTCCTTGTTGTCTCCTGGTTGGTGTTGATGTTCAGTCCAGGACCACGCCTCATCTTGTTTCAGAAGTTATCTCCGTGATTCATTTCCTTGGGCTAAGTGAGTAAGAATTTTCTCACCTGGCTCACTGTCCCTATAAACTGTTCTTTAATATTCTTGGGCAGCAGAGATTTCCTGTTACCTTCCATTTTCTGCAGTATCTGTTGCCTGGGCAATGTGAGTCTTTGGATTTTGAGGATTCACATTAGTCATTAAGTTTCAGTCCAGGACAGGCAGTGATGTAGTTACATTTTCAGTGGCCTAGTAATACAGAGACCATGACCAATGTTAGAATCATAGAATCACTACAGTGTGAAAGCAGGCCATTTGGCCCCATCGAGTCCACACCAATGCTCTGAAGAGCATCCCATCCTTTTCTTGTAACCCTGCATTTCCCATGGCTAACCCACCTAGCCTATGGGACACTATGGGAAATTTAACATGGCCAATCCACCTAGCTTGCACAATTTAGACTATGGGAGGAAACTGGATCACCTAGAGGACACTAACACAGACACAGGGAGAACATACAAACTCCACACATAGTGGCCCGAGGCTGGAATTGAACCTGGGACCCTGGTGCTGTGAGGCAGCAGTGCTAACCACTGAGCCACTGTGATTAACAACAGGAAAAGCTGGAGAAACACAGCAAATCTGGAAACATATGTGGTATGGCAAGATTTCATTGGTTCCGTAGAATGGACACAAAATGTTAACTCTGCTCTTGTCTCCCGAGATGTTGCAAGACTTGCTGATTTCTGTTTTAAATTTCAGACCTCTGGAATTTGTACCACTTGCGCTTTAGTGTTCTGAGGACGAGGTTTCAAGTCCCACCATGGCAAATTTGAATCCAATTTAAAAATCTGCAATCAAAAATTAATCTAATGGTGATCATGAAATCATTGTTGAATGTAGTAAAACCCCATCTGGTTTACTAAAGTCTTGTAGCAAAGCAAACTCTGCCATCCTTGTCCGGACTGGTCTACCTGGGACATCACACCCACAGCATTGTGAAATGCCCTGTGAAGTGGCCTTGCAAGCCAGTCGATTGTATCAAACCACTGCAAAGACTGATAAAAGAATGCATTGGCAAGAACAACTCAGTATTGACAAAGGCACTGAAAATGACGCTCGAAAACATGGTCCTGTTGACCCTCAGAATCCTCCTTACCAGCTCCTGGACTTGAATTGCCAAATTTGGAAGAGTTATCCAATAGATTAGTCAAGTAGCAGCCTATCACTGTCTTTAATTATTGATTAATCAATGTTCCTCCATGTTGAATAGCAGTTGAAGTAAGCACTGGGGGTGATAAGGTTGCAGAATTACTCTGGATAGGGCACTATAATGTTCATCACCAAATTCTGCTAGGTAGCACCACTACTGACTAAGCTGCTTAATCCTAAAGGAGATAGCTGTTAAACTGGGCCGGTAGCAAGTGGCGAGGGAAGCAACAAGTGGGAAAAGCCTACATGACCTCATCTATATCAAACTGCCTGCTGCGCATGCATCTGCCCATGACAAGTTTGATAAAAGGGACTTTCACATAGTCCTTGTGAAGATAAAGTCCCATGACTGCATTGAGAATACCTGCATCATGTTGTGTGGCACTATCACTGTGCGAAATTGGATACATTTCAACAGATCTAGCGACTCAAAAGTAAGCATTTTGAGTAACTGTGGGCCGTCATCAGCAGTAGAATTGTATTCAACTTGAATTTGTAACCTCATGACTCAGCAGATCTCCCGTTCTATTATTGTCATCTAATATGGTGTGAAAAGGTACTTGGGGCCCAATGGAACAGAGAACAGATGATGGCTATACTAATTGAGGGTTAATTGGATGCCAGCTCATTGACTTTCGTTTCAGTTCTACCAGGGCCACTCAGCTGCTGACCTCACTACAGCCTTGGTTCAAACATGGGCAAAGGAGCTGAGTTCCAGAGATGAGATGAAGATGACTGCCTTTGACAACAAGGCAGTCTTTGACCAGTATGACATCAGGAGCCCTAGCAAAACTGGAATCAATGGGAATCAAAGGCAAACTCTCCACAGTTTAGAGTCATGCTTGTTTAGAGTCATGGTTGTTGGAAGTCAGTCATCTCAGCTCCAGGACATCTCTTAGGGGTTCCTCAGGGCAGTGTGCTGGACCCAACCATCTTCAGCTGCTTCATCAATGACCTTCCTCCATCATAAGGTCAGAAGTGCGCATGTTTGCCAAGGATCGCACAGTGTTTAGCACCATTCACGACTCCTCCAGTACTGAAGTAGTCCATGTCCAAATGTAGCAAGACCTGGAAAATGTCTAGACTTGGGCTAACAAGTGACAAGTAACATTCACAAAAAAAACCAGGCAATGACATCTCCAAAAAGAGACAATGTCACCACTGCACCTTGACTTTCAATGGTGTTACCATCACTGAATCCCCAACTATCAACATCCTCAGGGGTTACCATTAACCAGAATCTCAACTGCATTTGCCATAGAAATAGAATGGCCACAAGGGCAGGTTAGAAGCTAGGAATACTGTGATGAGTAGCCCAACTCCTGACCTCTCCCAAGGCTGTCCACCATCTACAAGGCACAAGTCAGGAGTGTGATAGAATACATCCTACTTACCTGGATGTATCCAGCTCCAACAACACTCAAGAAGCTTGACAACATCCAGGACAAAGCACGACTAATGACTGAGTTGCACAAACTTAAAGAGATAAATGTTAGACTGAGTGTGGTCACATCCATAAGCATCCACTCCCTCTACCACTGATGCTCAGAAGCAGCAGTGTGTAGCATCTACACGATGCGCTGCAGAAGTTCACCAAAGATCCTTAGATAGCACCTTCCAAATTCATGACCATTTCCATCTAGGGGGACAAGGGTAGCAGATACATGGGAATACCGCCACCTTGAAGACCCCTTCAAGCCACTCACCATCCAGACATGGGAATATATTGCCATTTCCTTCACTGTCGCTGGGTAAAAATCTTGGAGCTCTCTCTCTAAGAGCATTATGGGTTTACCTATAGAATGTGGACTGCAGTAGTTCAAGAAGTCAGCTCACCACCACTTTCTCAAGGCTAACCAGGGATGGACAATAAATGCTGGCCCAGTCAGCAATGCCCACAAATGAAAATAGGAAAAAAACTGTGCACGTTCAGTTGCTTTGCATGTAGCTTCTTTGAAATTTTATGTGAATATGTAACATTTCTACAATTGCGCACATAAGCAGTTGTATGTGATGCCCTGGGTCAGCTGACACAGGTACTGTTATAAGTAAAGAATGTCTGTTGAAAAAATGTCTTTGCAACTCAGGTATTTACATTTAAACTGGAGGAGAATTTTAATCTTCCACATGTTACTGGTTAGGTGGGGGGGAGGGTCCATTGCTAGCAAACAATGATTTATGTAATTTGCAAATAAAAAACCACAGGTATTGAGGGAATTTTTAAAATTGCAGTTTCTTATTGTTATCTGGAATGTGTTCCTGGCAGGATGGAAAGAGCAAATTCAATAGTAACTTTTACAAGGGGAGTAGATAAATACTTAAAGAGGAAATAATCATTTGTTGTAAACAGAATACTAGTGGACAATTCACGTTTTGTCAAAGTTTTTTTTTCTTTTGTTCATCAGGACAATTTGTAAGAATGCCAGTTTAATGTGCAAAACTATGCTCAAACTGTGAGGAGAGTGCTGATTGGTTGGCAGATAGACTCTGATTGGTTAGAGATGTTGCCATGGAAAATGCAGCAGTTAATGATGTAATATGCTTGAAGTTAATAGTAAGCTTTTTAAAAATTTTATAGCAGGCAAATTGTCTTTTTACAACAATACCGAAGAGGAAATGGTTTCAGTACTAATGTCAATTCTACTCTAATGATGATATATGGGCTTATACTTGAAAAGGAGACCACAGAATGAGAGATTTGGAGAAAAGTTTTTCTGCAAAGGATTGTCAATACTTAGCCAGAGACCATTGCATCTTTTAAAGGAAAATGACCTGAAGTGTTGACTTTGTTTCTCTCCTCACAGACATGCTGAGTATTTCAACATATTGTATGCTCTACTTGAGGCAATTTGGGGCAGATCAAGTAAAGAGATGATATACACTCAGTGGGGCCAACAATCTCCTTCAGTATCATATTCCCATTACCATACGCAACCAAAATAGAAAGCAGGATGACTAAAAAAAATTGCAGTTGCTGGAAATCTGAACTATAAACAGAATTTGATGAAATAATCAGTAGGTTTTGCAGTATCTGTAGAGAGTGAAACAGATGATTCTTGTCATTGATCTTTCACCAGTATAGAACCATGGAAGGAGGGGAGGATCAAATGTGGCAAGAAAAAGAGAAAGCAACAAAGGAAAAACGTGATAAACTAAAATCCTGTCAGAGAAAATGTATATTGAAGACATTCAAAGGGCTTGTCCTTAGACAGAAGTAACCGCATAAAGTTCTGTCAACCTATATGTAGCAGCTTTCAATGATATATCCTCACCCCGAATCATTTTACTGACAGGACTAGAAAGTTACTAAAAATAATTTCTATAATTATGAAACAGGATTTAAAATGGATTTATCAGCACAATACTGTTGTATAAGACATTATACGAGGAATGTGATTGTACGGCAGAGGATGCAGAGGAGATTTACTAGGATGTTGCCTGGTCTGGAGAGTTTTAGATATGAAGAAAGATTGGACAGACTGGAGAAGTTTGCCTGAGAGAAGAGGAAATTGAGAGAGGACATGATTGAGATGTATAAAATTATGTTTAAGAAGATTTAGATGTACACACTTGCCAAGGCATACAAGGTTATGGGCCAAGTGCCAGAAAATAGGATTGGAATAGTTTGGTGGCTGTTTTTGACTGGTGTGGATTCAATGGGACGAAGGCCTTTTTCTGTGCTGTAGACCTCTATAACTCAATGACTCAAGTGACAGGAAAGGGTTGTATAAGAGAAGGAATGTCAGACGTGCTGGCTATGTATCGTGAGCAGAATGGCTTTGTGGCTGCTGTACCATTGCATTGCTGATGGAGGGTGGGGGGGTGGTGAGGAGGAGGGAGGGGCAACAAGAGATTGTCAGATGTATAGTGACCTTTTAAAGATGGCATGGACACCAAGGATGCTGGTTATTTAATGGATATCTGCTGAATGGTGGGTTCTTCCAGGAACGGATTGTGGTAAAATGGGGCTAGAGTTAGGTCAGAGGGGCTCTATAGGGACAGGGTAGGTAGTTAATGAGGCAAGTTTGGTAAGATACAGCAAGCAATTTTGTAAGGTTTCATGGTGAAAAACCCTCCAAGGAACTTGATCAAACAGACATTCAGGCAAAAAAAAATTAAGATTCTCTCCACGGTGACCATTCATCACCACTCTAATATTAAATGACAGAAAATGAGTTTAAAAAAAACACACAAAAGGATTTGCTTGTGGTATTGGGTTTAGATTTTGTTTCAAATCAAAGTCCCACTTTTAAGACCACTGTTCATCTTGTTTAGATAAGAAACAAATCAAGATTTCACTAATTAATGTCTGTTTTCAAATGGTTGCAATTTCTGCATCAATTACAAATCTCACAGAACAAAAAAAATGTATATTGATACCTTCCATTAAATTTGAATGTTTTCGTTTTACGGTTACTGTTTCAATTCAGGCTGATCCCTCTCACCTTTGTTAATATCTTCCACATAGGCAAACTTATGAGCAAAACTTCTGTTACACGTAAATGATGTGGAATGGGAAACTATAGGAATGAAGAATAAATCTGGATATGCAGGATGTGTGCACTGGAACTTGTGCAAAAAGGTGTTTGAATGCTCCTAATTTCTCCATATCAGTGGAATAATACAATTCTGACTGACTAGTACAGGTTAAATGATTAGCCTGTTCTTTTTCCAAGATGTAAAATCACACAGAAGCATCTCAAAAGTACCCAAATCTATTATCTGAATCCAGCATAACAAATTTGTCACAACAGTGAAGGTTCTGTTTCGAAACCTTCCCCAACATAAGGAGATGTCATTGCCTAATGGCTCGAATTTCCTGAAACATTTTGTTACAAATTTAAATACGATGGATCCTAGAGTTGTCATACACACACAGAAGAACAAATTACAAGCAATGGCCTCATCAGACACCAATTTTCTGAGGAAGGGTCACCAGACCCAAAATGTTAACTCTGATTTCACTTCACAAATGCTGCCAGACCTGCTGAGCTTTTCCAGCAACTCCTGTTTTTGTACCCATTTTCTAGATTTATTCACATAATGAAGATGCTGTTGAATTAGGCAAGACTCTCCCATCATCACAGTGTCAGACTTAGGGGGATCCAAACTGGATTGTGAATGGTGAATATACTTATTATTATTCCGAGGAATGGGGTGGATACTACGAAGATAACAATAATCCCCAGGTTAAATCTTTTCAAATGGAAATGTTTTCCTAATGCCATTAAAAGAGTTGTTTGCAAAATGATAACAGGTTTTGTTTCCAAAATAAGGAGCAGCAACAGCACCAAAAGTAAATGGAAAGGTTGGTATGGTTTTTCAAGTAAGAGATTGGTCATGACACAATTGCATGTGAACTTTGAATTAGGCAGATAACAAGTGTCTAGAAAAGATAAGAAAAAAAAATGAGTGGTCAAAATGATCCGGTAACTTTAAATCAAGAGGTTTGCTTCTTTCAGGTCAAAATTCTTTCACTTCGGAGTAAAGTGTGTTATTCCATACTGCCACTAGGCAGCATCTTTTACAAGAAGCTCAAAAGAGGGATTTTAGAATTATCCTGCATAAACCTACTCAAGCTCTTTGACAAAAGGATAAAATTCAAAATCGGAGGTTTTCCGGTAAATTTGTTAACTAAAGAAGATTATTATGAAACAAATATCATGACTGTTGAAAATTGATCTAACCAACTAGAAGTGCCCAAAAATTGAAAAGGTTCTGAATTGAATAAGCCAGCTCACACATTCCAGCCAAATGGAGAACCCCAGATTCTGTATTTTTATCTAATGTTGTTTCAGAGGCCCTCATTTTAAAAAAGCAATAGTTGTACAAAGGGATTACAATTGGCAGCCAAAGCCTGCACCTTTTACAAAAACTTGGATTTTCCAATCCATTAGGATTCACATTTTTAATCCATGCTTTATTTGTGGGCATCATACACTATGTTAAGCATTTATTGCTTAAATAGCAATATTTTTATTCAAATGGATCAGACACTATTTATTGCCTATTATTGACCTTGAGGGCATTAAGAACCAACCAATCAACTTAGGAATGGGGTAGAATCTATACCAAACCAAATCAGGGTGATGGGTTTCATTTCTTGAAGGACATAAGTAAGCCAATTGTCTTCTAACAACAGTTCTTTTTCATCTGGAGCAAAACCACCAATTATGCACTATGAAATAAATTCAATTTCCCAACTTACCATTGTTGGATTTGAACTCACAACCTTTGGATTGCTGGTTTAGTATGATAAAAACAAAGCACTGTGCCCACTAGTCAGTGCAGGTAAACAACCTGTGGATCTCAGTCCAATCTTGATGATCTTCCCAGGACATGTTGAGGTTTGTCAGGCTTTTGCTGATATTGAGTTTCTTACTTCAGGTATTGGTGGAGGGAGGGCTCAATGATGCTAGTTCAAGGAGAGAAAAATACTTTCTGCATTTCCTTATTCTGCAACTTTAATGACCCGTCAAGTGCAGTCCATCACCCGGTAATCAATTAATTGCACGTTTTTCTTGTCCCTCCAAGAAATATTTGAGCCCTCCACACATCCACTGTCAAGATTGCAATGATTTACTGATCCCAATGAGGCTATGGCATTAATTATGGCAAATACATCAGATTTTTCTGTCATTAGCAGTTGTTTTGAATAAAATGTTGGAGAAACCAACAGAGTTCTGCAGTTTGTTTTTGCTGTTGTTTCCCTGGTAACATGCTTACGAGGAAGTCCAACTTATTTTTCAAATACACATCAAGTCTCTGATTGATTCAGTTTGAATTTAACTGACAGTTTATTTTTGAATTCGAGAAGTTAGGCATTCAAAAGCAAAATGACACTGTAACTGATTTCCGGGATGGAAGAGACAATTGTCTGAATTTAAACAATTAATAGTTGGAGGATTTCATGAATTTTTAAAATGCCTCATAAACCCTGCTTGAAAATGCCAGAAAATCAGCAAAGGTTGGGGGGGTGAGGTTTGAAAAAATGAACAAGATTAATATTTCAAAAAGCCAGCTATAAAAATTTAATATAGTGCTGAAAGTTGCAATGTTTTATTATTTTAATTGCTCAAGAAGATAGCTGAAACATGTTCTGCAGAATACATACAGGGAAGAATATGGATAAACCCCGATACAGGTACGAAGATCATGATGCTCTATTAGTCCATGTATGTCTATGGCATTGAGGCAGCATGTCAATTTTGTGCTGTCTGCTCTTTGAAGCAATTTCTTCTGCTGTGTAGTGAATACCTGTATACCAACATGGCCAGCCCGATTTTGTAAGTGCTCAGTGCTACTTAAAGATAGGCAGCACCTAACCCTAAAGATGTTGCACTTCTGCAACGCATGCTGAGAATCCTTTCCAAACTAGGCAGAATCTTTTGCCCTCTCCATGGCTTTCAAGGGAGGAGTGGGGGTGTATGGTATTTAACCAGATGGTTTCACTCCTGTCCAATATTGTGTATGGCATGAAAATATAATGAGTGAACATGCAAGTTGCTTGTATGGGCACGGTGGGGTTTGGAGGTCTGAGGTATCCATCTGTTCCAAGGCATTTTGTGCCTGGCATCGGGAAGTGGGGAGCAGGTTGGGAGCCATCACCCTGCGCTTGTGACTAATATTCCTGACTGCTGCACTCAGGGCTGAGATGATGCAGTCTGAGGCCTGGTGCGTTAGACCAGGAGCTGCCCCAGGTCAACATCCTATTCCATCGGTAATCTGAAATTGAGCAGCCATGCTGCATCCATGGATGAAGAATGCACTTGAAGAAGCAACAGTATATAAAAAAGTGCTGAAGAAATAAAAGTGGCGTGTTTACTTTTTTATGCTTTACATCATGTGACTCAATTTATAAATTTAGATTAGAATGTTCACTGGTGGCTGGTCAGTGATAGAGGAAGGACACAGAGTGTGGCCCTGTTAGTATTGGGATGACATGGATCAGTTATTGTTATCACCCACAAAATATTTAATCACATAGATCCTAGGCAGGAAAGGATCATTCTCAACCTGTTCCTCCACTTACTGTTTCACTTGTTCTCCACCTGCCACTCCTTCTTTTCCTCATGTTTTGGCTCTGCAGCTTCTTCCTGGATAAGTAGTTCCCTCATATCGGCTTGAGTATGTAACATGCAGCACACTGTACCACTAATCCCTGTCGCCTGAGCATGGCAAAGTTTTACTCCTGGACAGTCAAGGCACTGGGGCAGCTTCTGGTTTAGAATACCAGGCTGAACACTGCACCATCTCAGTCCCTCACAATAACAACATTCTATTAGCCTTCCTGATTACATGCTGTACCTACACACTAATCTATAGCAGTTCCAAACTAGGATATCCAGATCTCTCTGTATCTCAGAGCTTTGCATCCTCTCACCATTGAGATAATATGCTTTATTTTTATTCCTTCTGTCAAAATGGACAGTTTCACATTTTCCCACATTTGCTAAGTCATTGACCACTCACTGAATATATCTATATCCCTTTGTAGGCTCTTTATGTCCTTTTCACAACTTATGGTCCTACCTATCTTTGTGTCATCAGCAAATTTAGCTCCCATACCTTCGGTCCCTTCATTCAAATCGTTATATAAATTATAAAGAGTTGAGGCCTCAGCACTGACTCCCATGGCATACCACTCATGACATCCTACCAGCCTGAAAAAGATCATTCATTCCAACTCTCTACTTCCTGTTACCAAGCTAATCTTCTATCTGTACCACTATGTTACCTCCTACACCATGAGCTTTCATTTTCTGCTTTTGTACAACTCATCAGTAAGACTGCATTTAGAATATTCAGATCAATTATCAATATTCTGCATTTAACTATAATTGACACAGTGGAAAGAATTCAGAAAAAATAAGAAAGATAAATAGTAGTCCACGTCATCGATCTTGAAGGAAATCTAACTGAGAATTCAGCGAGAACTTTAACTCTCTCAGCATGCAAAGAAATGTGACATAGTTTAGTATTAATTTCTGGCATGTAACTAGTAATTGAAAGTAGTAATATCACCAACATATCCAAATAACCAATCGTATTAAAGAATTCTCACAGACAGCCAACCAGGAAATGTAAAGCACTGAAATGAAATCACTTTTTAGATAGAAAATATATACAGAGCAAAGTAAAGATTGGGGCATATGTTCTGGAAATAAGATAAAAGTTGAAACATCATGAAAAAAATTTTAAACTGTTACTTTAAAAATTTGGTTCAAAAGCAATCTAGTAATTAATTAGAATGGAAACATTCAACAGCACTTCACAAATATGGAATTACCAACTCGGAGCCAGACCTGTTGTTTAACAATAGTCATTACCTAGATTATGATTAAGAATCCAATTATGAACAATGTGCAAAATTTTCTGGGGTTTTTAACAGCGATGTAAGGAAAATGAAGAGTTGTATCTATTATATTGCTTTTCAGCATTTGACAATGCAAAGCATTTTTGAAATGTAGTCACTATATAATGTGGGAAATTTGACAGTGTATTTACATAAACAGCCATGTGATGTAGAATCACAGAGTCATAGATTTATACAGGATAGAAACAGACCCTTCGGTCCAACTCGTCCATGCTGACCAGATATCCAAAACCAATCTTGTCCCATGTGCCAGCATGTGGTCCATATTCCTCTAACCTCTTTCTATTCATGTACCCCTCAGATGCCTTTTAAGTTTTGTAATTATACCAGCCTCCACCACTTCCTCTGGTAGCTCATTCTATACATGCACCATCCTCTGCATGAAAAAGTTGCCCCTTAGGTCCCTTTTAAATCTTTCCCCTCTCAGCTTAAACCTATGTCCTCTAATTTTGGACTCCCCTACCCTAGGAAAAAGACTTTGACTATTCACCCTATCCATGCCCCTTATGATTTTATAACCTTCTATAGGGTCACCCCCTCAACCTCTGATGTTCCGGGAAAATAGCCCCAGCCTATTCAGTCTCTCCCAAGAGCTTAAACCCTCCAACCCCGGCAACATCCTTATGATGAGATAATCTATTTTTCGTGATATTGATAGAGAGATAAATACTGGCCAGGACATCAGGGATAACTCCCCTGTGAATCTTTGAAATAATTGAAAGAGATCTTTGGCTCCACTCCAGCAGGCTGATGAGACCTCGTTTTAATTGATAGGGGGACGTCTGATAGTGCTGAACCACCACACCCCATCCTCCTACCCCCAACCTCCACTCGATCAATACAGAACTGAATGCCAGCTTTGCTTTTTGTACTCAAGCCCTCCAATGGGCCTTTATTACGTTTTATTTATCCGTTCACAGGAGGTAGGCACTTCTGGATGGGCCAGCAGTTATTGCCCATACTGAATTGCCCTGGAGAAGTTGGCGGTGAGCCGCTTCCTTAAACTGTTGCAGTCTTTGGGGTGTAAGGACACCTACAGTGCTGTTAGAGAGAGTGTTCCAGGATTTTAATGCAGCGACAGTGAAAGAATACTGATCTAGTTCCAAGCCAGGATTGCGTGTGGCCCGGAGGAGAGCTTGACGATCCCATCTACCTGCTGCCTTTTCCCTTCTAGATCATCGAAGTCATGTGTTTGGAAGGTGCAGTTGAAGGAGTCGTGGTGAGTTACTGCAGTGCATCGTTGCTGATGGAGAGAATGAATTTTGAAGATAGTTTGTCGGAGTACCAATTAAACAGGCTGTTTCATCCTGGATGGTGTTCAGCTACTTGCGTGTTGTTGCTGAACACAACCAACCAAGTATTTCATCAAACTCCTGACTCGTGACTGGTAGACAGTGGACAGGCTTTGGGGAGTCAGGAGATGAGTTACTTATAAAATGTCTGACTTGTTCTCGTAGCCATAATATTTATATTAGTACAGTTCAGTTTCTGGCCATAGAAACATATAAATTAGGAGCAGGAGTAGGCCCTCAGCCAGTCAGGCCTGCTCCACCATTCAGTCTGGTCATTGCTGATCATCTTATTCAGTATCCCATTCCCGCTTTCTCTCCATACCCTTTTATCCCTTTAATCCTAAGAACCATATCTAACTCCTTCTTTAAAACATTCAAGGTTTTGGCCTCGACCACTTTCTTTGGCAGAGAATTCCACTGGCTCACCACTCTCTGAGTGAAGAAACGTTTCCTTATCTCAGTCCTACTTGGCCTAATTACCCCATATGTTTAGACTGTGACCCCGATTCTGGACTCCCCGTTCCTTGGGAACATTCTTCCTGTGTTTACCCTGCCTCGTATTGTAAGAATTTCTATGAGCTCGCCCCCACATTCTTCTAAATTCCAGTAAACAGAATCATAACTGATCAAGCCTCTCTTCATACATCAGTCCTGCCATCCCAGGAAATCAATGTGGTTTATGGTACCCCTAGGGTGTTGATAGGGGGAATTAAATTATGTTAATGTCATTAAATTCCGAAGGGAGATAGTTAGATTCTCCATTGTTGGAGATGATTATAGCCTGGCATTTGTATAGCATGAATGTTACTTGCTACTTTTCAGGCTAAATCTCCATGTTCTTCAGGTTTTGCTGCTTGTGGGTGTAGACTGCTTTTTAAGAAATCATAAATGGTGTTGAGCAATGTGTGTAATCTTCAGGGGACAACCTCACTTCTTCATGATGGACAGAAGGTCATCGATGAAGCAGCTGAAGATGGTTGGGCCTATGACATTACTCAGAGGAACTCCTGCTCTTCTATGGACATAATCAAACTTCTATAATCACAACTTCTTTGCGCTAGTTACAATTCCAACCAGTGAAAATTTTTCGTCCCCATCTCCATTGAATCTAGTTTTGCTAGGGCACTTGATACCACACTTGGTCAAATGGTGCATTGATGTCAAGGACAGTCAGTCGAATCCAGAGCCTTATGTCTTGGAGGCGGATGTGTTATCTAAAGAGCCACAGCTGACAAAAAAAGAAGTTTTCACCTCAGCTGATTTCATTGGTTACTAGTTCTGGGCGGAGGGGGCGAGGAGTAGAGGTGGGGGTGAGACTGGGGTCCCACCTTGCAGCTTGTGATGGAGCAGCAAATGACAGACTAAAAATTCAGGACTTCCATGTTAATCTGTACTTGCACTGGCTTGGTTGGTCCTGTGTGGCAATATTCTGTAATTAGTGTTTACAAACTCTGGGCCATCAGATTTGTGAAAAGACTCACAGAAATGAACTCAATCTTATTAGAAAAAAGGTCATCCAGTGGCACAGCTCCCAGGCCCCTAGTTATTTTAATAAAATATCACTGGTGTTATCTGCTTAATATGTGAGTATAGCTATTCTAAAATCCCTTTATGATTCTTTAAGATTATTCCTGAGGGCAGTTTTTATTGTTTGCGAAGTGATAAGCAGTCAAAAGAGTTATCCCTGTCAGGGTACAGAAACATGAGGCTATGTAGAATGAGGCAAAGGCTCAGGAAGTCACATAATGATACTACTTGGTGATTGAATGTGATTTTGGGAGAGATGTGTTGCTTCTGAAATTAATAAATGTCCTTTGTGTAAGAAAGCCATGTGCCAGTACTTTGTGAACTGTCGCTGAATGTCATACGCAGCGCACAGAAATAGTCATCACTATTAGGAGAATGGGGACTTTTCAAATAAAGTTTTGAAATGAAAGTTTTTTTTCATGCTGGCAAATATTTCAAAATTGGAAATCCAATGAAGAAAACATTCGCAAATGTAAAAGTCAAAATAAATAAATTTAGGGCAGAACCTTACCAGACCCTGAATGATGTGGACTATGGCGATATGCGTGGCAGAGTCAGGAGAGATATTCAGCAAGGCCCATCTCAGTGTCAAGATCATCTCACAACACCTTGTTCGCTTTTTGCAAATGGAATGGCGAGATTCTGACTGCTGATCATTGTTATTTGTTGAACGCTTTGTTACCATCCTAAATCGCCACAGGTCTGCAATGTTACCAAACTCGCCATAAAGCGTTTCCATTGGGAACCAGAGCAGATTCTCACTGGGAAACTTGCCACTTGCTCTAAGTGACCTCTCTTTTGGACACTGGCCATCAACATCTCAGGGCACGCTCTGCAGGTAACCACCACAGGCACCCCACAACCACAGAAGCTGGTATTCAATATGTGCTGGTTGGGAATTGGGATGGATAACCACAGATAAAGGAATATGTTGCAGGCAATAATGAGAGTGTAGAGCATGAGCTTTGGGTGAAAGGTGGGTGCACCAGCAGAGGTAGAGTGAGGTTGAGGTAACAGTGAGAAGATGGTGACACTTACGCTGATGGAACGTAGAAGGACACTGATCTTCTTCCTACATTGCTGCGCATTCCCCTAGATAGCTGAGACTGCTTTACCCTGGGTGTCAACCTCAGGCTAGGCTGGTATTGTTTGGTACTGTGGCGTCCACTGCTGTTCCTGGGGAAGAGGCCTGAACACCACTCTGTCCAGCAGAAACCCCAGGATTCTGATTTCCCCTGTTTACCATATTTGGGAAAAATTTCAGGAACCGTGCAGGGCAGCTCCAGACTGACAGTGCTTATCCGGGTGCAGAATGACCTTTTAAAGATGACATGGGCGCAGGAGATGCCACTGAATTCCAGTGTGTCTGATGAGTGGCAATTTGTTCTGGGAATGGCACGTGGTAAGAAGGGAGAGAAACTGGACGTGATACTCACCATGTGGTTTCTAAATCCAATTAATGTGGCGAGTTTGGTCAGGTGCGGTGAGAAAACTCCATCAACCTTGAGCAGAGAATTGCCCTATCAAACTTGATGCAACTTGGACTGAGCCAAAAATTGTAAGATTCAATCCTTAGTTTTAAGAACGCTTCAAAAAGGAAGATCAAAGACTAATTTACATATTGCACAGTCTTAGTGTTTCATTTAAGAACATTTTCATGGTGATAACATTGACAGTACATGTTGGCATGCAGTAATTTTACATTCATTGGGGTTTTAGTAGACATTAAAGAGATTCTTTAAAAACTGAACACAGGCCTATCTTCAGTTGTTGAGTTGGTATTCTGTTCTTGTGATTTTACTCAGCATGTGACAATTGAGAGATTTATTTATTTAATATTTTCTATAAAATTAAAGAAACAGTATATGCTGGCATTCCATCTTGACGTGGGAATAAAGCTTTGGGACGTTCCTCTTTGTCACAATGTCACCAGCTGACCAGCAATGCCCCACCCATCCATCTTCATCATGAGCAGTCAAAGATGGGTCTGAGCTGGTCTTGTTGCCTCCCTTGGCAGGCTTAATTTGCAATTGCAGAGTCGATGCTTTAGTACCTCCCTACCTTCATAAGGTCACAGGTCCAGTCCTTGAGATAAGTATGAGACCTTTTCACTCTGGCTAATGCATCCATGTGTATCTCTCATATCCTTCTTTATCCTCCTCAACATCCACACACCCTCACTTCCCCATATATTCCTCTTCCATAATATTCCTCCCAGATACCATTTTTGCCTCATAACCCTCAAACACTCACACAGAATCTACTATAAACAGAACTCAGAAGCCCTCTAATAACCTAGAGAAGTTATGAAGAAGCTAAGACATCTGTCAAAATAACCAAGCGGTACTTGAGAATTGACATTTCAAAACTCATGATCATCTTAGCAGCTCAGAAATCTGTCAAAATCACCAAACGGTATGTGAAAGTTCACTTAAAGTTTTAAACAGAATTCTTAACAGCTTTAAACTATGCCAGAATAATCAAACTCAAACCTCCCTTCAAATCTGTATCAACAAACCCTGCTGAGCAGAAATTCATCAATTAAGTTTAGAACTCAGCTAAGCATTTGAAAGGTCATTCCATTGAACAATTGTGTTCACAACTCCTACCTGGCTGAATAAATTGAAGCATTTGAAGACAGCCAGAAGCTAAATCATCTGCATTTCACACAACCAAATTGAATCTTAGTGTTGTGCAATGCCAAATAGGCACTTTGTCCAATGCATAATGTGCCATCATACATTAGAAGACTTTACCATTTCATAATGCTGTTCAAATTAATGGTTGCTTCACTTCTGAAAATAACACCCCTTCATCAATCGCTGTACTTAAATACATAACTAACTATGGCTATCTTTCACTAACATGTGAAATTCACCTTTGGAACTTAGCTTTCATAGGGTTTTTTAAAATCAAAACAGTGGCTCTGCCATTGTTCATAACTCCTCTCAGCTGTAAGCCTTCCCAAATCCTTGAAAATTATGGATGATCTGAAATGACCAAATTCATAATGGAGTTGGCAATGTAATTTAGCTTCCTGTAAGGCTCACAGTACTCCCCTCTCGGCGCTGATTAGAATTGTTGATGTAGAAAACGAGGAAGAGTCCCACAGTTGGAAGCCACCTGCCATTTTTAAACAGTGCCTAACATGATTCAGCCAGAATTATGTCCGGAAAATCCAACCCTCTATATCAGTTTGAAAAAAAAGTGTCAATCAATTGTATTTAGAAGAGGCTTCCACTGTTCCTGCTTAACCCTCTGGCAAATTTGTCAGCAAATTTAATACGGAATGGCTGTTCTACACAGATTTAATTATTTATGTCCATGCTGTGTTCAGAAATTAATTAATTCAAAAGGAAAACAGCCTTTTTTTTTAGCTGGAATAGCTTAAGTGGATTGAAAGCTTTTGTAGATCAACAAGAGTAGTGTCTAATTTCTCTGATGACTCAAACAGAAATGGGAATTATGTGCTTCAAGAAAATAATATGCTGACATTAACTCTGCACTTTACAATGTGCAAGAGATGTCTTAAAAATTTAAATATAACATTTTCATGATAGGAATACTGTACAGATTGCTTGTCTTTAGTTCTAATTGATCTGAGTGTACATTATTTTTCACCTTTTTGTGCAGATGAAAGTCTTTTTAGTCTTCCCAGTAATGGATACCACAATTGATGTGTAATTGTTAACTCTGGCCTCGCTGTTCTTTTCATGGTAATTCAGAGAGAATTGTTCCAGGTTATGGATCAGCAGAGATGGTAAAAATGTCCAAGGCAAGATTATCACGAGAGAGCTATCACCAGGACTAAAAAAGCACATATTAAATGTGAGATAGCTCATTGCTTCCACTTGGTTCTTGACCCCTCTTAGTTCAGAACTAAAACCAGAGCTTGGTTGAGTGAATTGGAAAACCTCGCATTAAATGCTTTTCCAGCTAGATACTGCCTAGAGTTTTGGATTTGCACAAAGTAGAAATCTTGAAAGAACTCAATTGTGAAATTGCAGAAATTGTATCTGCATGTTTCACTCGATCTAAGGCTATCTCAATTAATCTCTTAATGGACTGAATGTACTGTAGGGTCGAGATGGCAAAGCTGGCAAGGACAGCATTGAAATGGTACACCCTTCACCTCTTCAGGTGAAGAGGGACTTAATGACAGTTTCAGCGGGAAAGGGATAGAAAAAGGTGTGCAATCAGACAAAGATAGATAAGGGATGATATTTTATGAATCAAGAATTACAGAACTGTTATAGTGAGAAAGAATATCATCCAGTTCATTGTGTATGCGCCGACTCTCCAAATGAGCAAGTCACCTTGTGCCACTCTCCAACTTCTCCCAATACCCTGTGTACTCTTCCTTTTCAAATAATAATCTAATTCCTCTTTAAATGCTTTAACTGATTCTGCCTCCTGCAGATTGTCATGCAGTGCATTCTAGAGTTTCATCTTTAGTTTTACTGAGGTTTGTCCTCATATCACGTTTGATTCTCTTACGAATCACTCTAAATCTGTGCCTTCTCATTATTGATGCTTTCACAAGGGACAACCATTCCCCTAATCTATAGTATCCAGACCCCTCATGATTTTCAATATTTCAATCAGATTTGGTGGCAGTGCAATTAATATATTGAAGATATTAATTAGAGTATGCTGAGTTGGGTCGTCATCATCTTTCTGCTCCCACCCATGGCAGAAAAGCCTTTTCAGGGCCAAATTATGGCTGCCTCCTGCCATTTTTGGTATAACCCAGTAGCAGGTGGCTAGTCACCACATGGAAGGAACATCACTGGGTGCAGGCTACTTGTCGTCCCTAGTGGAGATCTCTCATTCAAAGGCACTCAATATCTTAGCAAGGAGAGACGATGGCCTAGTGGTATTATCACTTGACTACTAATCCAGAGACCCCAGATAATGTTCTGGGGATTGGGGTTTGAATCCTGCCATGGCAGATGATGGAATTTGAGTTCATTTAAAAAAAACTGGAATTGAGAATCTAATGATGACAACACATTAATTTGCAATTGTCAGGAAAAAACCCATCTGGTTTACTAATGTCCTTTAAGGAAGGAAACTGCCAACTTTACCTGGCCTGGCTGATATGTGACTCCAGACCCACAGCAATGTGGTTGACTCTTAAATGCCCCTCTGAACAATAAATGGAGGCCTTCTTCCCATGAGCAAATAAAGGAAAAAAAGGACCCAGCAGCAGGAAGTGGGTGGGGCCTTTTACTTCCCAGCCCCTGACCTTGCTGCTAACCTGTCTTCCCAAGACCACCATCATGCAAACCCTTCTTGTCATTACGTACCCTTCTCATTGACTATGCTCTGACACTGGGCCTCCAGTGGGTGTCATTCCGGCAGCAGCCACACCTTCCTGGTGGCTCCACTGAGCAAAAGAGCTGAGAGCTAATCGGGACCAAACCTCTTGGCAGGTGGAATGGACCTCCCTGAGTCCTGATTCTAGGTGACGTTCCACTGATTGATGGCAGACAGCACATGAAGGAGACATTTCAACTTCGGTACAGACTTTGCTGAGATGGCAAATCCATTACGCTCAGCTTGGGAAGCTGATATGGTGGAGGTTAGGGGTCTATTATGCGAGAGACCTACAAAGTATAACTTCAGGTTGCTAATGTAGCGCCTCAGGACCAGTCTGTTGCTGCTGAGCTTGTTCCACATAGACTGTTGAATGACTGCAATAGCTAATAATGTCATTTACGTCAGATGCATTGCCAACTAGCATCAGTTGTTTGCCTGATGGTCATAAAGTCGTTATCATCAACCATGAGAATTAATTTCCTTTTTGTGAAGAAAAGCTTTTAAAAAGTACAAGTATAATTACGGGTCAGTCAGTCTAACCTTGGTTGTGGGCAAATTACTGGAATCAATTCTGAGAGACAGGATAAACTGTCACTGAGTCAAGCAGAAAGCAATCAAAGACAGACAGCATGGATTACTTAAGGAAAAATCACGTTTGAATCATTTTTTTTTGAAGTCGAATAGATTGAATTTTTATTTAAGGATCTTGCACAGAGAATAGCGGTAATGCAGTTGATGGATTTCAGCAAAGCTTTGATAAGGCACCACATGTCACACTGTGGGAATGTAGCAAGCTGCATGCAACTGGCTTAGTGGCAGAAAACAAAGGGTAATCGTTGTTGAAGACAAAGTACAGAGACTGGAAATCTGAAACAAACACAGGGAACTCTAGAGAAACTCAGCAGGTCTGGCAGTATGTAGAGAGAGAAAGAAAAACAGAGTTCATATTTCGAGACTGATATGACTATTCTTCAGAACTGATTGTTGATAAGTTTTTTTTTCACTATTGGAAGCTGTGGGGTTGTGCAGGGCTCAGTACTGAGTCCCCAGCTTTTTGTGGTATTTATTAATGATTTGGACATTAGTGTAGAGGGCATGATCATGATGTTTGCAGATAGCATAAAAATTGGCTATGTGGTTGATGCTAAGGAGGGAAGCTTTAGATTTCAGGAATATATCAATGGACTGGGCAGGGGCCCAGAATAGTTGCAATGGAATTCAAGCCAGAGCAGTGAGAGGTGATATATTTGGAAAAGCCAAACAAGATGAAGGTTTCTACAATAAATGGGAGAACATAACAAAACTGGGGGAAGTTGGAGTGACTGGCCACATCCCCCTGAAGGTAGCAGAGCAGATTAATAAGGTGGTTAAGAAGGCATGTGGAATATTTTCCCTTTCTTCAGCTGAAGCATATGATATAAGCGTAGGGAGGTTATACTGGAGCCACAGCTTGCAGTTCTGGTCACCTCATTACAGAAAGGATAGAATTGCGCTAGAAATGATAGAGATGATGCAGAGATTTAGGAGACATTGCCAGGACTGACAAATTGCAGCTACGAGGAAAAAGATTGGATAGGCTGGGATTGTTTTCCTTGGAATAGAGGAGGCAGTGGGGAGATTTTGTTGACATTTAGAAGGATGTGAGGGGCCTGGGTTGGTTAGGACAGAGTTTTCTTAGTGGAGGGATCTGGAACTCACTGCCTGAAAGGGTAATAAAGCAAAAACCATCAAGTTATTTAAAAGTTGTCTAAATATAAACCTGGAGTCCTGCAACCTCCAAGAGTACGAATCAAGTGCTAGAACAGAGATAAGGCTGGCTGGCTCATTTGTCAACCTACGCAGATGTGATGGGCAGAGAGACCTCCTTCCACACCATAATCGCTTTTCCACATTTTCCAATTATTCTAAGTAGCTTAAGAGGCAAAATGTGTAAGAATATAGGGAGGGTGCGAAAGAGGAACTGTATGTGAGTTTGCTCCTTGGGAGAGCAGGCACTAAAAGGATTGGTCAAATGGCCCTTCATTTGTCCTACAATGATTTAATGATTCTAAGTAGCAATTGTCTGTTTTAAAAGAAGAATTGTGATTGACCTCTTCTTTGTTTGTAAATCTTTACATGCACATTAACTCCTTTGTTTTCTCTTCTTGGTGCACCATGGTCTCCAATGATGTCAAGTTACCATAGTCATACAAGACCAAAGGGCTGCTCTCTCATTAGAGACAGGTGATGATTTAACCTGAGAGCCACCATTCCTCAGGCAAGGGGAGAGGTTGAGAAGGAGAGTCCATCATGGTAACCTCAGCCCATGATGGGAATTGAACCCACACTGTTGGTATCACACTGCTTTGAAAGCCAACCACCCAGCCAACTGAGCTAAACCAAACCCTGGTCTTCAATGATACAGTGTTATGGTGCTGCCTCTAAGGAAATTAATGTTCCAGTTTCAATAAAAATAGGTCTAAAATTATGCTGTTTTCTTTATGTAACATTTGGCATCTTCCAGCAGTACATTATTGTTTAACAGCCACAAGATTTCAATACATATTAGATGGACTCTCACTGTAATTCAGACATGTTCCAAATGATGAGATAACAAGGTGTAGAGCTGGATGAACACAGCAGGCCAAGCAGCATCAGAGGAGCAGGAAAGCTGATGTTTCAGGTCTGGACCCTTCTTCAGAAAATGCTCATGTTCCAAATGATGTTTGGTTTCACTGTTCACTGAATAAATCAACGTTTCCCAAACAAGTAGTTCAGTCTCAAATATTATGCCATTGTGCACTATCTTTGTATAATAGTGCCAGTGCTGCAGACTCCATTTTTGGCCATCTAGATATTTAGTCTTAATAAAATTATTCAAACATATCACATCTCATTACCCTATTTTCCTTCTGATTATCCAACCCTACCATTTGCATCATTTCCTCTTTTATATGGCCTGTAAATCTAGCCTCCACATTTTCCCCATTCCCTTCACAACTTTGCAACATACATGTTTATTTCAGCATTCTGCCACCCAATGGAAATTCTTACTGTCCCAGATGAGCATGGCTTTGTTTCTCTGTCACCTCTTCCCAAGACTGTTTGCTTCAATCGCGGGTCAATTTCAAATCAATCAGACATAAATATTGCAAATTAAAACTTGTGAAACATGCTTGTACTGACCATCAAAAAGAAAATGTTTGGTGCAGTTAGTGTTATTCGGAACAGATTCTTTCTCTTCCCTCCTGCCAAATGTTGTAAAGTTCTAAATTATCAAGTCCAACCAACTTTTATTGTCATTTCCCCTCCCCCTCTCTATTACTGCTCTGCTCTTTTCAGTTAACTGTTGAAGCTGTTATTCGCTCCAGAAATTCAAACCCATCTGAGGGTAATTATTAATCTGAATGAATGCTGAAGGAGCTGTGTCTCTCTTTCTTTCTGTTCCTTTTGTCAGATCAGAGCTGTTAAGGAAAAAGCAAAGAAAAATGGACAATTGAGACCTCTACTCTGCCCTTCATTATATGAAAAGTACATCTTGCTTGAGCACTAACCTATTAACTTAAAGGCTGGACTGTGAAAAGTTACATTGTAATCTTACGAAATATGATGTTTTTTCAGGCTCGATCGAAGTAAAGCCTTTTCAAAAGCTCCATTTTGATATTTATCCATTTGTTCCTTAATTTAAGAGTTAATAGTTGAGGAAGCAATTTGTTAAATTAAGCAATCATACAAAGCCACAAATGCACAAATGAGTCTCCCATAGCAATGTCCCACTTAAGCTGCTTTGGTGCATATGCTGTACAAATCGAAGGCAGCTACATGAGGTTTCTTAGCTTAATCAATCATTATTAAAGCTCAGGAAGGGGCTCTTGTGGCACGGTGTTAGTATCCCTACCTCTAGGCCAGAAGGACTAGGTTCAAATTGCACTTGCTCTAGAGGTATACAGGTTGATTAAAAAATCCAAAAGTTTGGGAGTCCTACTTACAAAGGTACACATGAGGAAGGTTATTTACCTTACACAGTTCAACCTTGCAATAGCATACTATAGCATTGAATCACTACAGCAATTAATCCATAGTGCTCAGCTGAGCCTTTAGTTTTCTATTACAATTAATGACTTTCTCTTTATTATTTGCCCCTTTTGAAATCTAGAAAATCCACATTTATTAGTCTCATAACCTAATCCATCAGATACAGCAAATGTAGATCAAACACTTAACAATGGTGATTCATAACATCTGTAAGATGAGCTCCATGCTTCTGTAAATCTGAAAGCAGCTGGGGAAGGTTTATCTCCTATTAGCTGGAGTTGTCCCAGTTTTTAGCATTTATGACCTTCTGCCTCTTTTGTCTCATGTTAATATTTAGTGTGGCAGCTTGAGTTCAGAATATAGTTGCAAAATCCCTGAGAATTCCACGCAAACTATCTTGAAGACTGCAGATCATATTTATTTTCTCTAATTTCTCTCGAAATTTGCTGCTTCCCACTAAAGCTTACTGTTACTAAGTTGTGTAGAGTAATCGTGAATTGGAAGGCAAGAAGCTATAATTTGTTTGTAAAAAAATGATAAGGGAGAAGAGTTTGTGGCTCCTTTAAGCAGTAAAGTGTTGTTCTAAGCTTAAAGAGTGTCTGTATATAGCTGAAGATGTACAACCAGTTCTGAAATTGAAACATGTATCAATTGGCTGTGTGATCAGAAACCTTAGGCTTGTTTTGATGTTTTGGGAACTAGCTGGAATCAGCCGAATAATTTAAAGGAAGCACTTAGCGATTGAAAGCCAATTGAATTTAAATCTGATCATTCTGACAACCTTGGACCAATGCTATTGTAAGAAAATGGATATGTCATCCAAAGTATATAAGGAGAGGATTTTTGAAAATCGGTGTGAGAGCGAACCGCCATCTGAGAAATAAGCATTTAACTCTCACAAGAAATCACTAATCTGTCTAAGAAAGCACAGTCTATTCATAAATGGCACTTCTAGATCAGAGCCCTCACAGAAGACTTCACAGAGAAAAAATCCCTGACAGCTGGATCAGCAGAAGAAAGGCGTCTCTGACTTGAGAACAGCAGAACCAAGGCGTGTAGACTTTGAGAGACTAAATTTTAATTTATTTTCTTATTACTTGAGTTTATATAAGTGGGACTTGTGTTTTTGGAACACCATACCAGTAGAATTTAGTTCAGTTAGGGAATAGTTAGTAGTTAAGGGGGAATTGTTCGGTTTGTTAGTAATTCTGCTAATTTGTTCACTGTTAGGGTTAAACAAATAAATTGTTACCTGTTAATTATAAAGTGAATATCAGGGATTTTCTTTCATTTAACCTCCCCTTCTCTGTAACAGTCTAACAGATTAGGCAAGGTGAGGCAATCTTCTCTGTGTGTTTTGAGTTTAATTATATAACTTATAGGGGCTTGTATTTCAATTTTAATTATCAGAGGGGTTCAACTTCCCCTTCCTAATACTTGCCAACTCCTACCAACATCCTTATGTATAAACAGAAAAGACTCCAGTTGCTGTTTCCAACCCATCTTCACCAGTGTATTGACTCTGCAATCCTGTCTCTGTCCTCTGCTAAACTTTCACACAATATGCCCAGGCCATCTTTTGCTTTAACTGGCCTCTATTAAATCCTTATTTTGATGCAATACAAATGTCTAGAGTGGGAGTACCAGTCGTAAGCAAAAAAAGGGAGAAAACTGAAGGCACAATTTTATCTTATGAGTATGTTTATCTTGGTGTACCGTAGATGGCAATGTATATGTTGAAATAGTGTATAAGACAAGCCCATTTGTCTGGGTCATAAAGTCATGATTTTGCATCTACTTTTTTGGATAAGTTGACCTCCCTTTGCTCACATTAGGCAACCTCAATCTTTCGCCCCACAGATGCATGTTTAATTTCAAGTGCCTTATATCTATGTGCAGGAGATATAATCTGTGTTGGGAAGATTGTGGGAGTTTAAGGCATACCCACACAGCAGAGAGCATGCATAGTAAACAACAAAGAGAAATTAGTCTGGTTTGTAGCCGACCATTGCAATATTTGATAGCTTGTCAGATAACTGCGTTGTATTCAGGGAATTTGGTATTCATGGAAAATTGATGTGAAAGTGGAAGAAGGAAGCCCATTGAAGAATTTGAAGATCACATGTATCATGAAAACAGGATCCAGCTCTGACCTGATCATGTATATCATGACATCATATCAGATGCACGATGGCTCACTGTTGCCTCACAGCGCCAGGGACCCAGGTTTGATTCAAGCCTTGCATGACTGCCTATGTAGAATTTGCACATTCTCCCTGTGTCTGCATGATTTTCTGTCAGGCGCTGCAGTTTTTTTTATCATAGTCCAAAGATGTGCAAGCTGGATGGATTGGCCATGGTAAATGCAGTATTATAGGAGTAGGTTGGGAGGCTGCTCTTTGGAGGATCGGTGCAGACTTAATGGGCCAAATGGCCTCTTTTTGCACTGCAGGGATTCAATGATTCTATAAGAATTGGCCCTAGAAATTCATTAGAATGGTTATATGGCCACGAGAAGGGCAAATCATATATAAATATGAACATACACATTCATGGATAAAATCAAACATTAGATCCAGGAAAGGATTTTAGAGCAATAATTTATTGGTGTCATTGCTTTAAGAAACTAAAATGCCTGGTGTTGCTGCAGAAGATTAAGATTGCTCAGAGACTAACAAGCCTTTGATGCCAAATGACCAATTTCCGTGATTCATTGTCTGATGGCAGCAGAAATACAAGCACAAGTATGTCACATTGGCAACATGGACAAAATACTCATGAATTTCGATGTGCGCAGTTGCTGAATTGTGGAGTGGAAAGGTTCAAAAACAGTTCTGGTGAAAGACACAAGAAATGATGAGACCAGGTATACAGTGGAACTAACCTGTGCACCCAACAGAACCATGTCAAAGCCTGTGGTAATTTCCAAATGCAATATTGTGCAAGTTCCCCGCAGGAGAAACATGTCCACAACAGTGGTTGGGTAAATGAGGATGGAGTGAAAATGTGGACCGATAATGTGTGGAATAGGTGTCTCGATGGTTAACACAAAGAATGCCGTTTTTTAGAGTCAAAGAAATCAAGACGCACTGTGAAGAAATACCACCCACACTGCAGTTATCTCAGTGGGTCTAATGCCTACAGTTTAATTTTTGAATGTGTGCCTGAACAATCCATACTAGGATCACGTTTGCACAGAATGGAATGAATAAACGCCTGACAAAGTAAAGACGGAGATAGGTGGTTTTGTCAACAAATTTTGAATGGTATTCATGCAAAAGAAAATCATCAGATCATTCAAAAAATGTTTAAAATCCAATAATTCTCAAGAGAAAGATGACCTATTTGCAAGGATGATTTTAAAATGAAAGCATTAAAACTGATGTGATGGCAATAGTTAGAAAGGATGAGTCTGGTGAACTTTTTGAGTTGCAAAGTGTATCTGTTAGGTTTTAAAACATGTTTATTGTGGCTAGAATTTTTTTTTCAGAATTTATTCACTCAATAAACCTTTCCACGTGCTTAGCTTTATTCACCTGACATTGACCTTGTAGTCACTTCCTCTTAAAGCCTCTTGAGTATCTGTCAGGAGAATTATGGATCCCCCGATGTATGCAAGATCTCTCCTATTTCTATGCGCATTACCAAGGCCTCTACTTTACTGTCAGAAAGCAATGGTCAACTCTCTATCACATGTTCAACCATTCCTCAAACTAGTATGGTCAGTTTGCAAATGACTTACACTGCATCTTGCAGGCAGAATGCATCATGTAGGAGGAAAGTACTGTAGAAAGGTGAAGAGGTTTAGAGAGGGCATTCATGTATCAAGCTTCAGGATCTGAATGCCAATGGTGAAACAATTAAGAATGGGGATGCCCAACCATCCAAACTTGGAGGAGCATGGAGAACATGGAAGGGTGTTGGGCTGGAAGAGGTTAAGAAACAGGGATGAATGAGGCCATAGAAGGATTTGGAAACTAGGATGAGAATTTTAAAACTGATGTGTTTGAGGGACCAAGAACCAATATAGATCATAGGACAACGGAGTGATGTGAGAAAAGGTTGTAGCATGAGTTAAGATACAGGCAAAAGAGTTTTGGATGAGCTCAGATCTGTGGAGGATAGAAAGTAAATGGTTGACAGGAGAACAAGGAGAACACATCTAGAGGTAACAAAGACATAGATGAAGGTTTCAGCAGCAGATATGCTGATTAGGTGGGGAGATGGATGGCATTCACCCAGAGGTGAAATTAAACAGTTTTTGTCATGAAGAGGATATGGGGTCAGAAGCTCTGCTCAAGATTGATTCGGTCACCAGTGTTGTGACTATTCTGCTTCAGCCTCAAGCAGTGACCAGGGAGAGGGACAGTCCTGGTGGTGGGGAACAATGTTTGTGGTGAGGTCTAACAACAATTCGTCTTCCTACCATGGAGGAAACTGCTGCTCACGCGATTCTGGACCTAAACAAACAGCATGACAATAAATCAATAAAATAATCCGATGCTGGAAATTTGAAATAAATACAGAAATTGCTGGAGAAACTCAACAGGCCAGGTAGCATCTGCAGAGATGTCAACATTTTGGGTCCAGTGACCTTTCTTCAAAACTGATGGTAACTAGGGAGAGGTACTATCCATGCTGAAGACAGGGAATGTGGGATGGGCGTGGGGCTAAATGAGTAAGTGATAGGGAGAGACAGAGCCCACAGGGAGGCAGACTGTAAGGCAGATAAAGGTTGGATAATGGTAAACCATGGAGAAAGAAGAGTTGATAATGGGGACCATATTTAGAAATGGATTGGCTGTACTGAAAGCAGTCCAGGTTAAGGCAGGGCTTGTTGTGTGGGAGTGGGTAAAGGACATGAAAGAAGGTGCTCAGGCCCCAACATTGTTGAACTCGATCTTCAGTTGTGAAGGTCGCAGGCTCTTCAAGTAGAAAATGAGGTGGTGTTCTTCCAGCATGCACTGAGCTTCACTGGAGCACTGCAGCAAGCCTGTGTCAGAGATGTTGGCAAGGGAACAAAGTGGTGTGTTGAAGTGGCAGGCAAATGAAAGCTCAAGGTCTTTTTTGTGGACAAAACGTAGATGTTCTGCAAAGCGGTCACCCATTCTACACCTCATTTCCCCAGTGTGGAGGAGACCACATTGTGAGCAGCGAATACGGTAGACTAGATTGTGTGAAGTGCAGGTAAATAGTTACTTCACTTGGAAGGTGTGTCTGGAGCCTTGGATGGTGAGGAAGGAGGACAGGAGTTGTACCTTCAGTTATTGCAGGACAAGGTGCAGTGGGATGTGGGGAGGTGTTGGGGGTGGAGGAGGAATGGACCAGGGTGTCCTGGAGGGACCGTTCTATGCAGAATGCTGACAAGGGAGGGGTAGGGGATATGTGTGTGGTGGTAGCAGCCCGCTAGATTTGGCAGAAATGGCGGCTTATGAGCCTATGGATTGGATGCTGGTGGGGTGGTAAGTGAGGAATGGGGTCTCTATCACTGTTGTAAGAAGGAAGGAAAGGAATGAGGGCCGAAGTGCAGGAGATGGGTCACACTTGGCTGAGGGCCCTGTCGACCGCAGTGGTAAGAAATCCTTGATTGAGGAGAAAGGTGAACACTTCTGAGGGGCATCATCACAACAGATGCGACAGAAAAGGAGATACTGAGAGAAAGGAATGGAATTCTTACAGGAAGCAGGGTGTGGCAGGTAATTGTGTCATTCAGTAAGTTTTGTTTGGAAATCAATGGGCAGCCTATCCCCAGAAATTGAAACAGAGATGTTGAGGAAGGGAAGGGAGGAGTCAGAGATGGACCATGTAAAGGTGAGAGTGGAGTGGAAAATTGAAATGAAATGAATAAATTTTTCCAATTCTGGATGAGAGAGGGAAGCGGCACCAATGATGTTATCAATGTACTGGAGAAAGAGTTGTGGGGAGGGATCATTTCTTTCACCAGAACAAAGTGAGAAGAATTAAGAAGAGACATTTTTCAAAGTGAGGATGAGCTTGGCCAGGCGGAGGGAGGATGGTGGTGAATGGGGACGGTTCAGGCAGTTTTTCCAGGACAAAGCAGAGACCATCCTGATGGGGGGATGGACTTGTAAAAGGATTGCACATCCATGATAAAGAGGAGGCAGCTGGAAATCATAAACTGGAAATTCTGAAACTGACGTAAAGTGTCAGAAAAATTGCAGATGTAAGTGGGAAGGGACTGGACAAGGGGAGGAAAAACTGAGTCGAGGTGGGAAAAGTTAGGTTCTATGGGGCAGGAACAGTCAGAAACAATGGTTCTGCCCAGGCTGTCCTGTTTGTGGGTTTTGGGAAGCAAGCTGTGCGGGACTGGGGTCGATGAGCTTGGAGGCTGTGAACCCCAGAAAGATGAGATTAGTGACTGTTGTAGACACAATGGCCTGACATTTCATGGTGGGGTCGTGGTCCATGGGGAGATAGGAGGAAGTATCTGAGAACTGGCGCTCAGCCTCTGCAATGTAGAGGTCAGTATGCCAGACAACAGCAGCACGACTGTTATCAGCAGGCTTAATAACAGTCAGGGTTGGATCTGAGAGCATGAAGTGCAATCAGTTCAGAGAGAGATAGGTTAGAATGGGTAAGGGGAGCAGACAAATTAAAGTGGCCAATGTCATGTTGACAGTTCTCAATGAACAGGTCGAGTGCCTGTAAAAGGCCAGAGGGAGGGGTCCAGGTGGAGGGAGAATGTTGGACCTGGGTGAAAGGGTCTGTGGGACTGAGAGAGGACTCTTGTCCAAAGAAATGGAGGCGAAGGCGATGAAAGAAGAATTCAATGTCATGAGGTGCCCAAAATTCATTGAGGTGGGGGCATAAGAGGGACAAAACAAAGACCATTGCTGAGTGCAAACCATTCAGCATCAGAGAGCAGAATGCCAGAAGGGTTAGTAAATACAAGGCAGGAGGTGGCGTTGGGAGACGGAATGGAGTCAGGGGGAAGGGAAGGGGAGAAGTTTCCTGAGGAGCGTGGATATCTCTTATTGTTGCAACTTGTATTCATTAATGCCCGAAAGGAAAATGAAAAGATTGTTGTTAGCACGTCAAATAAGCCGGAGAATGAGGTGGAACTGGGGAGCAGTGCAGCTCTGAGCTAGCATGAGGCAGTGCTGATGGAGCGAGAGGTCGAGAGTGTGCAAATGGTGCTGCGTGGCACTGAGTGTGGATCTCAGGATGCAGCAAGAACAGCTGTCTGAGGAATGTTGAACATCACAGAGATCCTGGATGGATTCAAAACATGAAGGATAAAACTTCATTTGGAACTCACATGGGGTGAATCTGAGTCAGAGCCAGTCACTGATGAATGAGATGTGGCTGTGGAAGCAAGTTTTGGAAAAAAGCTTGTCAAACACTAAGAGCAACAACAAATGTAATGATGGAGAATGAGAAAGATTAGAATTGAAATCCTGTAAGAGAGAGAAGCAGAACTTCTTCAAGGTGGGCATACCTTGAAGAGATGTGGCAATGAGTTAAACATTAAAATAAAAGAAAGAACTGCAGTTGCTGGATACATGCATATGCTTCGTAATAAATCAGTTGGAGTTAACAAAATACCCCCTGGTGAGACAACAAGGTGCAGGGCTGGATGAACACAGCAGGCCAAGCAGCATCATAGGAGCAGAGAGGCTGACGTTTCGGGCCTAGACCCTTCATCAGAAAAGGGGGAGGGGAAGGGGGTTTTGAAATAAATAGGGAGAGAGTGGGAGGCGGATAGAAGAGGGATAGAGGAGAGGATAGGTGGAGAGGAAACAAACAGGTCGAAGAGGCGGGGATGG
>NC_063345.1:61019338-61062094 GCF_021869965.1 Rhincodon typus | reverse complement strand
GTGTTCATCCAGCCCTGCACCTTGTTGTCTCGGATTCTCCAGCATCTGCAGTTCCTACTATCTCTGATTCAATTTTAACCCCCTGGTGAGACACAGTTTTACCAGTCTATATGTGGAAACCTGACTCCAGATGATTATTGGCAAGGAGCAATATGCATATAAGCAATGGGAAGTAGCCAAAAATAAATCTTTGGGGAACTCTAGCAGAGGTAATTTATAAACATTGAAAATATTTTACCCACAATGGAAGTCATATTCAGAACTAGACTGTGTGTGCCTGTAAGCTTTCATGTATAATTGGTAATACAAAAAAAAATCACAAATTGATCTCCTGTTAGGACTCTGGTTGATCATTGAAGGACACAATTTTGAGAGATGTATACGTTCATCTTTATAAATATAAGCATTGACTGCAGGAAATGATGGACAGGAATACAGTGGATGTGTCCTATTTTAATCAGAATAATGTATTTAAGAAATCTATTACCATTTGGAATGCAAGCAATTACAATATCTGTCTTCTGAGAAGGAAAAATGAACAAGAAATTTTGCATGTACATAGCATCTTTCATCTGCAAAGCAGTTGGACTGGTTTTTTTGTGGTTATGATCAGCATGGACTGGTTGGCCAAAAGGTCTGTTTCTGTACTGTTTGTCTCTATGACTATGACTCTAAGTGTGGGGTGCTTTGGAAGTATCGTGATTATTATAACACAGTCCTGATGAAAGGTTTCGGCCTGAAACGTTGACTTTCCTACTCCTCGGATGCAATCTGACCTGCTGTACTTTTCCAGGTCCATTTATTGACTATTGTAACACAACAGTTAGTTTACACACAGCAATAAGCAATGTGTAAATGATCAGATAATGATCAGATCAGATAATGATCAGATAATTGGGTGTCAGATTAGATACCTCACAAAATCAGATTAGATACCTCACAAAATCAGATGTAGGATTGCAGGCCAAATTTAACTTTTTCCTTCCTGTTCATGGAGTCACAGGAAACTTGTGAATTCAGCATTGCTTGCTGATTGCTGTGGGGAACCGGTGTGTCCGCACTGCGTACTGACTGCACACATCAGAAGGGACTCCAAGGAGACCAGTGGCTAGCCTAAAGGTTCATCAGCTTGATGAAAGACACTTTTAGTTTGGCCCGAGACTTACTGGTCTTCCAGTGCAAAGATCTGTCCTCGACCAAACATTACAGAATGACACATTCCATGAACCAGGACGACTGTCTGAGGGATGCAATAAAGTTTGGGACAGGGGTGTAATAGAGAAAGGTTACAGAGCAGTACTTTTTAGCCCAAGTACACTGAAAGCATTGATGCTGTAGCACCAGTCGCATTGTGTGCATTACAAAAAAAAGCATGTTGTGAACCAAGATCATTGAAATTATTTTGATGTACTTCAAACTGAAACATGGTGTATACATAACTATATCCATTGTACTTTCTGTATATTCCAATTTGAAACATTTTACCCTCTGTCTTTTATACCTGACATGGAATGTGTTTTATAAATATTAACTTTATTACAATCTTATTGAGAAGAACATACTGTAGAATTTTAACCTATTTTTCTCATCAACACGTTAAGAGATGTTATTACACATCTCTAGCACAGGTGGGACTTGAACCCAGGCCTCTTGGTCCAGATGTGGGAACAGCACCACTGCATCACAAGAATTTTATTACAAATAATGGCCAGTAATTTCTCCTCCATGGGGTTAGGACATGCAACCGTGCCTGTTGTCTCAGGCTAGATAACTCCTGCTGCTTCTGCATGGGTGCCATACTGTCCTATGAGAGAGGGATTAGGGTGTGTATCAGTCTGGTTCTGTTTGGACGACATGGTTTTCATGGTTGAACAGCCGATCACGTGTACAAACTTTTGACAAAGTGTGGGACTTCGAAGAGTGCAAAGTGCATGAGGGTGGGGTGAATGATGAATATTTGGGATGTCTCCTGTGTGACAGAGTTCATTGGTAACTGAGTGTTTAGGAGGCATTGAACAGTGAATTATATTAATGGCATAGTTACTGGGATCTGGTGTTTGAAGATGCAGTCACTGACCTCAACTATGTGAGGTCATTAATTATTGTGTGGCACTGCATCCATGTTCTCAGGGATTGACTCCTGTATTTGCACGGACATTTGCTCCCATTGCCTTTTGACTGTACCTGGAGGGGCCACCTGTACCCATGCTTTCACAGAATGTGTGACTTCCTTTCTACAAATTCAGTAGCGGCCTCATGGCTCCCATGTGCCATTGATCATTGCTTTCCAAGCCAGATTCACTTCAGTCATGGCTCACAGCACCTGCTTTAGTCAAAATGCAACTCTCTTTTAAGAGATAGGGGCTAGCTTTATGCAAAAGCTGCTGGGAAGTTACAATTTGGGGCTCCCTGCTAATAAAATTACTCCCAATAAATAAAAGCACTGCACACAGAAATCGTTATTATGAGCTGGCAGCGTGAAGCTGGCTTGCTGACTGCATTTATAAACAACAAGTTAATGACATATTCCAATCACTGTGCCCACTTTCAGTAGCCATCCAAATTGATCCCTATTAAGCCTTGTTGCTTTTCAATTCTCAGCAAAAGACAAGCTTATGTTTTAAATTTTGTCCCAGTTTAGCTTTAAAAGGGTTAATCTAACTCAAGTTATCCTGTATATTATGGCCCAAGTTTAGAGAACAAGTAAACTGAGTCTTTATAGGCTTGGCGTCTGTAGTCAGAAGTGCAGTGAAGACACTAACCATTGATCCGAAGAAAGCAGCACACAGATATCTAGCAAGATCTCGGTGTGGATTACATCTTTCTGGGCATTAATATAATTCTAGTGCCTGTTATAGGGGATATCTGGCGCCCAGCAACAGTAATGTCATCAAACTGGCTAAGCATCCAAATTTCTAAATACACATGGGATTGAAAGAAGCTAAAATATCATTCATTTTTTTTCCCAAAATTATTAGTTTAAAAGTCTATAAATGTTTTAGTATGGAATGGAAACATTCAATATTTCAGAGATACAGATGCCATTCAGAAGTATTTAAGACATGGCTTTCTGCTAATAGCATGGATACACTTTATCCAACATGGAGAGACATTTTCCAGGGTTTTTACGACAGCTGGGAACTTCACAGCACACCATCTAGAGGAGTAAGGAATTACTGACGGTAGCCTCTGGATTTCTGCACATAATTGTACATCTGATTATGCCAGACATTTCTGTCACTGTCACAGAGTAAAGATGGCAAACGATGCCAGTTTTTACACTGTTATCATCCCAAAAGGTAAGATCAAGGTATCTGTAAACTGAGGAGTATATGAGTCCCCACTGTAAAAGTTGGATATGGTTTGTTCGCAGTTCCCAAACCTGTACCTCCACTTGGTAAACTCTGAATGAAAGATGGACAATAATTTTCTAAATCTTCCCTACCCTGAAATACAAGCTCAATTTACACAAAGTTTGTCGTGTAAATGCACTTAAATCTACCCCCCTCCTCCCTCCCTCCTCACCCCCATCCCAGGCCCCAAGAAGACTTTCCACATCAAGCAGATGTTCACCTGCACATCTGCTAATGTGGTATACTGTATCCGCTGTTCCCGTTGTGGCCTCCTCTATATCGGGGAAACCAAGCGGAGGCTTGGGGACCGCTTTGCAGAACACCTACGCTGGGTTCGCACTAAACAACTGCACCTCCCAATCGCGAACCATTTCAACTCCCCCTCCCATTCCTCAGATGACATGTCCATCCTGGGCCTCCTGCAGTGCCACAACAATGCCACCCAAAGGTTGCAGGAACAGCACCTCATATTCCGCTTGGGAACCCTGCAGCTCAATGGTATCAATGTGGACTTCACAAGCTTCAAAATCTCCCCTCCCCCTACCGCATCCCAAAACCAGCCCAGCTTGTCCCCGCCTCCCACCTCAAGCCCCACCCCCATCTCCTACCTACTAACCTCATTCCGCCCCCTTGACCTGTCCGTCCTCCCTGGACTGACCTATCTCCTCCCTGCCTCCCCGTCGACACTCCCCTTTACTGGCTCCATCCCCGCCTCTTTGACCTGTCTGTCTCCTCTCCACCTATCTTCTCCTCTATCCATCTTCTATCCGCCTCCCCCTCTCTCACTATTTATTTCAGAACCCCTTTCCCCTCTCCCATTTCTGAAGAAGGGTCTAGGCCCGAAACGTCAGCCTTCCTGCTCCTCTGATGTTACTTGGCCTGCTGTGTTCATCCAGCTCTACACCTTGTTATCTCAGATTCTCCAGCATCTGCAGTTCC
Organism: Rhincodon typus; assembly: GCF_021869965.1. Classification (NCBI taxonomy): domain Eukaryota; kingdom Metazoa; phylum Chordata; class Chondrichthyes; order Orectolobiformes; family Rhincodontidae; genus Rhincodon; species Rhincodon typus. The sequence continues at coordinate 61,057,802 of NC_063345.1, read as the reverse complement.
TACTAGCACTTAAATCTACCATGGGTTTGAGGCATGTTGCATATTGTAACCCAAGAATTCTGCAAACATGTGTAAGTTCATTGAGAGCTGTGGAAAAATGCCTTAATTGTGTTGGCCATCTTAATTTCTCTCTCTCCATGTCACTTTTTCGAGAAAATGAACTGGCTATGAAATTCTTTAGCACTAGATCAGGCCACTAGGTGGAGAACTTCACTGTAGTGAGATGGTCCACTTTGAGAGGAAGGAGAGATTATTGACATTTTTCCTTGGCCAGCTGTAAGGAACTGTGCTGTCATGTGACTGATAACGAAAGTCACTGAGAACTTCATTTTCTTGACATGTGATAAAGATGGCTAAATATCAATGAAGGTCCTTTTTGGACAGATATCAGTTTCTGTTGTTATTGTTTCCGACCCTTATTAATCCAAGTTTGGAATTTTAATATATTTCTTTTTCTTCTTTAATCAGTTCTGGATAATAGCACTACTATTGTTTTCTAAAGATTAAAGCCTTTCCTGCTTCTCCCTTGAATGAATATTTTAATATTTGCCCTTTCATGAGGTAAACCACATGATACAATATTTGGATTTCATGAGTTATTGTCCATTTTACCATGAAACCATTGCAACCTGTCCACATAAAAATACCCGAATTATCCTCTTTTAAAATAGACATGAGACTAGTCCACCTCTTATAAATAAGGCTAACTCTTCCAAACCATTTTTCTCAATTTCTCATTCAACCCTAACCTCCACACCCCATTCACCTCATTCACAAAATTGTGTAGAAGCTTTGAAATGTACCCCAGCTGTAGCTAGAAATTTAAAGAATCTGTTTATTTTTACATTATAAATCTTTGTACTACTTGAAAGGATCAGTCAAAACTTCTTTTTAAAGATTCAGAGCTTTATTGAAAATATCGCTTTGTACTCGATAACGAGATTTTCAAATGTAAATACCTCCATTCTTGAACAGGGTAGGAAAGATAAAGTGAAACCCTTAATCCTTTTCCCTTACCGTCTGCAATCAGTGTGTTTTTTGGAAAGGTCGATGTTTGTGCTTCTAAGACCCCATTAGCGTGTGGTCAATCAAAAGTGCCAGTAGCAGACCTTTGTGGGTTTAAAAATAAAGAAGATCGTTCATTCACACAGTCACCACAAGTCTAAATTCTATATCAATCATTCAGCACTCACACACACATGAGAAAATGAAAATAATGAGAACAGAACACTTCGACAAGGTGTAAACAAATAAATAGTTCATAGTTCATATGATTATAGGAAAACAGTCTTTGCGTTGAAGAAGAAAATATTTTCTGCTCTTGTTATGAGCCCAACTGATGTTACTACCAGACAAGTCAAATCCCAGATTCAAATCTGGCATGGTAGATCATATTTTGTTCTGTTTCTTAATGTAAACTGGATGGTTTTTCACTGAAGCATCAATACGCCAATATGCAGATTTGGTTTTAACAATGAAAAAAAAGGGAAAAAAAACAACAGAATAAAATAAAGCACACTTTCTGCCTATAACACAGTTTGAAAGATATCAAACACTCAGCAGAACAAAATCCCATCGACTCCCAACACTATTGCTTTACAATTAATCAAAATCCAGAAAATCTTTCTTGCCCTACCAAATCCGAAGGTTATCCTAATTGCTACTTTCAGTTCTGGTCCTGTGAGCTGCAAAGCCTTTTTCTTTGAATCATACTTTGTTTTGATTTGATTTGATTTATTATTGTCACTTTACCCAGGTACAGTGAAAAGTTTTGTTTTGCATGCAGTACAGGCCGATCATACCATACAAAGCGCATAAGGGTAATAGAACAGAGTGAGGAATACAATGTTACGGCTGCAGAGAAGGTGCACAAAGAGCAAGGTCAACATTAAATTTGAAATTTCAAAGGTTATTTAGAAGTATAAAAACAGTGGGGAAGAAGCTGTTCTTGAATCTACATCTTGGACTTTCTCAACTTTGGATAACTAATGAAGATTCCTAACCAAGTATTTCTGGTCTGGAAGGTTTTACAAACTGAAACGCTTATACTGAGGCAACTTATTCCCTTACCTACTCTAAATAAGCTCCTTTTTTTCAAGAGAAGCTAGTCATGGCTCTAATTTTAGTCAGGTATCTTTCTGATGGAGATTGAAAACTTTTAACTAAATCAGAAAAACATTTACTCATCTTAGCTTCTGAAAAGCTAATGGTCTAATGATTTTTGTTCTTTTGTTGTAAAACCAACAATATAATCAAACTTTCATAAGCACCTTGTATTGAAAAGAGTGATAGTTGGTCATGTCTCTTGATAGCTAGTTGGTGTTCATGAACCCTGATGGTTAGTTTCCATCCAGTTTGCCCTATGTAATGTTTTTGGCAGTCATTGCATGGTATCTTGTAAATAACGTTGGTTCTGTTAGTTGTGGTTGCCAGATTCTTTATTCTCATCAGTAGCTGTTGTAGTGTAGCTGTCGGTTTGTGGGCTACCATGATTCCTAGGAGGCGGAATAATCTGATTTGTCTTAATGTATGTTTGATGGTTAAATGTTCCTTAAGCTGCATTTCCCTCTAGAATGTAGACTGCATTTCCACCGGGAGATCAGCATATCCTTTTCAGTCAAAGTTACCTCTGTCCTGTAATTCTTTATGGCTGACTCTGCCCAGACAATGCCATTCAATATCATTGTGATCAGCCTGCAATTAATCTTCATAACAGTTTGGCCATTATCACTTAATAACTTTGGTTTAGAAAAAAAATCACTCTCAGAATTAATATTCATAACTGATCTTGCCTCAATTGCCATTTACAGACAAGAGTTACAAATTCCCACCACCTACTCACTTCTGGCATTGCTAGACTGACAGATTTGCCAGTCAATGAGTTTGATGGGTAGCTCTTCATATACACTTCTTCCAAGATTGGGGTGGACATCCTTCTCCAAGCCAATTAATGATGCTTCTGGTTAATATTGCTGTGGGGTAGCCAGGTTTCTGGTTGTTACGATGCTAATGCACTCAAAAAGAGTCTTATTTCCAATTCTGGGCATCACACTTTGAGTGTGAAGAGAATTTGCTTCTGAACTGATCCACTTCTTTCTTGGTTATAGAATCTTAATTTCATGAAGATTTGGCTCAGTATATCAGGATCCTGTTTACATTCTCTAGCTCAGACTGTTGTCTTAGGGATATTCCCACCTTAGCCTGTTTAACATCAATTTAAAAGCTCCTGATGCTTAACTTCCAATTTTATATTTCTTTATAATTTTATTGATCACAAGTTTCTAAAATGCCTAAGATCCTCCCCTCAGGATATTGTTCTTGTGTAGTTAAGAAAAAAATCTTCCCAGTTTTTCTTTACAGTTCCATTAACACGTTGCTGGATCTGCCTTTAGCAGAACACAATAAGTTTTTAGTAGGATGGATCTAACTGAACAATACCAGACCTGGTGCATCACTTAGCTAGTGGACATACTTGTTTAGCCTGCATATTTTCCATTCTCTATCTCCAGGGTCTTTTGGAGGCTTGAACAATACTTCTTTTTGAAACTGTTCCCTTAACAAAAATGCTGCCTTGACACCAACGGATTCATATTTCCACAAATATGCCACTAAAGGTGCTTGCAAAACCCTCAAATTTATGTTTTCATCTGCTGGTGAGTCTACTCTCATTTCCTGATTACCAATTGTCTTCCAAATCCTGAGTTATAAGTCTGACCTTAACTTTATGCTTCCCATCGGGAAGGACTTTATCTGTACATATCCATCTATAAAACAACGCTGGCTGTCCTTTATTTGTCACCTCCATGTGTATATAAAACTCTCCTGAACAATCAAGCTTTCTTTTTTGCTTCATTTATCAATTGACCATCTAACCTGTTGGTAGGGTCGGAACTTCTCGGTTGTACTTTCCTAGTTATGGTGCTTTTTGACTGTTCTTTGGTCCTTGCTTTTATTCAGCTAGATCTCTAGGTCTCCTGTCACCATCTGGATGACTACTGCTTGACCTCTCCAGTTTTGATCTTTTCCTTGCGTTATGATCAGCATTAAGCTGACAGTCTGAGCTTGTATTGTGTTTCCTGGATTTCCACACCTGCCATCCATATATCTGATATTCTCTCCCATGTTTTGCAAATTTCGTCTGTTTTGGTATTTCTTTGTGGGATTTCCTCCCTTCCTGACAAGATGGTTTTCCTCCACTCACTAGCCCCTTCTAGAATATATGCCAGCCTGGTCCGAACTTTTGGCATTTGTTCTTTGTGATACATGACCTTACCCTGACCTTCACTGTCACTGGGTCCATCCTAACTTAGCCCATTACCTGCCACAAACAGTTGCCTGTGTTGGTCCGGCACACGTGTGTGTTAAGAGCTTGGTGCATTTTTGGTTTCCATCATCTGTTCAGGTTTCATCACTGTGTAGCCATGTGGAATGTACTGTAATAGTTTGGTTACCATGTTGCAAAATTGTCATTTTGCCATCACTACCTACAACCTTCCTGGCCATTTCCGTTTGTTTTGTTCTACCATCTTATAATACATCATGTCCCCAGACTTAAAATCCCTTAAAAGGTCACCTCTCCTGAAATGTTCTGAAATCTTTGCCTTGACAAAACCCACATCCATGGCATTCAAGTGTTTTGCAAAAAATGTATTTGTTGTGGTCTTTCCAAAGCCAGGGAATGATTTCACATTAGAGTCACAGAGTCTTAGAGATGTATATCACAGAAACTGACCCTTTGCTTCAACTCATCCATGCCAACCGGATATCCTAAAGTAATCTAGTCCCATTTGCCAGCACTTGGCCCATGTCCCTCTAAACCCTTCCTATTCATGTATCCATCCAGATGCCTTTTAAATGTTGTAATTGTACCGCCTTCACCACATCCTCTCGTAGCTTGTTCCATACACACACCACCCTCTGCATGAAAAAGTTGCCTCTTAGGCCCCGTTTAAATCTTTTCCCTCTGACCTTAAACCTGTGCCCTCTAGTTTTGGGCTCTCCTACCGTAGGGAGCAGATTCTGTCTATTCACCCTATCCATGCCCCTCATGATATTTTAAACCTCAATAAGGTCACCCCTCAGCCTCTAATGCTCCAGGGAAAATAGCTCCAGCCTATTCAGCCTCACTCAATAGCTCAAACCCTCCAACCCTGGCAACATCCTTGCAAATCTTTTCTGAACCCTTTCAAGTTTAACAGCATTCTTCCTGTAGCGTGGAGACCAGAACTGAACGCAGTATTTACTGAGGGTATTTTGAATTTCTGCCATAAAGTAATTGATAAGGGCTGAAAGCAACAACCACCAGCAGCATGGTTTTTGCATGCACTTCCCAAGCAAAAGCAATTGCCAACTTAAAATTTGGTCGATCAGCTAAAAGTTTTCAAAGCATTTCGATTTCTCTCACACAGCCTATTACTAAAAGTACTTTTTAGTACTGCCATGTGCATTGCTACAATGTTCAGATTCTCACATATATCCAGAATTCCTCATTGCTAAATTCTCCTCAATTATATGGCCTTGAGATAAAGAAGCAGAAGTAGGCCATTCAGCCCATTAAGTCTGCTCTGCAATTCAATGAGATCATGGCTGATCCAATAACCCTCAACTCCACTTTCCTGCCTTTTCCCTATAGTCCTTGATTTCCTTACCCATTAGGAAATTAGCTGGTGTTCCTTCCCCCTTTGCAATCCATTTGTCTTTACTATAACTACTTTTTTGTCTTTACTATAACTACTTTTTTGTCTTTACTATAAATTATGGGTGGCCATTCCAAATCTAGTCATTATCAACATAAAGCAAAAGAAAATCCACTTTCTTTGCCTCACACTTTGAGGTTCATTGCTACAGTTTCATTAAAGTTTCTGGCCAGGAGAAGACATATGATGGGTCACAATGACATTTTCCTGCCAGTTTTTACAAAATGACATTTTCATATCCTCAGTAAGTTTAGTGTATTACTATCTGGTAGTCTTGCGTCTTTTAAAATAATTTTCAACTCATGACAAGATGGGTGTGCAAACTGTTGATGTCACTTTGAAACCATTTGTGCCTTTTTCTTTATATCCCAATTCCCAGGTGCCATTAATGCGTCTTTCAAATTTTGCTTAAAGTTGATAGCCTCTGTTAAGGGAATGTCATAATGTTCTGACTGTATAATTTGCAAGTCTACAGATCTCCCAAAGACAATCACTTTATTGTGAGAGACAAAAAACTGCAGATGCTGGAATCCAACGTAGTCAAACTGGAACAAAAACAAAGTTGCTGGAAAAGCTCAACAGGTCTGACAGCATCATTGAAGGAAAAACAGAGTTAATGTTTCGGGTCTGGTGACCCTTCCTCAGAAGGTGGCTAGGTTATTTGAAATTGGGAAACTCAGTGTTGAGTCCTCTAGGCCTATCTGAATCTCCCCTTACATCCATATCCAGCCCTGAAGAAGGGTAATACCTGAAATATTGATTTCTCCTTTCTTCCAGATGCTGCAACTTGCTGTGTTCTTCCAGCCTCCTGTTCTTCTAATCACTTTATTGTGCTGTATACCTACTTCATTTGATCCTTTTTCACTGGGGGCTTAGTTCACAGTAGAAGTATTTTCTTGGATAGGACATCAGCATTTATGGAGTGATTTTACATTAAATTACTACTCTTTTGAGTGATTTCAATGTGTTATCATCGTGGAATCTGAAGCAAGTCAAATTGTCACATTTTTGACCTTGCTTTGGTCTCCCTTACTTAACAAATCCATGTAATACCTTAACAAGTCTGCTTCATGGACTATTGGCAGGTTATGGTATTCCAATGTATCTGCTGCCTTGGCCTTCTAGATATTACTATTCGTATGTTTGGAAGGTACTATTAAAGGAGCCTAGGCAAGCGCATCTCACACTGATGCATCTTGCACTGGTGCCAATGTGCATTGATGGTGTAAACAGGGAATATTTATGGTGGCGGATGGGATGTCAGTTAAGCAGGCTGCTTTGTCATAGATGTTGTCACCTCTGTTATCTAGTTGAAGGCCCTCATTCCTGCCACATAGCAAAGTTATGAAACTTGTAACAAATCACTTTGATGTAGGACGTGATCTCCTTACTGGAGGAAACTGACAGATTTGTGGAATTGTTTCTTGAGCGTGCTGGGGACCTTCTTAATGAGGGCTCCATTCAACCCGTGGGTCAATATTATCATGCAGTTTGGCCAGTGACAATGAGTTTCTAAGAGAAATCCATGTGCACATGATGAAATGATTTGTTTTGACAAACAGGACATTACTCGTGCTTAACACAAACATAAATGACGTGATTGATTGATGCTGTTGATGCCTCTTGTTGCAGACCACTAGGCAAATGCAGTTGTGACTGAGCTTGCAACAGGTAATGTGTTGCCAGCTGCAGCTGTAGACTGCAAGTTCTTCTTGCAGTAAGTAACTAGAGACTGTGACTCCAGAATATTTATGCACCATATCTTCCTCTGAGAGATGGTGTTGAGTTGGGCACTGGTGGTGATCAGGGGAGACTGGTAAGGGAGGGGATCGGGAGGAGTATTGGTGTCAGGGCCAGCGGTTCCTTGTGAACTGTGAATGTGGGATTGGAAAAGTCCTGCTGTTTTCCTCCTGGCACCATGTTCAAACACAAAGATGTTTTAAAATTGTCGCATATTGATTTTGACTTTGTGCAGTGTGGCCTCAACAGAGGCTACCCCTTAGTTTCATATGCAAAAACCTAAAGCCCATTCTATGGCAGTCCAATCCCTCAGCACTTACCAATTTGGCAGACATCCCATCTGCCACAGTGAAAACTTCTGATGCTGTACATTGTCCAAAAAATGCATGGCAGAGCCAACCACGAGGCTGATATTTACATCTGAATTCTCTCCCTGAAGCATTATGTCTGTATAGCTAGCTACTAAATCTTGGTTTCAGTTTAACTCTATTTCTTAATTGAATCCATGCGAGTATGGGAATGCTAATTTACTATCCCAGATATGTATATATCTTGTCACAGCTAAACTTAACTCCTGTGACACAGAACTGGATCAATGTCTGCAAGCTATTTTAATTTAGTAATGCCATTATATTAGGGTGACCTTTAAAATGTAAAACATGTCAGAAGTAATCTGGCTTTCGTTGTCTTTCATCTGATGACACAACAGGCCTCTTAATGCCTTTCAGCTAGATGAGGGAGTAAGGGAGAGAAAGGAATGTTCAGAACAGTAAATCAAGGTATTTGTTAATAACTGTTTGGATCTTCTGGAATTCAGTTAAGTTAAAAATCTTTTTTTTTGCTGCTGTAGGTTCCTTTTTATGTCCCCCCACCGCCATCCCCACTGCCCTAGTTATAATGTTTTAGCCAAAATCAGCTCTTTCTGATTTGCAGCCAGAATGTGAACCAGTCTGTTGTGAAAACATGAAAGACTTTTTTGTAGTGCAGGAACGGGTTGTAAGGATCTGTTTTTGTTTCGTTGTGATGAAAATACATCTTGAGCTCAGTCTTTTTTCACTGGGTTTGATTTTTTTCTCTGTAGGCTTGAGCTGATTTTTATTGTAACAGTACCCAGGCACAATTATGATAACCAAACTCAAGTTCGAACCTCCAAACCTGATCTTAGAATATATGCAGCTTTACATTTTCACAATAGACTGTAGTGTCTGATGAAATACGCCACATCACTCATCTGGAACAAATTGTTTTGCAGCTGACTGTGAATCCTTATAGGTGGCTAAAATTATGCTAGAGTCAGTGATGGAAACCTGCTTTTTATTCAAACATTTCTGCACTTTCAAGGCAATAGAAACAGTTAAATTGTTGGGGGTCGGGGTGGGGGGAGGTGGGGGGGTGGTTGCAGGGAAATGTGAATGATAAAATTGTTCAAAGAGATGTAGAAGCTGAAGGTAAACAGCATAGGTTTCTGCACCTTGCAAACAAAGCCCCAAAACCTTTTCTCATGCCTAGCCACTGAACCATGGGTGAAGCATGAAAGGGAATTGTTATATCATGGCAATGGCAGATGGCTCGGGAATAGCAGCAAGGTTCAGGCTATTGTGACATTATTCACTTTTTTTACGGGGAACCACCAACCGAGAGAAGAGCCTGATCAGCAAATGGTTTGGAAATGTATTATGAATAGGTGAGCCAAGCTCTTTTTTTGAAGAGGAAAGCCATTAGCTGAAGCTGAAACTGTACCCAAATGCTAGAGCCCAAGGCAGCTGAGGCACTGCTTACTGAAGCCTGATTAATGTTTTCCCAACAATTGCTCCCATGTGGTGCAGTCCAAAAACTGCCTGGGATGTTTGTCAATGTGCCAACTGTATTCAACGTTTAACTACAGAAAGCCATAATATTCAATCGGGTGCCTGCTCCATTCAAATAAAACCTTGGACCTGTTTATTCTGTTCCTCTTCTGAGAGAGTGTACGGTGGAATATGTTGGCTGCTGTTGTCTGATCAGTTATTTATGATAGCATTTAGATAGATGGTCCACAGTCACTGTGAAAGAGAATCAGACTGTATGCCACTGTCACATCACTGTGCTGCATTTATTTTTATAACTATCAACCATGGAAATTAAGCCTTTCACTACATGATTTTAATCCAATCACAGCAGAGGAAAAATAAAACAACCAGGGTTTCCTCTGTGTAGTATGCAGATCATGTAAAATATCCCACTATGCCGTGTAAAGCCAATTAAAATGGTATGGTTTGTATTTTCCCTGTTGCAAATTGCTATTGTCCCTGATACCAAATTCTGTTTCTAAACATCTGCATTATTTATTTATTGTCAGCCGAAGTGCAGTCTGCAGAGACAGCGAGGAAGGGAATTAATATGGTGCCTGAATGGGACTCAGTGCAGGTGAGGCAACTGAATACATTAAAACACAACACGGGGAAAAAAAGCCCATTAAAAATTTGGGAGTGAGTGCTTGATGCCAGATTTTCAAGGAGATTTGCTTTCAGCCTTATTCCTGAATAGCAAGGTAAAGATACCCCAGTCCCAGAGGATTGTAGGGCAGCTCTTCCATTAGAGAGATGGTTGGTGGTGAGTTTAACCTGAGAGTCACCACAGCTCAGGCAAGGGGTGAGGTTGAGAAGCTGGGATCTCCATGGTTACCTCAGCCAGTGCAGGAATGGAACCTGCAGTATTGGTGTCATTTTGCTTCACAAATCAGCGATCCAGGTAACTGAGCCAACTGAGCTGCATAAATAGTATTGGGTGAATGAATACAGTGCCCTGAACTCAGCAGGGTATTTAATTCACGGTGTTCATTCTTCTACAGAATAATGTGGGGCAGTAGGGAAGAAAAAGGTGAGACACATAAACATAATCATTCACAATTATGGCAAGAAAGAATCAGAAGATAACTAAAATTTTTAATCAGTTTTTAAAAAAAAGCTTTCGACAAGTTATAGTCACAGGAAAACCAATCTACATGCAAGAATTCAAGAAATACAAGCAAGAGTAGACAATCTGGTTCTTTGAGTGTGATCGTGACTTATCCTGGTTTTGAAATCCACCTTCCTACCCAATCTTAGTATCTGTCAATTCACTGAGAGATTGATGTTGGAAGATCCACAAATCCTCTGGTGTACAGCATTCCAAAGACTGCCAATCCCTTTGAGCAAAATAATTTCTCTTCATCTCAGTCATAAATAATCAGTCCCTGCATTTTTCAAGCATATTTTGAAAAAAATATTAATGAGTCCTTTCCCCCTTGTGCATTTCACCAAAGTATAGCATATATTGCTTACGGTCTCAGACAATCTGTTGTTTCTCACTCTCTTTGTGCATGTTTGCTGTGTCATACATTGTGTCTGAGCTGGTTTCTATTCTTTTGCAATGTAGCATCATGATCAGTAGTGACTTTGTATGATCTGCGCTGGTAGCATATTCTAGAAATCTTTGCTGGTGTCCATGTATTTGTATTTGAATTTCTAACTCAAACTGTCTATCCAGTTCTCAGCTTTGGTTATTCTCTATCTGGACATTCATTGAGAATCTCTTTCATTATCTTCCACCTTTGAAGAAGGATGCCCTGTGTCTAGAATCGTTTGACAATTGGATGTTGGGCCAGCTCCTTCACACTTGCTTTCTGCGCATAGGTTTTGCTGGGTATGATAATCCCTTCTCCATTAGTGTTGCATGAAAATGCAGCAATACAATGTGAAAATTTGTTTTATTGCTTGACATCTGATGAACTTAGATTTGATTATATATACCATACACTCTGCTGGACCGATTGAATGTGGATAGTGGACTGATAATGTGATATGGCCACTCCCACAAAATAGATGGCTTGAAATGATTTGTTAGTGAGTTGTATTCTACTGTCAGATACTATCCTTTCTGGGATACCAAATAAACTGAAAACAGTTTATTGTGTTAGTGATGGTTGTGCTTGTGTTGCTATGTCATCAAGCAAGAGGAAATTTTGAGATGTAATCCGTGACCACGATGTAACCTTCCCCATGTACTGCAAATAGGTCTGTTGCTACTTTCATCCAAGGAGTAAGTGGAACATTATACAGATATGGAGTGTTGCAAAACTATGGCTTTAAGATGTTGATTTGTCCTGGTTTCTTTTAGATACAGATGGGGAGGACAGATGCTGAGCGGTCTATGAGAAGATAAATAACTAGTGAAGCCTTGGGTGTTTTTTTTAAAAGTTGGAATAATAGAAGCAGCCTGAATGGGTGTGGTCAAGCTCCCAACCACAGAATCAGGATTTTCTCAGTTTAGCTTTCAGCAGTTGCTGTTGGGGTCTTGAAGAAGTAAAAAGCTGCTGCATCTCTCTTTGCTACAGCTGAAAGCTGGAGTTCTCTCTCTCAGAATAGACTTCTGATGTTTTTCTTTTCCTCCTGGATTGAAGAACTGCATGTGAGACAATCTGTTTTCTGATTTTACCTTTTGTCAAGGGTGTGTTTATGTAATGTTACTATGTTGGAACAGTTACTGTTCAGTAGTAAAGTAATCTATTATTCTGTTTAGTTTTCAATTCAATGAATTTACTGATTCATCCCTGGACAGTACACAGATTCATGTATTTGTCATCTTGTGCGTTCAATGCCCATATGTCCCGAGTATAACACAAACATGATATCTTGATGCAGTGTTTTCAGTATTAGGATTGGTTGCTCTTGAAGGTGACTTGCTATGATACATTACATTTATTTCTGTATGGCCAAAATGAACAAATCTTCTCAGGTAATTCTTTAATATTGTCAGGTAATTCCTGGATAACGGTCTTTTGCAACTCTTGCAGTTGCTTATCTTTGGTAGTTGCCAATTTCAATTATTCACACTGGCTGTGGTATGTAACAGATCAATGTTGAGAATATCTTCACTGTCATTATCTAGAGCATCCACATGTAGATCAAAAGAAATATCTTGATCTTTGTGTGGGTTAGGAGTATGTGCTCAGCATGTCAGATATAACCATCCTAGTACTTCACTTCATTGTCATATCCTTGAAGTAGATGCTGCAAACATGGGTGCTGCACTCATTAGTGGTGCATGGCAGATGATTTCTCATGGCTTAACATCTGTTTTAATGGTGAATTTCTTACCAATTAACGAGGTACGAAACTGAATGATGCAAATATTAGGGCTCAATATTGAAGTATTTGGCTTGCACAGGGAATTTGAACCCAAAGCAATGGGTTTTGTATTTTGCAAAAGCCTTAAGCCAATCTGTTTCATGATGCATTTATTGTAGTGCACTTTGACAAAGTACCAGGAGACTCAGTACAGGTTACAATTTTTTTTTATTATTTATTCATTTTTGGTAAAAGGGCATCACTGGCTGGCCTTTCATGAGTATACGAGGAGAATCAGTCTCAAACACTCTAAGACAGAACCCTGGCAAACACTGACCTTAGATCATGTGCTTAATTTTTAAACTGATCAGTTTATACCCATACCTTTGTTGTGAATTTGGAAATAGGTAACAAAAGCAAGTTGAACAAACCCAAAGCAACATTGCAGATCACTTGAGGGGTCAACATTTGTTTAATATCTTTGATCATACCTGTGTCAGAACCCGGGTGGAGTAGGTGGATCCAAAATAAAGTTATCTAGCTAATGTTGATATGGCACTTTGTGTTTTTAAATGCCAATCTCTGTCATTATACTGCTGTCAATAACAGGCAAAGGTTATGGGTTATAGAGATAACAAGGTGTACAGCTGGATGAACACAGCAGGCCAAGCAGCATCAGAGGAGCAGGAAGGCTGACGTTTCGGGTCTGGACCCTTCTTCAGAAATGGGGGAGGGGAAGGGCATTCTGAAATAAATAGGGAGAGAGGGGGAGGCGGATGGAAGATGGATAGAGGAGAAGATAGGTGGAGAGGCGACAGACAGGTCAAAGAGGCGGGGATGGAGCCAGTGAAGGTGAGTGTAGGTAGGGAGTTAGGAAGGGGATAGGTCAGTCCAGGGAGGATGGACAGGTCAAGGGGGTGGGATGAGGTTAGTAGGTAGGAAATGGGGGTGCAGCTTGAAGTGGGAGGAGGGGATAGGTGGGAGGAAGAACAGGTTAGGGAGGCGGGGACGAGCTGGACTGGTTTTGGGATGCGGTAGTGGGAGGGGTGAAGCTTGTGAAGTCGACATTGGTACCATTGGGCTGCAGGGTTCGCAAGCGGAATATGAGTTGTTGTTCCTGCAACCTTCGGGTGGCATCGTTGTGGCACTGCAGGAGGCCCAGGATGGATATGTTGTCTGAGGAATGGGAGGGGGAGTTGAAATGGTTCGTGATTGGGAGGTGCAGTTGTTTAGTGCGAACCGAACGTAGGTGTTCCGCAAAGCGGTCCCCAAGACTCCGCTTGGTTTCCCCGATGTAGAGGAGGCCACAACGGTACAGCGGATGCAGTATACCACATTAGCAGATGTGCAGGTGAACATCTGCTTGATGTGGAAAGTCTTCTTGGGGCCTGGGATGGGGGTGAGGGAGGAGGTGTAGGGGCAGGTGTAGCACTTCCTGCTACTGGTTATGGTTATGCTGTGCCTTTTTCTTACTCATGACCATGATATCAACAACATGCAAACATAGCCAGGTACATTTTTAATGATCCTATCCATGTGATGCTGGAATCCAGATGGTATTCCAAATGTCATGAGTTCCTGAGATTGCTCTGCGAAATAAAAAGACCAATAAAAATGCTTTACATCCAACTTGGAGATGATCTTGCTCCAGAAACTTTAGGATTCATTTCTTCCAGCATTGGTGTTTTACGTTATAAGTGAAATGTTGAGGTAGTTTGGGTAGTCTTCTGGTGTCATTTTTCGTTAATGTGCATCTGATGAGCTTACACCAATCTGTGTGGTAGTCAACCTTCTCAGTGAATCCATATCACTCTATCTCATTGAGTTCCACTCAGAACTTTGCCTGATTGAGCATGTTGCCCTTCCTTGAAGGATCAGTAATTGGAGTCAAGGCCTCCTTAAGATGCAATGCTGCATCACATGTATAATTGCTGATCATTGTAAATTGTTCTAGGAAGTAGTATTTGAGATCCTTAATTTATTTGGTTCCATCTCATATGCTCTGAATCTCACGAATTGTGAAAACATCAAGAACTGTACACTTAGGTAATCCTGCCACTGCTGGACTGTTGATAAGTACCAGCTGGTAGAATGTGGGAAGCTAATATGAGATTGCATATTGGCACTATGGTGTGAGTCAGCCAGTGCGTGGAACTGGTGATCTGTTATATGCTGTGAGACAGTCTTTTATAGGCTGCGCTGTGGGGTACCACTGGCTTGGTACATGTTCTTCAGGATTCGCAATAGCAAAATGTTGACACTAACTGTTGTGACAGTTTGAGTTTTTAATATGTGTTTACCTGCCTTTTCAAGATATATGATGCTAATGATTGTAAAAACTTCTGATAGCCTTATGCTGTCAACATCATATTTAAGGTGAACACCATGGAAAGCTTAAACCTCTTTTGAAATTCACTTGGTTGCCTCTAATCCTCCTGGATTTGTGAATATTTTTAACATTTTTCTTGCTTCCAGTGTTGTAGAGTTATACTGTATTGTTGGTCATCTGTGCTTTGCTCTGGTGCCTGGCTTGGTCTTTGGAGCTAAATTTCCTGAATGTACACGGCTACTGTCTCTTTGTACCACATGATTTCCAGAAATCAAGAAAAACTGAGATAACAAGGTGTACAGCTGGATGAACACAGCAGGCCAAGCAGCATCAGAGGAGCAGGAAAGCTGACGTTTCGGGTCAAGACCCTTCTTCAGAAATGGGGGAGGGGAAGGGGATTCTGAAATAAATAGGGAGAGAGGGGGAGGCGGATAGAAGATGGATAAAGGAGAAGATAGGTGGAGAGGAGACAGACAGGTCAAAGAGGCGGGGATGGAGCCAGTAAAGGTGAGTGTAGGTGGGGAGTTAGGGAGGGGATAGGTCGGTCCAGGGAGGACGGACAGGTCAAGGACGCGGGATGAGATTAGTGGGTAGCGGATGGGGGTGGGACTTGAGGTGGGAGGAATGGTTAGGGAGACGGGGACGAGCTGGGCTGGTTTTGGGATGCAGTCGGGGGAGGGGAGATTTTGAAGCTTGCGAAGTCCACATTGATACCATTGGGCTGCAGGGGTCCCAAGCGAAATATGAGATGTTGTTCCTGCAGCTTTCGGGTGGCATCATTGTGGCACTGCAGGAGGCCCAGGATGGACATGTCGTCCAAGGAGTGGGAGGGGGAGTTGAAATGGTTCGCGACTGGGAGGTGTAGTTGTTTGTTGCGAACCGAGTGTAGGTGTTCTGCAAAGCGGTCCCCAAGCCTCTGCTTGGTTTCCCTGATGTAGAGGAGGCCACATCGGGAACAGCGGATACAGTATACCACACCAGCAGATGTGCAGGTGAACATCTGTTTGATGTGGAAGGTCTTCTTAGGGCCTGGGACGGGGATGAGGGGGGACGTGTAGGGGCAGGTGTAGCGCTTGCTCCGGTTGCAGGGAAAATTGCTGGGGGTTGTGGGGCTGGAGGGGAGTGTGGATGGACAAGGGAGTCATGGAGAGAGTGGTCCCTCCAGAAAGCAGATAAGGGTGGGGAGGGAAAAATGTCTTTGGTGGTGGGGTCAGATTGCAGATGACAGAAGTGTCGGAGGACGATGCGTTGGATCCGGAGGTTGGTGGAGTGGTACGTGAGGACAAGGGGGATTCTGTTTTGGTTATTATTGCGGGGAGGGGGTGTGAGGGATGAGTTGTGGGAAATGTGAAAGACACGGTCGAGCACATTTTCGACCACTGTGGAGGGGAAGTTGTGGTCCTTGAAAAACGAGGACATCTGGGATGTCCGGGAGTGGAATGCCTCATCTCGGGAGCAGATGCAGTGGAGGCAAAGGAGTTGGGAATAGGGGATGGCCTTTTTGTAGGAAGGTGGGTGAGAGGAGGAGTATTCTAGGTAGCTATGGGAGTCGGTAGACTTGAAATGGATATCGGTTTCCAGATGGATGCAAGAGATGGAGACAGAGAGGTCCAGGAAGGAGAGAGAGGTATCCGAGATTGTCCAGGTGAACTTAAGGTTGGGGTGGAAGGTGTTAGTGAAGTGGATGAATTGTTCAAGCTCCTCGTGGGAGCACGAGGCGGCGCCAATACAGTCATTGATGTAATGGAGGAAGAGGTGGGGGATAGTTCCAGTGTAGCTTTGGAAGAGGGATTGTTCCACGTATCCTACAAAGAGGCAGGCATAGCTTGGGCTCATGCGGTTACCATGGCCACCCCCTTTGTCTGTACGAAGTGGGAGGAATTGAAAGAGAAGTTGTTGAGGGTGACGACGAGTTTGGCGAAGCGGATGAGGGTGTCAGTGGAGGGGGACTGGTCGGGCCTGCGGGACAGGAAGAAGCGGAGGGCCTTTATGCCATCTGCGTGGGGAATGCAGGGTATAGGGACTGGATGTCCATGGTAAAGATGAGGTGTTGGGGACCGGGAAATTGGAGGTTCTGGAGGAGGTGGAGGGCATGGGCAGTGTCACGGACGTAGGTAGGGAGTTCCTGGACCAAGGGGGAGAAAATGGAGTCGAGATAGGTGGAGATAAGTTCGGTGGGGCAGGAGCTGGTGGAGACAATGGGTCGACCAGGGCAGTCAGGTTTGTGAATTTTGGGAAGGAGATAGAAGCGGGAAGTGCGGGGTTGGGGAATGATGAGGTTAGAGGCTGTGGGTGGGAGGTCACCTGAAGTGATGAGGTTGTGGATGGTCTGGGAGATGATGGTTTGATGGTCGGGGGTGGGATCATGATCAAGGGGCGGTAGGAGGAGGTGTCAGAGAGCTGGCACCTGGCCTCGCCGATGTAGAGGTCAGCGCGCCATACTACAACTGCACCTCCCTTGTCCGCGGGTTTTATGGTGAGGTTGGGATTGGAGCGGAGGGAGCGGAGGACTGCACGTTCTGCGGGGGAGAGGTTGGAGTGGGTGAGAGGTGTGGAGAGGTTGAGGCGATCGATGTCTCGACGGCAGTTAGAGAATGAAGAGGTCGAGGGAGGGTAGGAGGCCTTGGGGTGGTGTCCAGGAGGAGGGGGTGTGTTGGAAGCGGGAGAAGGGGTCAGTAGAGGGAGGGTTAGGCTCATGGTTAAAGAAGTAAGCGTGGAGGCGGAGGCGGCAGAAAAAATGTTCAATGTCCAAACGTGAGTTGTATTCGTCGATGTTTGGGTGGAGGGGGACAAAGATGAGTCCTTTACTGAGGACTGACCATTCGTCCTCAGTAAGGGGGAGGTATAGGGGGATGGTGAAGACCCGGCAGGGCTGGGTGCTACAGTCTCCTCTGGAGCTGCTGGCTGTGGAGGTGCTGGGCAGAGCGACGTCGGCCAGTAAATCTTGGATGTTGGTGGCAGCGACGTCCTCGATGTTTGTGTTGTCGGCCTTGGAAACGGAGGCAGCGGCATCAGCAGCAGTGTCGATGGCGTTGGCTGTACCAGAAGTGGCGGCGGATGTGACGTCATCGTTGGAAACCGTTGGTGCTCCGAAGGTGGCCACATGGCCAATGGCGGCGGGCACATGGTGGGGAAGGTCCTGGGTAGGGTGGCAGGCACCAGTAAGTTTAAAGCACTTTCAGTTTTTAGTGTCTAATAAAGCCGAGTAGAATTGTGAGTTCAGGTTGTGGATCCTACGAGGAATAAAAAACAGGAGAGTTCCTTTGCAGGTCTGGGAGAGGGAGGCTCTGAGCTGGGGTCGGCTTAATTGTAGTATCTGGAGATGCCGGCGCATTGCAGCGAGTGTGTATTTCAGGAGTCACGGGGAGAAACGCTTCTGAAGGATATCAATGTTCTGAATGTAGCGGTCGTTGCAGTTGGGGCCAAATTGGGAAGGCTTAAATGTAGACTGTAGTCCGTTGGGGATGATCCAATTCCGTAGGCAGGTACTCAGAAAGGCAATGTGGCTGTAGTACCTGGTTTGCTTTAGGATGTGTTCGAGCAGTTTCAGGGCCGAAGAGATTACTAGAGGGTTGCAGTGGGAGAGGGATACACTGAGGTTTTTGCGGAGGGAGGAGGGTAACTTCTTGAAGGTAGGCATTCTTAGAAGAGGCTTCGTAGTGGGGTTAAAATTGTTACAGAGATAGTAGGAACTGCCGATGTGGGAGAATTTGAGATAACAAGGTGTAATGCCCTTTTCCAAGGCCGACAACACAGACATCAAGGACGCCGCTGCCACCAACATCCAAGATTTACCAGCTAGCGTCATTCCACCCACCGCCACTTACTGGCTGCAAATGCAGTTCTTTAACCTGCATGACTGTAGTTCTTACAACCACGGCCTTAAAGGTGCCAAGGCATGCAAAGGAGGATCAACATGAAAAAATAAAGGTAACTAAAAGCATACTGCCTCCAGTGCCACCACATTCTTTGTCAAGTAGGGAGACCAAAACTGGACACAATATTCCAGATGTGGTCTCACCAATGCCTCATATGATTGTAACACCACCTCTTTACTTTTATAATCCAGTCATTTTGTGATAAATTCCAGGATTCCATTTGCCATTCTTATTATATGTTGCACCTGCAAGCCCACCTTCAGTGATTCATGCACAAAGACGCCCAGATCCCTTTGTGCTGACACACTTTGAATCTGCTTCCCATTTAAATAGTAATTTACCCTTTCCTCTAGCCAAAATGGACGACTCACACTTATCCATATTAAATTCCATCTGCCAGATTCTGGTCCATTCTCCTAGTCTATCAGTATCCATCTGTAAACTCTTCATTTCCTCATCACTGCCTGCTTTCCCACCTATTTTAGAATCATCAGGAAACTTTGCTATGTTGCACCCTATCCCTGCTTGCAGATTATTTATATAGATGGTCTGAGAACTGAACCCTGCGGCACCCCACTCGTTACAGTTCGCCATCCAGAGAAGGACCCATTCATCCTCTGCTTTCTGTCTGTCAGCCAATCCCCTATCCAAGCCAATACTGTACTCTTAACCCCTTGGACTCTAACCTTCTGTATCTGTCTTTTATGTGACAACTTATCAAATGTTTTCAGAAAGTCTAGATCTACCACATCCACTGCATCCCATTATCCAACTTTGCTGGTTACATTCTCAAAGAACTGCAGCAAGTTTGTCAAGCACAACTTGCCCTTCATGAAACCATGCTGACACTGGTGAATTGAGCTTTGTTTTTCTAAGCATTTAGATATCACCTTTTTTATGATTACCTCCAGCAACTTCCCCACTACAGAGGTCAAACTAACTGGCCTATAGTTTCTCACTTATTGTCTATCTCCTTTTTTGAATAAGGGTGTCGTATCAGCACATTTCCAATCCACTGGTAACTTTCCAGAGTCCAGGGAATTTTGTAATATCATTGCTTATGCATCCACTATCTCTGCTGCCACCTCCTTTAATACCCTAGGGTGCAGGCCATCAGCCCCTGGGGACTTAGCTGCCTTTAATCCCATCAGTCTACTTAATATTTTCTCCCTAGCTATTAGTAATTTCCTCTGTAGTAGCTGCAGTTTTTGGGAAGAAATTATGATCTTCTAATCTGAAAACAGAGACAAAATATTGGTTTATTGCCTCTGCCATTTTTATCCTCTAAAGGGTAACATTTACTTTCACTAATCTCCTTTTTTTATACTTATAGAAGCTTTTGGTATCATTATTATGTTTTCTGTTGGTTTCCATGTGTATTTCATCTTAGCTCTTTTGATTTTGTTTTTAATAACCCTTTGCTGGCATTTTAAAGTTCTCCATTCCTCCAGAGGCCAATAAATTTTGCAGTATGATATGCCCTCATTTTGGCTTTGTGTTATCCTTGACTTCCTTGTTAAGCCAAGGATGATTTTTCACCTTCTCAGGAATATATTTTAATTGAAGTGTATTTGATATCTCCCTAACCAGTCGCCACTGTTCTTTAACGTTGTACCAACTTGGGAACAAATAATGGTGGAACCGTTGCAGACAGGTAGGCTTTCTTACATGGTGCATAAGATCACATTGAGTAGTTGTAATTTGTTAACCTATTGTTTTCTTGCCTTAGGAACTGGGTTCCAGTTGGATAAGATTAAAGTTATTTTTCTAATAGTGTTCAGGTTGTAAGAGAAACAATTTGACAACCACCAATTCAGTTTTTATCCAACAGAAGAGAAGCATTTTAGTAAATATGGACGTTGTTAATGAATGCTAAATTGACAGCTCAGTCACGGAGGTTGGTCTTAGAAATGGAAGAAAGGGCTGTCGCTAGGCTTGCATTTAAACCTTTGTGAGGAAATGTGTTGAAGAAACCTTTCTGGCCTGAAGGCTGGGCAGACTCAAACTAAATGTCTAAAATGCCCCATTTCTCCGCACCAATTTCCCTCACCTGGGTGAGCACAAGAAGTTCAAATGCAACTATCTTGAATTGCTTTTAATTTAAATAACAGCAGAAAGTTCATAGAATCCCTACGCTGTGGAAACAGGCCATTCGGCCCAACAAGTCCACACCACCCCTCCGAAGACCATCCCACCAAGATCCATTCCCCTGTCTAACACACCTAACCTAAACATCCCGAGGCACTATGGGCAATTTAGCATGGCCAATCCACCTACCCTACACATCTTTGGGCTGTGGGAGGAAACCAGAGCATGCGGGGAATGTGCAAACTCCACACAGACAGTCGCCCAAGCCTGGAACTGAACCTGGGTCCCTGGTGCTGTGAGGCAGCAGTGCTAACCACTGAGCCACCGTGCCGCCCGTTGAACATGCATTTTGTGAAATACCTTAAAGAAAGGTATTGTGAACAATTCTAAAATCACCCAGTCGCTGGTTCTCGCAAGTTGGATACAACCCTGGTTGTTCACTTCATCTGATTTCACTCACCACTGAACTCAGTAGGGAGCAATACCGGGTAGGCTGTAAGCCTAGTGATGTTCTGTTATTTTGAATTAGATGTAGATGATTGGCCATGTGTAATGATATGTTTATGGTGGCCCTCTTTCTCTACTTCTGTTGGAATGCAAGAGACTTTTTCGTAAAAATGTGATTGCCAATTCAGTGAGCACCTAACTATTTATGTGCTGAGATTTTATGTGATTTATTTATGTGCTGCTAGGTTGATGCTTATTCTCTGCCTGCAGCAATAAATAATCAAACAGCAAACATAGCTCAAAACTTGTAAGTTGGATGGAGAAAGAGAGAGAGAGACAGAGAGATAGAGAACCTACTTAGAGTCTTGCATCTCTGGCATCAGTCAAAACTGTAAATGCAGATTTGAATATTCAGCAACTTAAAAGCACTGAAACTGTTGCTGTTCTGAAGCTGCAGCTAGCAGTAAGTTGACCGTAGATGTATTATGAGTATAAAGACTGTCTCCAGGGCTTCAAGCCAGGCAGAAATAGAGAAAAAATACTGAAAAAGCTTGCGAAGATCACGCAGAGTCTCATGAATGCCACAAAAGGAAAAAGTCTGAAACTTAAACCTATTATGCAGATGTACCAAATTAACTTAAGACTTGGGGGAAGAATGAAAATTCTTATATTTATGGTAAAATTCTACACTGAGAAGCTAAAACAAGACTTACAATGATACATTTAGTAAAACAGCATGACTATAATCAGTTTAAATTGACACAAAAAACTACAAATATATTTTTGGAAAAAATGACTCATTAAGATAATCATTAAAACCACAGTATAATTCAACTAATTAGTGTGAAAAAATATGAAGTCAGAAGAATAGTTTTTAAAAACCAATGTTTTGAAGTGGGAACAAAACTTGTTGTGCAATCAAAAATATTGGTAAAGAAGGGAATATGAATAAACCATTTTTTTGTTATAAAACAGTGCAAATAACATAGGAAAGAAGCCAGAAGGGCATGAAATGTCCATATTATTTAAAAGGGCATGTAAACCACTGAGAAGAAGTGGAAACTAGTGCTAAATAAAAAACGAAAGGACAGTGGATGCTGTAAATCAGAAACAAAAACAGAAATTGCAGAAAAGCAACTGTCTGTCCAACTGTTCTTCTCTCTCTTTGGGTTCTATCTCCACCTATCGTTTACTCCTTACCCCCTACCCCCACCCTACCTCCTCCATATAAACTGACATTTTCCTAGCTACCACCAGTTCTGTGGAAGGGTCTCTCAACCCGAAACGTCAACTCTGATTTTTCTGCCCAGATGTTGCCCGGACTTGTTGAGCTTTTCCAGAAAGTTCTGTTTTTGTTTGGAAATTAGTGCTAGTTTACAATTTTCCTCCAGTTTGGCAAAAAATTAAAATGCAGTACTTCTTCATTTTATAGTATTTCAGTTATCTTTAAATGTTTGAAATTTGTTTTTTTTCACAACAAATAGGAGGCTAATTCTGATTTATTTAGTTTTCAACTCTGATTGACAAAAATTAAAGAATGTTTTTGAAAAGGGCAATTAAAAGAATTTAAAATTCTTCATGAAAACAACAAACCATCTTAATTGCAAAGTTTTATCAGCAATTCATTTTCATAATCCAGTAATGTAAAAACAATTAAAAACTTGCTGAAGAAGACTCAAAATTTTAACACAATTGAAGCAAATGTACGATTTAAAAAAACTGAACAGCAAAAGCAGCTACATCTACAAAAATTATTAAAAAATCCTGTTACAGATTTACGACAGAAGAAGCTGAGAGATGAACAAATGAACATGTTTCTTTATACTGGATCATGTTATAAAATGATAGAATGCCAGAGGAGATGGATATCTTTGGTCATATTGTAAGAATGTTTGACAATTATGTTACATTAAGCCCCAATAGTATAATGGAGAGAGTAAAAGTTAATAGAACAACACAGCTTCCAGGAGAACGCGTTGAGAACTAAATTAATGATCTTTACACAATGTCAGAATTTTGTGATTTACAACCAGAACTAATATGGGTCAAAACTGTCATCAAAATTTCTCATCCATTTCTTTCATAGATGTTAACATCAAAAGAGGCTCTCACATTGGAAAAAGCTATCCATTTATGGGTAGAAATTGAAATCCAAACGCATCACAAGAGTATGATTGAAACAGAAAGCCAACTTCGCTCAAAATGTTCATTAGACATTGTCAATATTTTAAGGGACAGAAACACCAAAACAACACATGATAGACCAACACAAAATGCCTTCAAATTCTTTATGCTGAAACTTACTGTTTGAAAACTGCAGCTAAAAATACCCCACAGGAACAGTAACAATTTCCAGCTTTATCACACCAATGCATTAATGAGAAAATGTGACATTACCAGACAATATACAAAAGTCAAAAACAACCTTTGAACCACAGAACTAAGAGTGCTTATTAGTTCAGTGAGATTAACACCTTATAGCAAATACTTTCAGAAGAAAATCCAGAATAACAAGACTAATCGTCATGGAAACATATTTTGTTTATGATATGCCACATTTGGAAGAGGCAATTCGACCTTTCCTGGGGGTACTAGGTGACTCATCTGAAACAGGCATGACACAGATCATGCAGGTTAACAGCCATCCAATTCATTTCAAACTCAACACCAGGGCAAGCGTTACTGTATTATCTGGGGGGAGAAAAAGGTCCTGCCTTAAAGAAA
Source organism: Rhincodon typus (assembly GCF_021869965.1). Taxonomy (NCBI): domain Eukaryota; kingdom Metazoa; phylum Chordata; class Chondrichthyes; order Orectolobiformes; family Rhincodontidae; genus Rhincodon; species Rhincodon typus. Next base: position 61,033,813 of record NC_063345.1, on the reverse strand, counting down.
ATAAAATTGCAATCTCTTGATTTAACACTGCATACAGTGGGTAGAAACCCCCACCCCAGAATTTCAGTGATGTTAAAAGTGTCTGGTGCATAAAGAGCTTGTTATACAGAAAAAGGCACACATCATCGATAATCAGCAGAACTCATTGCTGAGCAAGAACAAATGTTTCACTCTGAACTTTTCCCATTGATTCCAAGAACTTGCAAGTAAGGGGAAGAGTAGTTTTTAGAAAGAATACTCTGAACTATGTAGAGGATTATGTAAGCATTATACAATATAGCATAACATTAAGACAAGATGCTCAACCATTGTGTCCGTACATACCTCTTATCCTTTAATGGAACAAGTAAAAAAATCAATGACTGGAGGTGACTGACATGGGTGCCATCTCATAGGTGACAGGTCCTATAGAATGGTGATCTGGCATGACCTGTGTACTAAAACCTTTTCAAGTCTTTAACAAGGTCAAACAGTGTGGATCAAGGATTTCAATGGGAAAAGTGTTGTGATACAAATGCACCAAATCAACACTGGTTGTAGCAGGAAATGTGCATTGAAATTACAGATCACTTGTCTCACTGAGGAACTATGACTCCTTGCTACTTAAATGGGATGAACCTAACAAATGATGCCAAGTGCGTGATAAGCCACAATTAACTCCAATACGAGATCAACAGTCAAATCAGTTGACCTCAAACTATCAAAAGAGTGACCTGCCCATGAAAATGCATACTCAAGCAGGAAAGATCATCAATCCTACAGATTGACTCAACTTATAAAGTCAAAAACTCAGAGGGAGATGGGCTCATGGCAAAACTACTTTACATTTTTGAACAATTGTGTAAAAAATTTAATAACCAAGAAAGAGCTTGGGAGATGATATCTAACATAGTTAGTACCTGAATGTGTTAACTGACAACACAAGATAAACTTATTAGTTGTTTCTGTGTACCAGAATGTTTCATGAGCAATAATGTGTTTACTCTTCAGTATAGCCTGAGCTCTTATAAAGGTCTCTGATGTATTTTAGATATAATATAACTAGCTATTAATACTATGCAGTGAATCTATTCTGTTTATCAAGACTAAGCTTATCTTCCACTGAAAACTTCATCGGGAGTATCTTTTATATCAGGAACTTAGACTAATATCAATACTAATATGAAGAATTTGTAACAGAGAATCTGCCCAATGCATTCCAAACTATCCTAGTTAACATAACTACAACATGTAGTATCCACCCGAATCCACCTAGAAATTCATAGTAGCTCAGTTTGGAAACATTTAAGTATGGTGATGGATTTCCATATTGCTTGAACATTAGATTGACCAGACAGAATGCCCTTTCAGCTTCACCTGAGCACATACACTTAATTTCAATACTTTTTAAATCATGCATCGCACTGCATTCAAAACTGCTCATGTTTTGACCCTGTGAACTACAATGTTTTCCCGACCTTGTAAAAGAAGCTTTACTCAACAGGTTAGATGTCAGGTTCCTCAGTAGTTGCCACTTCCTTACAAGCAATTGCCATGGCTGGACAGCACATCTCAAAATGAGCAAGAATTAAATGAGAAAATGCTGCCAGTGCAAACTGATCCATCAACATCTGTTATAGAAAGGCAGGATCTGCAATCTGAGTGTAGGCTTCTTCAGCAGAGCTGAAAGGTAACCAAACATTTTTATACCAAGACCAAAATTAAGCTGGAAGGGAAGAACAGCATAGCACCAAAAAGGGATAAGAGCAGGAGCAGAACATGTAGCCCATTAAGCCTGCTCAGAAATCCAATTTATCTTGACTTCAACTCCAGTTTCCCAGTCTATCTCCATATGCCTTGATCCCCTGAATGACTAGAAATGTGTGTCTCAGCCTGAAATATATTTAATGATGATGCACCTACAATCTTAAGGAGATAGGGTTCTCAAGGTTGACAACCCCTTGAGTGAAGAATTCCCTCCTTGTCTCAAGCTTTAACTACTGGCCTGTTATCCTGAAACTGTGCCCTCGTGATCCAGTTTCTCCAAAATAATGGGTGGAACCTTGATCAAAGCAAAGGAGGCCCTGGCCTCTGGCTGGAAAGCTGATGAGAAACTTTCTGCTTTTTTGGTGCCCACTGCATCTTAAAGCACTTGAGCATTCAAGAGGCCAGATACATTCATTTCCAGAGCTCAAGGACCCTGAGGCTGTTGGGGGTAAGGATGCTGAATTCACATCCACCGAGAGATACTAGCCTCCAATTTCTGTCCCTTCCCATCACACCTTGGATAGTATCACGTATATTTCTATCCTGCACTAGTACACTATTATCATGTTCTTTTGCCTTAACTTTCCAAATTTCTCCTCGCGTGAACAGTCCATCAAACTATAGAATTTAAATACCCTCAACAGCCCTATAGGTATGACTGTCGGGAAAATGGTTCCAACAGAGCTTAGGTGAAGTCTGATCCCAACAGTACAGCTGCCCCATGGATCAAAATCCATTTTTCCCACACCTATCTAAGCCACACGTTCAACTCTCTGACCTTCTTACTTACCCTCTGCTAATTTACTTATGGCTCATGTAGCAATCAAGAGATCACTACCTTCGTGATCAATAGAAATGTGCCGCTGGAGGGGATTAGCAAGTCAGACAGCATCCAAGGAGCAGGAAATTTGACATTTTGGGTTGGGACCCTTCTTCAGGACTGGGGAAGGAGGAAAGGAGATCAGAAATAAGTAGGGGAAGGTGGGTGGGGCTGGGGGAAGGTAGGTCGGATAGTGATAGGTAGATGCAGATAGGGTGTTGTAGAGATTAGTCAATGGGAAGGATGGGGCGGATAGGTGAGAAGGAAGATGGATAGACTGTGTCAGGTCAAGGAGGCGGGGATGACAGTGAGGACGGGACACGGGATAAGGCTAGGGTTGGGGAGATTTTGAAGCTTCTAAGTTGAGGTTATTGGGCTGTAAGCTTCTGAGGCAGAATATAAGGTGTTGTTCCTCCAGTTTACATGTGGCCTCATTGTGACAGTGGAGGAGGCCCAGGATGGACATCTCAACAAGGGAGTGGGAGGGGGAGTTTTATTCGGTTTTATTCCGCTGTTAGAGAGCTGGGGGAATCCGTATCGGGATTTTTGATGAGGTTGAGACGACTGGCAGAGGCATGTGATTTTGGGTTAACACTGAATGAAGTGCTGAGAGACGGTTTAGTGTGTGAGATTAATGACATAACCATGCAGAAGCACATGCTAGCTGAAGCCCAACTGGACTTCAAACAGACACCACAGCTGGCCGTGTCATTTGAAAATGTGGTGAGTGGAACATGGGAGCTACAAGGCATCCCGATGGAAATGGATACCCTCACTTGTCCGACTGGCCTTAGGGAACACCACTTGAGTGTAAGCAATTGCGTATCTCGAGCAGAGAGACCCTAGGCCAGCCAAAACAGAAACCCACAACAAAGCTGAGCCTCGGACAAGTGGCTAAAATATTCTTCAGGATCTGGGCCAGCAAGCCATTGCAGTTGCTGCCAGTATGCAGACTTGAGACAGCAAAGGAGACCTACAAGGCCTGACTTGAGTAAGAAAACTTGTAGGCTGGTACCCAGGAGAGTGCACACCCTGGAAAGTCCCCATACATGAGGATTGGAACAATTAAATTGCTTAGTGACATCCAAATCATAACCGATTAAAATGAATCTTTGATTAAATGGTCACCCAGTTCCCATGGAGGTCGATACCGACATAGCTGTATCTGTGGTTGCAGAATCTGTCTTTAACAAGATTTGTTCAGGACTCCAACCCTTAATTTAGCACAAGACCTCAGCCAGACTGAGAACGTACACTGGGGAACCATTACAGGTTAAGGGTATGACTTCAGCTCCGGTCTCCTATGAGAAACAGTACAGTCACCACTGATGGTAGTAAAAGGCTCGGGCACAAGCCTATTGGGGTGGAATTGGTTGAGGAAGATTCACCTAGATTGGCTTGACATTTTTCGATTAGAAAATGGCTGCCTCAATGAAGTCCTAGTGAAATACCCAAGGGTATTTCAGAAAGGGCTTGGGACTATCAAAGGGGCTACAGCAACTTTACATGTTGACAAGGATGCAATTCTGAGATTTTGCAAGGCCCACCTGGTGCCATTTGCCTTGTGGGAAAAAGTAGAGGCGGAAATCAGGAGGCTGGAGAGTGAAAGAATCATCAAACCAGGGCACTTTGCAGAATGGGCAGCACCGGTTGTACCAACTGTGAAGCCTGGCAGTTCAGTTCGCCTTTGTGGGGATTTTAAGCAAACGGTAAATCGCTTTTTGCAGCTGGACAAATACCCAATCCCTTGCATAGAGGGCTTGTACGCAAAGTTGGCAGGGGCTATCACTTATGAAGCTAGACATGAGCCACGCCTACCTGCAATTGCGACTGGATGAGGAGCCCCATAATTAATACCTATAAGGGTTTATATCAATATACAAGATTGCAATTTGGGGTATCGTCAGCTTACGCCCTTTTCTAGTGGACCATGGAGAACATTTTACAAGGTCTACTGCAGGTTGCCATTTATCTGGATGATGTACCAATAACAGGGAAGACCAATAAAGAGCACTTGGAGAACTTGGACATAGTGCTTAACATTTCTCCCAGGCAGGAGTATGCCTTCGAATTGAAAAATGTGTGTTCCAGGCACCCCAAGTGACCTACTTGGGTAACAGAGTTGACAAAACTGGGTTGCACCATTGGAGGATAAACTGAGGGCAATCAAAGGACCCCTGGTTCCCACATTTGTACCAGAGCTTAGGTCTTTCCTTGGATTAGTGAATTTTTATGGAAAATTCATTGACAACCTGGCCTCCATTTTGGCACCTGTACACCTGCTACTGAAAAAGGTCAGCCTTGGAAATGGTCACGTAACCAAGAAGTAGCCTTTAGGGAGGTGAAAAAGCAACTACCATTATCTAAGGTGTTGGCCCACTACGATCCAAAGTGAGAAATAGTGCTGACATGCAATGCCTCGCCATACGGTATTGGGTTAGTGTTGGCTCACCAGTGGCCCAATGGAGAGGAATGCCCAATAGCATATGCTTCCCAGACTGTGGCTGATGCCCAACACAAATATGCCCGGATTGAACAGGAAGGTTTGGCTGTTATCTTTGGTGTGAGGAAGTTCCACCAGTGCCTTTACAGATGGGAATTTGTCATAGTAACAGATCAGAAACCCTCGCTAGGGCTACTGAAAGAAGACAAGGCAGTGCCACCCATAGCTTCTGGTGGAATTCAGCAGTGGGTACCTGTTCTCAGTGCATACAAATACAAATTAGAACACTGTCCAGGAAACCAAGTGGCTAATGTGGATGCCTTGAGCCTCTCCCATACTCCACCAGTGGTGCCCCCCCAAAAAACAGTCTGTTTTCGTTTTAAGCTTCCTGGACACCTTTCCAGTCACCGCTGACAATAACTGACTGTAGAGATCCTGTGCTAGTGAGACTAAACCAGCTGGTGGTGTTAGGGAAACAGAAGGGCCATCACAACCAGGATTGAAACCTTTCTGGACCCATCGAGACCAGTTCGCCGTGGAGGATGACATATTACTGTGGGGAGCGAGGATGATTATCCCAAGAAAACATCACTGCCAGATACTGGCTGAACTTCACCAGGGTCCTCCAGGGGTTTCCAAGATGAAGATGCTCGCGAGAAGCTATGCCCTGGTGGCTAGCATTCCAACATAGCTGCATTGGTGGGGCAGTGCCCAGAGTGCCAACAAGGACAAAAAGTGTCCCCAGCAGCACCCCCATATTTGTGGAAATGGCAGGGAAAATCCTGGACTCATTTGCATGTCAACTATGCCTGTCCTTTCATGGGCTCAAAGTTCCTGGTCATTGTGGATGCCCATTCTAAGTGGTTGGACATGCATAAGGTCTGTTCAGCAAACTCAGGGATGATGATTGAGAAGCTGTGACCATCATTCTGGATTCCCAGAAGAATTGGTCACGAACAATGTTACATCATTTACCAGCAGGGAATTTGAATATTTCCTAAAGTCAAATGGCATTCAGCATGTAAGGACAGCTCCATACCATCCATCGTCCAATGGGCTAGCGGAAAGACTGGTCCAAACATTGAAGGCAGGCTTAAAGAAGCAGCCTACAGCATCAATTTATACCAAACTATTCCAGTTCCTGTTCGATTGTAGGACCACCCCATATGCAGCAACAGGGATAGCTCCAGCAGTGTTGCTGGTGGGGAGAAGACTTTGCACCAGGTTAAACCTGATATTTCCAGACCTGAGTGGGCAAGTGAAATGGCAGCAGAAATGCCGATTCCAACCCCATGCCGCCTCTAAGTGAGAGATATAATTTAATTTAGGGGATTAAGTTTAGTGCAGGAACCATGGAAATGGCCCTGTATGGGTACGAGGCAAGGTTGACGTGAGGTCAGGTCCCGTGACTTACAAAGTTCAGGGTGGGTGAGGTGTTCCTGAACAAACACATGGATCACCTGAAAGCTGCAACCTTGCAAATGGGACAGGATCAGAATCAACCTGGCCCCTCAGAACAGCCAGAAGGCCTGTCAGAAACTGTAGGTTCTCCCCTTCTGTCTAGTGTAGAGGAAACCTCAGAGTCCAAGATGGATGCAGCCTCGATACCATTACCTCCGGAAGAAGACGAGGAAACTCTCCCAAGACGGTCTAGACACAAGAGGTAGGTTACAGTCCAGTAAACGCTGCCCATGTCAGAGTCCGAATCAGAGGAACTGGACTTGGGGCGAAAATGTCGCAGGAGAAGCTACACTGAAAGACTAGGCCCATATCCCCAGACTTACTCGGGGAGGGATCTAGTGACTGGGACCAGGTGGACCTCATTGACTATGAGGTCATTGATTGGTGTTGTTAACCTGGGCCAATCAGGAAAGCCCTGGCTGACCAATATAACCCGGAGATTAGAATCTCCACAGTTGAGGACTGACTCCGAGCTGGCTAACCACGGCCAGTGTACTGTGCACTAGTAAATAAAGAGTGACTTGGTAATAGGATATCGGCCGCTGTGCAGTTATTTCAATTGTTTTGAACATTTTGCTGAAGTGAGTGAGAATGCCTTACATAATGAATTTAGTGTCTTGGAGCAAGTTAAACTTGGTGTGCTCATATATTTCTCGCTGAAATGAGCCTTGCAGGAACTAAGAGACAAAAATAAAAATTGCTGGAAAAGGTCAGCAGGTCTGGCACCGTCTGTGGAGTGAAATCACAGTTAACATTTCAAGTAAAGTGACCCTTCCTCAAAATCCTGCAGGAACTAAAGCAGATCAAACATAAAATGGAATGACGCTTTTAATCATCAAGTGTTGAGGCTGCTAAGTTATTTGAGCCATTTGATGGGTAGCAATAACTTATCTGAAAAAAGGAGCAGGCGCAGGCAGATGCATGCCACTGTTGTATGTATTCCCATGGCAGCAACTAGAGAGCAGTGTGCAGCAGTATGGCTTGACTTTAATTGTGGCACAACTATGTAGGGAGGCTGCTGTTAGGATGTACATTGGGATAAGCCTGATAGGACTTTCCAACTAGGGTCATACTGGTTGACCAGGCCAATTGCAGGAGGAATAATTTAGATTTTCCAATGGTTTCCTGGAGGCTGGTGTTTCAGAATAAATTTATCAGACACAGAAGAGTCTGGTTCAAATTGGATCACAGACTCGGGATGACTTGATGATTACCTGTTATAAACCTGCTAGACCCGAAACGTCAGCCTTCCTGCTCCTCTGATGCTGCTTGGCCTGCTGTGTTCATCCAGCTCTACACCTTGTTATCTCAAATGCTAACCCTAAGCTGGAAGTGCGGACTCCGACCAGAGAGAGAAAAGAAATTTAAACTAATGGACAGCCAGCATGTAATTTGTAAATTGGGGAAAAGTGAAAGTTGTTCAATAGTTGGAGTTGCCAACTCAAACTGGTCAGATTCCAGGAGATGTCAGTGGATGTATCCTCACCAAAAGCTGATGGTAAGAGAAGTGTAAATATATTTGATGACCCAGTCTCTCATCCAAGCCACCATAACATCCCAAGCCCCTTGGCTACTATCCCAGGTTGAGTTTCTTTGACATTTCCTTCATTTTCAGGTTTCTTCTTTCTCTCCCCAAGAAGAATTACCTCAGGTCCTTTTAATTTTTAATTCTGGCTTTCAAAACAAGTTGTGCTCCATATCCCAGCATTTTAGAAGAAAGTAAGTAAAACAGCATTTACACTGCACTGACTGAGTTAATAGTTCATCACATTTGGCAACTGATAGGATGCAAAATTTTATAAAGTCCTTATGCAAGCACTACTAATCCAACAATATGAATATTTTAACCAGCACCTTTAACAAGCAGACAGATCACAACATAAATACAGAAAGCTTTGCCTACATGTCTTATCTCTAATAGATCTCTTCAAACAGACAACAGAAATGTTTTACTCTTGCATCTGCATTTACAGAAAAAACATACCACAGCCATGCGCTCCAGCCTAACACCATTTCCACAATCTAGGAGTGTTCAATGCCTCAACCAAATCCATTGTGTTACAACAGCTCCGATATGTGTATCTGCCCTGTTTGTCAGCATGGAGGGTCTGTGCCTGTTGGTGAACTGGCTCACTGCCACTGTGCAACCTCAAACATTGCTATATTTACAGATCTGAGATTTTCTAAGCACTGAAAAGCACCCTTTGCCTTTAAATCTCCTGGATTGCTCTTAAGAGCTGTGGGGACATTTATGGTGACTCCAATTGATCCTGGCTGTTCCCTGGAAGGTTGGCAATTCCATGTGCAAAACAAAACAGAAGCATGCAATAATCTTGGAAAATAATTGTAACAAGACTTGTCAAATATCTGCACAATGATAACTCTCCAAATTAAGGAAATTAAGTGGCAAGTTGATGAGAAAAACAGTCATATAAACCAAGGGATGTGCTAAGTCTGAATTGCTCGAGGTGGTATGGCCGATGCTGAGCTTTGTGAAATTGAACCTGCCTCCTACACGCGCTGCCAGTGTATTCCAGATTCTAACTATACACAATGTGAAAACCTTCTTCCCTCCAATCTATCTATGCAACTGAAGTTCATTACCTAGGAAGCATTTTTGTGGATCTTTTCTGCTCTTCTATAATGCTTCTTTCATAAAGTTCTCGCACATAGTGCTCCTGCAGCTGAGGTTGAACCAGTATTCTGTACTATTTTATTATGACTTGCTTCTATATTCTATACGCCTATGAATAAAAAGTAGGACACAGCTTTTTTAACTGCCCTTTCAACCTGTCCTGCCATATGCAACAATTTCTGCACATACACAGCCAGGTCCCTCTGCTGGTCATTTTTATTAAATCTTGGTGCTTTTCCACAGAGCTGGACAGTTGTTTGCCAGCTTTTCAGTCTTGCTGCTTAGGAATACAGGGACTTTGATGGAACACTCAATCTCTTAAAGCTGGATCCCATCTGTTACCTCAGGCTCTGGGCCAGCAGCATGCTGTACATATGGATACGCAGCTGGACAGTGCTCAAGTTCTTTAGCTTGAGGAGGAACAGGGTAATTGGAGACATAACTGGCAAATATGTTGCCATCTTCTGTGCTAACTTAGGATTCACTAGTTATGTTTTAGGGTCTTTTCCACATTTATTTCCCCAGATTATTTAGTTTAATTATATGCTTTAGTTTGTTCTAAAAGGTAGGTGAGACAGGTTAACATTTGAGGTGGAAGCCCTTCATTAGAACATAGTCCTGAGAGGGGTCAATGTGTGTCCTTGGTGTTGACCTCTTTTATTAACTGGCGGTGAACTAATAGAATCAATCGCGTTTGCCAGCAGTTTCTGTTTTAATTCAGTTGATTGTCAGGCTTTCTGCCTTTCTACTAAGTCTTATTTTCTCTTTTTTTTTGCCTTTTGTGTGTCTCTTACTGCCTTAGCTAATCACACATTTCACTTGTACCTTGACAGTCTATTTCTGTTGTCTGACTGAGATAATTTTTTACATTGTCTAATTATCATGGACTCACTCCGTGAATACTGGTACACATTTGTTCTTCTTTTCATTTTTCTCCCTGATTATTGTTTTCTTCTGTTGCTATTAACATCTATCTTAGGTTTCTCAGTTCTGTCAAAAAGGTCCAGAACTTGACCTATCTGTTCTTTCCATGGATGCCAATCCACATGTGAGCTCTAGTATTTGTTTATGTTTCAGATTTCCTAATTTCATTCACATATTTGTTTTACTTTTATTTAGACTCCTCTTGACTACTTTTGACAATACCTTTACTATCTTGATATCTAAATAAGCTTGTACTTGTAAGATGTCCAGGGAACAAATTAAATATTTTAATTCCTGAATCATTCTCTTCCATTATTCGATCTCTTTCCCAACTTTGTTAAGCAGTAGAACCTCACAAAAGCATGTTGGGTTTTAAGTTTGATCCATGATGCATTTTTTTTTGGTAAACGGAGAATAAGTGCATAAATATAAAGTATAAATCCTCATTTGAATCTCCTTAAAAGAAAATGAGTTGTATTTAAATTTTAGGCTTTTTAAAATATCTAAATCATATCAAAAATGTCACTTATATGTGCATTTACTGTCTATGACCCATGTTTATTGTTGTTACAACTTATAATCATACGTTGCTGCAGTTTTACATATACACAACATTTCTTCCATAGACTGTCACTCACACTTTAAATGAAACTTCAAGTTGCTGTTTTCTTCACCCTCAGCAGCTGAGATTTTTAAAACTCAAGATATAAGTTTGAAAGATTATGGGAGCTAGCCCCAAAAGTTAATATGACAACAACACCGTGATGTTAAACTGTGCCCACTTAGCACAATGTAGGCAGCATGCCAACTTCGTGTTGCCTGCTCATACAATGATGGTTTGAGCATACCTTAAGCATTCCCCAGCTGTTCATTGACTGCACACATCAGCAGGCTGCCTAATATTGTGAGCATTGAATACTGTTTAAATCTAACCTGCACTTGTTAAAATAGAAGTCCAATGTAGCTGGAAAAGGTACTGAAATGTGAGTACTGCACTGTGCAACAGGCAACAGTGTCTACATGTGTAGAAAGTGGACATGCAGGCTTCCAACTGACACCATTTGGAGCTGGTGAAAGGAATGAAGGGATTTCAAGTGGGCAGGAGGCCCTGCAGGGGCCAGGGAGTAGAAAGTAGTGGGAACCGATCATGCAAGTGACATATTGCCCAAGGTCCTGGAAGTCACCCAGGAAGATGTTTAAGGATTTCACACAAATAGCCAAGGTCACTGAATGTACATTCAAATTTTACATCCCATCAACTACATCAAGGCTAAGCCACTGCTTAATTCATCTCATCCCCAAACACCAATAGCCTTTATCAATCTGGGCTTAAACCTTCCACTTACCTCACCTCCACACTTAGTACTTCTACAAGTCTCGCATCCAAACATTTCAAAGCTTGCACACACTTTCAGCTATTCAATAATGGCAAATAAATCGCACAAACAGATGGCATGACAATTATCATCATACGTCCATCTCTGTTGCATGACCAGAGGCATCAGGAACCTACATGCTCTAAACCCCATGAAAGTGATGCTGCTGGCCATTGTTTTGAGAGGCATCACTGGCAGGATTGAAGTAATAGGAGATGATGGTATCCTTAAAGCTAATCCTTCTTCTCTCATCCTACATCTCCCTTATTCCTCAAACTCCTCTGACTGAGTAGCAGCTGCCAGTGTAAGCATGTACCTCTTGTTTTCTCTATTCCTTTCATCAAAATCTAAACCTTGCCCTTTTTTTCATTTTAGAAACTCAAGAACTGGAATTTTTCAGACAGTGGAGTAAGAGGATGAAACCAATGAAGATGGAGACACACTGTCACTTAGAGTCATAGTCATACAGCACAGAAACAGATCCTTCAGTCCAACCAGTCTGTGCTGACTATTACCCTAAACTAAACCAGTCCCACTGCCTGGGCTTGGCCCATTTCCCTTCAAACATTTCTTATTAATGTACTTATCTAAATGTCTTTTAAATGTTGTAACTGTATCCACATCTGCCACTTCCTCTGGAAGTTCATTCCACATAAACTCCCTCCTCTCTGTGTAAAAAAATTGCCTGTCATTTTTTTTTAAACCTTTCTCCTCTTACCTTAAAAATATGTCCCCAGTCTTGAAATACCCACTCAAGAGAAAAGACCATTCACCTGCCATTCACCTTATCTACACCCCTCATGATTTTATAAACCCCTATAAGATCACCACTCAACTCCTACACTCCCGTGAAAAAAGTCCCAGCCTATACAGCCTTTCCTTGTAACTCAAACCGTCCATTCCTGGCAACATCCTGGTAAATCTCTCCTGAGCCCTCTCTTGATTTCACAGTCACAGCCAGTTAGAGATTGAACCTTATTTAGTTGGGAATATAAAGACAGAATCAGCAATCAGTAAGACATGGATCAAGGAAAACTATGGAGCAAATGTGAGCTCATCAGAAGATGATGTCATGTACTAGTTTATCTACGAAGGATTCACTTGAGGACTTTGATAGTCTTGGATAAAATAGATGGCTGAAGGATTTAGCCAAGTAAATTCTTGAAGCAATGGCAAGCCTGCTTTCACATCATGTGGAGATGTTCAACACCTCCGTTTTATGTTGGACTTTGCATGGAGCTTGGAGCTCAGTCTGTGTAAATGAGACGAGCATGACTGCTTCTATCAGAGCTGCATATGGAATTGCACATTATACAACCATTAGTCAATAATCCCACTTCTGACTTTATGATAGATAGATAGGTTATTGACGGTTGTGCCAGGATACTGTACTGAGGAAATCTTGCAGCTATTTCTTGAGGTTGTGAGCACCGAAACACAGAATGCTTACAGCATATTAGGAGGTCATTCAGCCCATTGTGTCTGTACCAGTTTACCAAATGAACAATTCACCTAGTGCCACTACCCCACCTACATTGTAGCCAGGAGGACAATGTGGTGGCCAGTGAGAGATAGAAAGAAGGTAAGGATTGTGGGACTGTTGGTGAATTAAAAGTTGGGGTCGAGACCACAAATATTATTTCTTCACTTGGATCCTAGGCAGAAAATGCTTGCAGCCTCTCCTCCTCCCTATTCCAGAAACTCGTTCTGCTCTCCGGGACCTCTACTCAGTCCACCAGTCGTACTCATTGCCAGAAGAAGGCGGGTTGGTCCAAACATGTCTGGAAGAAGCTATGTTTTAGAACAATCTTGAAGTCAGCAACAAAGTACTTCAGCACCTACCATACCACTCATTGGGACTATTGCAACTTTGGAACAAATGAGAAAGAACCTAAAATATATAGAATTGAAGCCCCTGCCTGAAACAATAGTCCAGCAACTCACCTACAATATCTTGATGATCCTTTTACATGGTACAGGGTGGCAGGAAGGATGGGAAGTCTTTTGTGAGCCTTTACATCATGGTCAGCTATCAGAAGTTAGGAGAAATTGGAGAATGAAGGTGCACAATGGCATCATATGAGCATTGCAAATCTGTTGTCTAGCGCAGTATATACCAGAAATACGTTCATTAATCAAGGCATACTTGAAGATGTGCCGAAGCCTGTTGCTATTGACTGAGGTGTTGGCTGATCATTTTAACTAGGTCATTTTAACCAGGTCATTTTAACCATGCAGCTATGTTGTCAGTGCTACTCATTGGCTGCTTGCCTAATAGAGATGTGTGGGGGATATCTGTTACCGCAGACACCAGGAATAGACTTGTGTTAATAGAAATAATTGTGGAACACTCAGCAAGGTTCTTGGACATTGTTTCTGCAGTCCTGGTGCAGGCAATGGACAAGAAAAACAACACGCTGCATCCACGAGAGGCCAGAAGTCCTCCAGACAGCAGTTATATCAGCAAAGTGGCAGGGAGAAGTATAAAGTCATTAATGTCAGGATCCAAGCATCCAAGACATTTGCATAATAGAATGAAGTTCAGTGATCTCATTTGGACATTAATGTAAGTTCACTGTTTGCTTCCTGTTACATTCTGCTCACTCCTCCTACACCAACTCACATTACTCATGTAATTTCCCAGCCCCATTTCTGACCTGCACATTCTTGCATGCATTCACTCAGCAATATTACAGTATTCAATATTCACATCTCATGTCTCCTCCATACCTGCTTACAGCTCTAGCTTCCAGTTCTTTCTACAGCTTTGTTTATTTTCCTGTGAGTCCACACCCAGGCTTAACCATTCAAGCACAATGAGCATCAACAGCAAACAGAATCACATAATCAAACAGATAACAATTAAGCATTGTAAACACCACTCAGATGTTGACATTGTGCATATTTTTGAGGTTAGGTGAGATAAGATGAGTTAAACAGCATTGCTGTAATAAGAGATAACAAGGTGTAGAGCTGGATGAACACAGCAGGCCAAGCAGCATCATAGGAGCAGGAAGGCTGACGTTTCGGGCCTAGACCCTTCATCAGAAAATTTTCTGATGAAGGGTCT
>NC_063345.1:60986919-61018938 GCF_021869965.1 Rhincodon typus | reverse complement strand
TGTTTTCCTTAGTACAGAGGAGGCCGAGAGATGATTGAATGGGGTGTAGGAGATTATGAGAGGCCTAGATAGAGTAAACAGGAGAGATCTATTCCCCCTAAAGGAGAGATTAATTTCCAGGCAGCAGAGATTTAAAGAAATTGGTAGAAAAATTAAATGGGATATGAGGAAGTCATTTTCACCCAGAGGGATTGCTGGGTCTTTAAGTTTCGCTGTGTGGTTTGGTGGTGTGGGCAGAAACTCTCAACTCATTTAAAAGGTACATGGATCTAAACTTGAAACAAGGCTATGGACACAGTGCTGGAAGTGGCATTAGAAAAGGCAGCTAGCTCTTTATTTCAGCTGACACAGGTAGTGAATGGCCTCTTTCTATGCTGTAATTTTTCTATAGTTCCATGGTTAAATGGCTAGACCTCTGTTTATCCGCTAAGCTTACGTGTAGGTTGACACAGGCAAGACTTTAATTTAGAGCTCAGTGGTTTGGAGGACACTGTCAAAATAATCTTGCTGAGTTGCTGTGGACCATCTTATAGATGGCGCACACTGTTGCCACCATAGACTTCTGATAGAGAAGCATTTGCAGATCGGGTGCCGATTAAGCAGGCTGCTTTGTCCTGGAAGGCTTTATTGGAATTGCACTCAACCAGCTAAGTGGAAAATATTCCCTCACTCTTTCATGAGGCAGTTTGCTTGCTGTGGAATTCGCAGCCTCTGACTTGCTGTTGTCATCGCATTATTTTATATGGTCAGTCCAGTTCAGTTCCTGGTCAATGGAAACCCTTGGATTTTGGTTCTGTGGAATTCATTTTTGGTTAGATTCCTTTTTCTTAAAGGTGATCACTGCCTGGCCCTGAATCATATGAATGTTACTTAACACTAATCAGCCCAGTTGGTACGCGATAGTTGTGTTCTTGTGTGACCTTGCACTATAGAAAATCACGCTATAGAAAATCACCATAGAAAATCACGTTATAGGGAAATGGCTATAGAAAATTGCTATACCTGTACAGCAGAAAGTTTGTTTTATCCAAACAGTGTCCACTATTTATTAATCACGTTACAGCCAATTCACGTTAATGAAACACGTGATAAAGCAGAAATACCTCTATGATGTCCAGGTCTTGATGCATGTTGACAAAGAATGTTTCAATATCTAAAGGGATGTGAATAGTACTGAACACTGTGTGATCATCAATGAACATCCTCACTTCTGATCTTACATTAGAGGGGACACCTATTGTGCACACAATACTTTTATGACAAACCGTTACCAGCTAACTTCATGCAGTGAGCCAGCACAGATCCATTATAAAATTCCTGTTGCTTGTCCAGGCAAGTTCATCTTATCCAATCAGGCAATGACTTACTGCCACTGCATTGTCTGACATTTTGTGAGCAAGGTAAATGTGAAACAGCCCCAATTTAGTCAAAATCCAGAAGGGAAAATGTGTACCAAACAGTATTCAAAATAATTAAACAAGGTGACTATTACACATTGTTTCAGGATATCAAATGTTCCATAATTAGTCCTTAATGTTATTTAGGCATAAATATTCAAAGACAGTTGAAGAGATGCCACAAAATGCTAGCTGACAGATCCTGAACACACTGGTTTTAAGAGGTTTATTATGATACTTCAGAAATGATATGCATTCATTGTGTATACTAAGATTTCAACTGCAGTGGATCACTCATTGTTAGAAAATGGCAGTGTGACGTGCAAGAAAATTTGCTAGGCTCAAGGCAATCATTATTTATAATTGTGCACTAAAGTATAAGCTTCATTGTCAAACTCTCCCCCATGAGAGTTGGTTCGGTATTAGTTTCAAAGGAGGCTGATGTGATAGCTTGGTGCATGGACAATAGACAATAGATAGAGGTTGTGAAAATCTTGTTTTAAGTAAATAACATACGAGGGCTGAACAATTAATGAGACATCTCTCACTGTAATCCTTCTGAGCTCTGGTCACAATGTTTTTCCGGCTCTTCGTAAACATTTTTGCAGACTTGAACACAATGAAATGCTCGGACTCCACATCATAATCGTATATTTCCTCTTACCTAGTCAGTAATGTTTTTGTTAAATCCTTCACAAAAGGATATTAGTTAAACTTGAAGCAATGGAGTTTGAGGGAAAAGCTTTGCTATGGATAGGAAATTGGCTGCAAGGTGGGAAAACATCAGAGTCTCATGAGATAAATTCTATTAGGGTAGGAATGGAGCTGTGAGGGAACTATGCCTCAGGGCTGTTTCTTGGCGCCTCTATTTCTAATTTATATAAATGATTTGAAATCAGATATTCAACACTTATTGAGCAAATTTAAAGATCATACCAAAATAGGAGAGACAGATGAATTGGAGGAGGCAACTCAGAAATTATACAATGTATTGTTCTAAGTATGTAAGTAAACAGATTAAATTTGATGCAGACATGTTCATGGCCCATCACATTGAAAGGTAAATTATACAATGATTGTTTGAATGATTGATTTATTGTCCCATGTACCGAAATACAGTGAAAAGCTTTGTTTCCCAGCAGTACAGACAGATCATAGCAAGCAAAGAATGTACAGATCAAAAGACCTAGAGGCATACAGGTTACATTGCAGGTTACATTATTTGAGGCTAGAGTCCATTCAACAGTCTGATAACGGCCAGAAAGAAGCTGTTCCTGAAACTTCTTGTGTGTGTGTTCAGGCTTCTGTACCTTCTGCCTGACAGAAGAGGTTGTTGGAGGTCATTACCAGGGTGTAATTGGGTCTTTGATGATGTTGGCCGTCTTTCCGCGGCAGCGGCCCATGTAAATAGAGTCCATGGATGGAAGGTTGGCTTCCATGATGGTCTGGGCTGTGCACACAACCTTCTGTAGTTTCTTATGACCCTGGGCAGGGCAGTTGCCGTACCAAGCTATTATGCACCCAGACAGTATGCTTTCAATGGTGCATCTGTAGAAGTTAATGAGGGACCTTATGGACATACCAAATTTCCTGAGCTGCCTAGGGAAGAAGAGGCGTTGTTGTGCCTTCTTGGCTTCACATTTTTGTGGGAAATCCTGGACAGGTTATCGTCACTTCAAGGAACTTGATGCCCTTCACTCTCTCAACCTCAGTTCCAATAATGTTGGTTGGGGTGAGGGGTGGGGGGGGTGGTGGTGGCGGTGGGTGGGGACCGTGTCCTCTCCTTTTCTTTCTGAAGTCAATGATCAATTCTTTAGTTTTGCTGATGTTGAGAGACAGATTGTTTTCATTGCACCACATCACCAAGCCCTCCATCTCCCTTTTGTATTTTGGCTTGTCAATGTCAGATATCCATCCCACTACGGTGGTGTTGTCAGTGATGGCATTCGTTCAAAGTTTGGTAAAACAGACGTAGGTGTACAGGGAGTACAGTAGGGGGCTGAGGACATATCCTCGGGGGGTTCCAGTGTTGAGTGTTATTGTGGAGGAGGTACAATTACCTATCCTCACTGATTGCGCCCTATGGGTCAGAAAGCTGAGGCTCCAGTTGCAGAGGGCAGAGGTGAGACCAAGGTAATGCAGTTTTGAGATCAGTCTGGAGGGGATAATGATGTTGAAGGCTGAGCTGTAGTCAATGAGCAGGAGTCTGACGTAGGTGTCTTTGTTGAGCAGATGATCCAGGCATGAGTGCAGGGCTAGGGATATGGCATCCTCTGTGGGCTGTTATGTTGGTAGGCAAACTGTAAGGGATCGAGGCAGGTTGAGAGACTGAAGTTGAAGTATGTCATCAATGGTGTTGAGAAAAGGTTGAAATGAATTTGAAAACAGTGACAGGCACATAACACTCTACCTATCAAATAAAAGCAGAATAAAAAATAACGTCAACAGTGAACTTTTTATAGCCCAATATGTAAGGTATAAGTTAGTCATGATGAACCATCATTGTGCTCGCTCACACTGCACTAGAATACAATGGTCAATCCTGCCATTGAAGACACCAGAAAGACACAGAAGCACTTGAGGTTTTGCACAGAAAAGCCACAAGATTGACCCTGAAATCCTGGTTTATGAAGATATTGAGAAGCTTTGCGTCCTTGAGATTGAATAGAGATGTCTGCCAGATGATATTATAGTGGTGTGTAAGATTATAAATGATGTGTTATTTTAAATTAATTTGCGGATCTAGATCACAAGTTTAAATGAGTAAAAGGTAAATTTTCTGACACAGGTTTAAATGACTAATTGCGGAAAGGTAATCCTTAAAGATTATCTTGTGATCTTAAATACATCATATCGTCATTATGGGCAATCACTTCTAGAGCTGTATCCATGACCACACATTTGGCAGGTGTTTCTGGGAGGTGGATGAGATCCTTGGCCTTGAGATCATTGGCATTCCTTTCTCTGGTTCCTTCTCCATACTTCCTCTTGCTGCTGGGTGTTCTCAAAGAATTGTGCTCCTTCATATAGGAGGTCATGATCATCTGAACATAACTCTGCTGGGCTGGCCATATGCTCAGGATGTCTGAGTTCCTACTGCCAAAGCTGACCATGTTCGCCCAGCTCAAGGAAGGCATTGAAACAAGAGGAGAACAAAGGAAATGTTTTAAAGACTCACTAAAGGCTTCCCTCAAGAAATGCATCACCAATGTGCGGGAGATCCTCCTTCCAAAGAAATCAACTTGGAGGGTAAATGTATCACATAGTGTATACTTAGTGATAGACTTGTGCTGAGATATTTCCAGTAAACATCAGTGCTATAAATCTTACTATGTTTACACTGTTTCTCTCTGGTTCTTCCAACCTACCATTAAGGTTGTCTCATTCTTTTGCCCTCTGACAGTTCTACTTATGGTGATTATGAGGTACAAGAAAACCTGGCCAAAGTATCTGCTAATATTTTCCCTCCCCCTGTAATGGCATTAAGAAGACTGCAATTCACTATGGTTGAGGCTGGGAAAACAGGCATTGGGATGCACTATTAACCTTCACCCTTAAGTAGCAATGTAAAGTTTGTGCTGCCTGCTAATCTAATTAATAGTGGTATGCAGCAAAGCATTAAGTGCATTGCTGAGTGCCAAATACTTCAGCAGGAAGTCCAGATTTGTTGAAGCCTAGCACCACTTAAAGCTAATCTGAACCATTTAATTCCAGTCCTCACCTCTTTAAGGCAAGGTGCATTCGAGCTGCAGCAGGGCCTGGAACTGGTTACAGATGGATCATTGAGCAGAATGAATGAAAATGGTGCAACAGATGAGAATGCAACTTATAAGGTTCTCTGAAGCTGTGCTAGGGGATTTGATAAAGGAGGGAGAAAGGAGGAGAGGAGGAGCTGGTAAACTCTCCCAGGTAGACATTATGAGGGCGGTGGGTGCAGATAGCCTTTATGTTCAATACCAGTGATTTGGCTCCATGGACTTGGATGTGGTTATAGAAGAAGTTTTATAAACTCTTATGACCAATCAAGGTTAATAGATACGTCCTCATATACCAGCTTTTTGCAAATGAATGACTATCCTCACACAGTGTACAACCTGCCACAAACCCTCCATTCACCATCCGTTAACCCTAACAGGACTTGACATTGTGTTCACAGGAACTGGAGTCAAGTAAGGTGATCGTGGACAGCCCATCTGAAACCTGGATAGGCTGACTGCTCCATTCCTTCCTCCTCCTCCCCTCAAGGTGTTCCCTCTACCCCTGGCAGCAATGGCCAATTTGTGGAGGGAGCAACATGAATCAGAGTACCCTTTCCCAAGAGTACTACAGAGTTTTCTCCCTGGTGCATCCTTTCTATTTTACAATTATGTTATCTTTCATAACACCAGCACTGAGATTGGGATCATACTGAGAATGAATATCAGAAGATTTATTTTCAGAGCAACAAAATATGATGAGCTGAATCTTAAATCTTTTTTTTGGCTGTGTCAATTTTGGTGAGTTTCTTGGAGGGGTTCTCGCTGTGAGTCTAGCGGGACTTCTGCTACTACATCCACCTCCCACCAAGGCTCATGCTCTACCACTCCCATTATCCGCAATTTTCTCTCATTCACTGTCACTGACCCCAACCCCTGATACCACTCACCGTGCCTGCCCTCTGCACTGCCAGTTCACTTGCAGTAGTAGCTGTGTCACCCATCTTAATCTCCCTTAATACCTGCCTCAATCTCTCTCATTCCAGGAGGAAAACAGGCCACAATCGGGCAAGAAAGAGTCAAGACAACTAATGGGCTGCGTAGCATCTGGCTCTTCATCCCTTATGAGGGGACCAACATGGCTGCGACCATCACAGCAACTAACTGACTGTGTCCAAGCCCCTGGACAGGTATCGGAGATTGCTGTTGACTTATTAAATTGGTTTTCACTGAGCAAAGGCTATCTCCCTTGACTTGACTGAGGGCTGCTGACAACCATGGCAAGCTTTCAGGCTTTATGTCCTCGCTAAACAGCACAGCAATACAACAGTACTGCCAGCCTGGTTTCTCTGGTTGAGGGGGCAAAACACTAAAAGGCAAGGCTAGGAAGGGATGCCATGTGCATCCAGGTAGGTTTAGATTGAGTGAGTGTTATGAGAGAAATTAAACAGCCCAGAGATGCAACCTAGTCCAGTCTGTGGACTGGGTGTGTATCCCTGAGTGCACAGTGTCCTTGCTGCAACATTACAATACTAGTACGATTGCACCCTGAGGTGCAGTATCGAAATGCAGAAACATTGTGTGAGTGGTTTAGACAAATGCCATGATGGTTCTTAAAGGCTGGCAATTGTTGGATTCCAATATCCATGGACATGGGGTGCTGCTGTCCAAGAAAATGTCGGTGCCTGGAGTTCAACATGGAGACCCTCTGAAACAAGTATTGAGCTTGTGTCACCAGGTACCAACCCTGGTTTCAATGTCAAGAATTCTTAGTGTCTAGTTCCCTTATTGCAGTTGGTTGTTTAAGAAGCCTTATTTTAATGAGGTTAGATGCTCATTAAAGTTAATAAAGTTGTTAATGAGTAATAATCACCTTTAATATGAAACTCACCACTGTCTAGCGAGAATCTAACCTCAGCACCAGAGTTTGGTTAAAAATATGGCAAGATACTCCTGATGTTGAGATAGGCCTCACCAGATTTGTTGAGCAATTCTGCCACATTTCCCGCCATGGCCCATGTTGACAGGACCCTGGTAGATTCCACCCATTGTACACCTATCATGTATATTAATAATGTCTGGACTCAAACTGGTTCATTAACTGACTTTCCTGATGAATTGCAACATACAGCAGTAGTTATTCAAGATGGAGTTAATACCTTTGTATAAGAATATCAGCGGACACAATGCGACACCAATGTCATCACTTAGCTCTTTTAAAGGGGCATGCTTGTCCGATCATAGTTAAATGCAATATCACAACACCCTTCTTTTCCTTCATGTAGTAGGATTTCTCTAGTGAGAAACATGTATAAGGAGACAGATCAAAAATATCAGCTATGCATTGGCACACATTATCTTTACGCATTGAGATAATGTTTCAGTGGTGGTATAAAATGATCCACATCTGTCTTCACTCAGCTTTTTCTCTTCACGTACCTTTAGAAGCTTTTACAATCAGCTTGCATGTTCACCATAAGCTCACTCACATACTCTATTTTCCCCTTCATAATAGGTCCGTTAGTCCTTGTTTGTTGAAATCTAAACTATTCCCAATCCTCAAGTCTGCTGCTTTTTTTTTTGAACCAGGAATTCACAGAGCAGACTCTCACCAACTTTTATAGATGGACCATAGAAAGCATTCTATTTGGATGCATCACAGCTTGGTATGGCAACAGCTCTGCCCAGGACCGTAAGAAACTACAGACGGATTATGCTGTACAAAAATCATAGGGTGATAGAACAGAATGAGCAATACAAAGGTACGGCTGCAAAGAAGGTGCACAAGAAGCAAGATCAACTTTAGATTTGAAATTTGTGATCACAGCCCAGTCCATCACGCAAGCCAACCTTCCATCCATTGACTCAATTTACACTTCTTGTTGCTTCAGAAAGGCAGTCAACATCATCACCTCGGTTATAATCTCTTCCAACCTCTTACGTCAGACAGAAGATACAAAAGCTTAAACACATGTTCCAGCAGGTTCAAGAACAGCTTCTTCCCCGCTGTTATTAGACTTCTAAAAGGACCTCTCAAATTTCAAATCTAAAGTTGATCTTGCTTCTTGTGCACCTTCTTTGCAGCCGTACCTTTGTATTGCTCATTCTGTTCTATCACCCTATGATTTTTGTACAGCATAATCCGTCTGTACTGCACACAAAACAAAACTTTTCACCTAGGTGCATGTGACAATAATAAATCAAATTAAAGAAGTTCAATATACGGGCAAAGGCAATGTGACAACAATCTTCATATTGTCCTCCTGTCAGAGTAAGTTTTCTAATCAGCAAACCTGCAAGCTAATAACATTATGAAGGTGACTGTGAACCCTGGCCACTGGTCAACCAGTAAAACCCACTGGAAAATTAAAAAGTTCAAAAGCTTCCAATTAAACTTTGTTACTTTGCATGGTCAGTGGAAGTCTCACACCTTGAAACCGTAGAGAAGATGCTGCATAGAATCACCAGAATTATATCCAGGTTAAAAATATTAAATTGTAGTTTGCGTAGTCCAGGCTTGGAATTCTTTGAGTAGAGAAGATTAATGAGTAAATTGAGGTGTTTAAATGATGAAAGGAATTTCAGTGGTTAAAAGTCCCCAAATAAAATATATTACTTCACACAGACATTTAGACGGTCTCACACACAGTTCATGAGAAGTTATTTCATCCAATGGGCAAGTCTGTCTTAAGGAGACCATAACCTTAAAATTGGAACTCAGATATTCAGGATGGTATCAGAAAGCAGAAAGGATAGTAAAACATGGCATCTTCTCCCCAAAGCACTGTTGAGTCTATGCTAATTGAAAGAAATCAAATCTAATTTGAAAAGTGTTTGTGATGCCAGATAATTATAGCTGTAAAACCAAATTGGGTGGTTGAAGTTAACGTACAGATCAGGCAAAACAAGCTCAAGGCACCAAACTAGGTCAGAGACAAAAAAAAATTGCAGATGCTGGAATTCAAGGTAGACAAGCAGGAGGCTAGAAGAACACAGCAGGTCAGACAGCTTCTGGAGAAAAGGAGCAGTCAACGTTTCGGGTATGACCTTTCTTAGGAGTCCTGAAGAAGCGTCATACCCGTAACGTTGAATGCTCCTTTCGTTCAGATGCTGCCTGGCCTTCTGTGTTCTTCCAAACTCCTGTTGTCTATCAAGGCACTAAACTGTTGTCAGAGATGGTAGGAACTGCCGATGCTGGAGAATCTGAGATAACAAGGTGTAGAGCTGGAGGAACACAGCAGGCCAAGCAGCATCAGAGGAGCAGGAAAGCTGATGTTTCGGGTCGAGACCCTTCTTCAGAAATGGGGGAGGGGAAGGGGTCTCTAGAATAAATAGAGAGAGGGAGGGAGGCGATGATGGAAGGTGGGTAAGGGACCAGATAGGCGGAGAGAAGACAGACAGGTCAAGGAGGCGGGGAGGGAGCCAGTAAAGGTGAGTGTAGGTAGGGAGTTGGGATGGGAGTTGGTCAATTGAGGGAAGACGGACAGGTCAAGGAGGCAGGGATGAGGTTGATAGGTAGGAGGTGGGAGTGGGGGTTGGTCAGTTAGGTGGGAGAAAAGACGGACAGGTTAAGGAGGCGGGGATGAGCTGGGCTGGTTTTGGGATGTCAGCTTTCCTGCTCCTCTGATGCTGCCTGGCCTGCTGTGTTCATCCAGCTCTACACCTTGTTATCTCACTAAACTGTTGTCTCTATGTTACGGTGTCAGCAGCAGATTAAAGATAAACTTTAGGTTTAATGAAATACAAAAAATAACTACAACCACCATTTGTATTAAGTTAAACTTGATTTAACAGGTAGAAGTGATTTTGAATTATAATTTACTGTTGGATTTCCTCACAATTACACTGAGTGTTTAATTTAAGGATTATTTGCAACTATTCACTGATCTATTGCAAAATAATTAAATTCGATGACAGTGCCGAAACTATTTAGATTCTCATCAGCATCAGTTTTCACTTTTTATGTTTTAGTGGAAACATTCTAGTTATTTAACCTTTCTAAGTAGATATATAATGTCTTTAAAAAGCAGTATCTCTGTATCATTTTCATAGATTTCACAATGCCTTAAGGCATATATACTTATAGCTTTGAGATAGTCAGCAAGCCTGACCCACAGAATGTGATCTGAATATTAATTTGGAACCTTGGTCACATTGTGGTGAAAAATACGTTTGGTTGAAAAATCATACATAATGATCAGAATATGAGGTAGATTAAATCTGAAAACATAAAGACTCCAATGTCAGGTGTGGCAATATTAATATTCTCTTTGTTTGTTTATTTCATGAAGGTTATTATTCTGCAACAGG
Organism: Rhincodon typus; assembly: GCF_021869965.1. NCBI lineage: Eukaryota > Metazoa > Chordata > Chondrichthyes > Orectolobiformes > Rhincodontidae > Rhincodon > Rhincodon typus. The sequence goes on along the minus strand of NC_063345.1, from coordinate 61,008,536 downwards.
ACCTCCATTAACCTGGCTCAAATGTTTGTTTGTGGCACAAAGCCTTGTGTAAGTTGTTGCTTCAGCATACCATCTCCTGTCTCTAACGTAACCTTACATTTATCTTCATTCCTATTCCTAGCATGTTACAGTGTCAAATGGGTAAGCCTAAAACGTGGATCTTTTCATTACCATTCCACATCTATAATGCACCAACTGGCCCCTTCCATGATGAAGGCTTATAAGAATTCCACTGTCTATAGAATAACTGTAATGTTGATAATAAACAATAGACTGTGGAATTATTCTGTTCTTTAAAAAAAAATTAAATTCAAGAATGCTGGATTTCCCCCTGAAAAATTTCATTGTCATTTATAATTCTAACCAACATCGATAATGTTGTCCTTTTGCAGTTTAATTCTGCACAGCGTGAGGAAGGTGTTTGTGGAATGCAAGATGACAAAGCATCTCACAAAAGCTAGCTGGATCTTGATAACATAGTGCATATCATTTCATATTAGTCTGCACTACATTAAGCTGCATCTGCTTCTGGCCTGTATTACAGCTGATTAAACAGGCCCTAAGTTAAATGACCTATTTTAAAAGAATAATGCAAATTGTGGTGTATTCTCAACTAAACGCAAATCTAATGTAGAATTATCTACGAGGGGAACCATTCTGACTTTGTACAATAATATAAAATGGTTGCCAAGTCAGCATCATATTTTATATTTTTCTGGATTTACACTCAATTGAATTCAACATTGGAAGGAATGTAAAACGAGTTGTTGACTCGCTATCACTTCGGGCCAAATAACCAGAGTGACTTTTTAGGCGTGCAGTGGACTTCTTTTGATTAGGCAAGTGACTCCTTTGCTGAGAAACGTCATTATTTGCTCATAAGGTATGTCAAATCACAGGATGAGTTAAGACTGACCCCTTAATCTGTTACTGCAACAATAGATTTTAATGAACATAAGTTTTTTAAAGCTAAATATCTAATTCTGTTTTTGACTAATTGAAAATGCAAGCCACTCCTTAACTACAGTTATTAGTTGCCATACACAAAGCAGTGACTGAATCCTGGCAGATGGCATTATGATCTTTCAAGACAGATGGTGTTTTGAGTGATAATTTTCTTGGGATTCTCGGTAAAAACATCCTTTCATCCTGTTTGGTAAATTTTATAAAGTGTTAACCCTGCCATTCATATTTATCTTGCAGCACTATGTCCTGATAGTGCATTTCTTGGCTATAGCAATGAGATTAGAAAAGTGTCTTTCTGGTGTTTATATTACCCCCTGCAGGAGAACATGATTTCTGCACCATGTATTTGTTATTGTTCAAAATCTTTTGCAAATGTAAACTAAGAGGGTGCAAGGCTGAATTTTCCCAGCCCCAGAATGACATGGATAATGCTAACCATGAAAATGTGCTGAGATCAGAAAAATGAGATGTTCAGCACCCAATTCAGCAACTGCGTTTTGAAAGGTGAGACTGTCTATTATTTCACTCGTGATTAGTGGCAGATTTACATGTATTTGAATTTCATTAGTATCTAACTTCACCTCATTGATATGCAGTTCCCTATATTCCCAAAAAAAGATAGAGAATAGATGGTGACAGTTCTCAAACAGGTACCTGGCAGCTTCAACTTGCCAGGCCTCCATCTTGACGGCAGATCCCAACAACTGAGGGCATGCTCCATAGGCAGTGTCTGTCTTCTGCACCCCTATCCATCACTGTTGGAATCAGACTTGTACTAGCCTCTCAGCACTGCCGTAGCACATCTCCAACTCACAATACATTTCTCCACTTCAATGCTGCAATTTGGAGTGCACTGGCACCTTACTGCTGTTGCCAGAACACTTTGAGTGTCATGACTTGAACCCACCTCCTACAGTGTGGAAGCAGGCCATTTGGCCCATCAAGTCCACACCAAATCCCCAAAGAGCATCTCACCCAGACCCACACCCCAAAACTATCCCTGTAACCCTGCATTTCCCCTGGCTAATCCCCCTAGCCTGCAGATCCTTGACACTATGGGCAATTGAGCATGGCCAATCCACCTAACCTGTGCATCTTTGGACTGTGGGAGGAAACCGGAGCACCTGGAGGAAACCCATACAGACATGGGTAGAATGTGCAAACTGCCACAGACAGTCGCCCAAGGCTGGAATCAAATGTGGGTCCCTGGTACTGTGAGGCAGCAGTGCTAACCACTGTGCTACCCCTTCGATTTGACCAGGGTTCCTGTTTGCTGTCTTAACACTCACTCACATTATGCCTACTTGGATATTCACAGCATCTCTGTCCAGCCAAGATCACAAAGAAGATCTTTGTGAATCCCCTTCGGCAAATACAGTTGGTTCTGCTATAATGCGATAGGTGCATTCCTGCACAGCATCACTTTATAGAAAATTGCACTGTAGAAATAATGGGCAAAGTCGGGTTGGGGCAGACAACCAAAAACTATCACTCAAATTCACTCATAAATCACTCAAAAGCCTAACAGAAAGAATAATACCGTTTGAATAAATGTTTAATTCATATCTAACAATGAAATAAAAGGAAATTTAACACTTTACCTTGAAAAAAATGTCAAGATGACTTGATGGGGGAGGAGGTTTTGAGGTTGGTCTGTTGTTAATGCAGGGGCAGAGGGTCATCATCATCACCATCACCACCACCTTCAGGTGCAGTTGTGGTTGCAGGGTTAGAGCGAAAAATAATTAATCCAGAAGTGGATGGCTATAGTTCATTGTCTTCTGACTGTTTTTGGGGGTTGGCTTAAAAAAGGTATCCTGCTTTTGCTGCTTTGCCCTTTATCGTCTTTCATGAAAAAGCTGTTCATAGGGTGCCAAATAAGATCTTATTCCTCGAACTGCTACCCTGATGCGTTCTGCATTGTAATACTTGTCTGTAAGAGCTGCAACTGCTTCTCAGTTTCTATCAGGATAGAAGCCAAAGCAGAAGTGGAAGCCTCTCATGGTGCTGCATCCTGGATTTCATCTTCTTCATCTCCAGCTTCCTCTTCGTCCTCAGCAACAAGTTGTTGTAGATCAGCTGCAGAGAGTTCTTCACAGTGGGACTCAAGCAGCTCTTCAACATCCTCCCTGTGAAACAATCATGTGATGTCGACGTGTACTCCTCCACGCACTGACGGAATCATGCTTTAGCCAATACAAGTTCGCGTTTTAGAAATAACATTCCCTTATTCGTCAGTCGCATTATAGTGAATTTGTGTCACTGGAACACGTGTTATGCCAGAACTGACTGGATAGTGAACTGGATGAGCAGTCTCCTAATGCTCAGCCCACTTACAGGAATGATTACACTGTATTTTAGAGACTGTCTCAGGCAAGCATCTAAACTTGTAGCAGTTGGGTTAGTTGGATGCATTCTCATCTCTTCCAGGACTTTGTATATGTTCATACATGGCACATCAGTGCAATTTTGAAAGAATGCCAGATGACGAGACGTGCTATTGTTTAAATTCCTGCATACTGCAGTGGTTCAAATCAATGTTAAATATCCATGGGAAATAAATCAGAGAATTCTGTAGTGTCTGTCCCACATTCTTTCCTCACTAAGGCTATAAAAACCAGACTAAAGTGGTTATTCAACTCAGTCCTGCTAGTGGGACGTTGTAAAAGTATCAAATATCTTCTGGATTTGCCTTCGTAGTACCATGGACTGTGCTTTCAAATAGTTCATTCATTGTATGTGATATAGTTTAGGAAGCATCTAAGAGACATGAGACAAGAGACTTACAAATGAAATTTCGTTGGTTGTTGACAAAAGTAAAGAGGAGAATCTTCTGAAATATATTATTGAATGCCCTGAAAATGTTACAATCCTAAACACAGACCAATCAGATCATACAAAAGCATGAAAGCTTGTGTTAGGTTTGGCAAATAGAGTATATGTGTGTATTTTAGACTTTCTTTTTATTTCTTTTTATATACTTTAACCATAAAAATATCTTTATATACATACATAATTACTGAAGCTGTTTGTTTCTTCATATGCCACTGTACAGAACCGAACAAACATTGGAGTTTGACTCTATCCAGCAAACAACCCAAAAGCATTTCTTACTTGTGCAAGACTATACTTACATATATTTGAGGCATCAGGAGGGTCCGATAACTGAACGGACCCCAATTTAACTTTGGCAGAAAGACCTCAGGCAGCTGCCCCAAACTTTAGTGTGACTCTCAGCACATAATCCTGGACCTTGGAATGTGCCAGTCTGCAACACTTGGTCAAGGTTAACTCCTTGCTCTGGTAGACCAAAAGGTTTCGGCCAGACCGAAAAACATCTTTCACCTAGTTGATGGTTCTCCAGACACAGTCGATGTTTGTCTTGATGTGCACCTTGGGGAACAGATCGTACACCACAGAGTCTGCATCATGGAGCTGCTCAGGACGACCCTTGATGAAAATACCTCTGCATCTTTCTCCAGACTGCCTTTGCAAAGAGATGTGTGACAGTCTCTTCCCACCCTGCAGCTGCTTTGAGGGCAGTGGCGCACAGAGTCTGGGCATACAAGAAGGTTCTCCCACCAGCCAAGCAATGTCTTTGTGCTTGTTGGAAAGTTCTGGTGATGAGGCTTTCTGCCAAATGACTTTGACAATCTGCTCAGGGAACCATGCGACGAGATCCACCCCCTACTTTTCTCACTGGGTCTCGGGGACACTATGTGCTGACCACTTCCTGATGGACTTGTGGTCAAAGGTGTTTTTCTTTGCAAATTTCTTCACGAGGGACAGGTGGTACAGAACAGTCCAACTACTTGGAGGATTCTGCAGCAGCGAGGCCAGTCCCATCCTTCTCAACAATGGGGACAGGTTGAACCTCAGTATGTATTGACACATGATCATGGCAAAACCTACAACTGGAATCTTTCAATGTGAGAAGACTGTGACATTGCATCTACCTCACGGTCTGGCTGACTAGCATATCCTCCAGCTCTCTCTGCCTGCCATAGGCAAATCAGAAGGATTTACAGCTTGATAATCAACTTGCATTATGACATACGATCCTTATCCATCAAGTCCTGAAGTGAGTTTTGAACTCTAGAATTTCTGGCCCAGAGTTAATGACACTACCCACTGTGACACAAGACCTCCTCTAGTAGGATAAGGGAAGGATCAATGCTAAGAAGTTATTAACTTAGAACAGCATTCAAAGATCAACTTTAACATTAACTGGTCTTGTGGCAAAGTTAACAATGTATCTAAACTCTAACCTCAAACAACTCCCTCCAATACCCACCCGCCTTCCTATTGATCTAAAACTTTCCCTCCCTGATAAATGTCTTGTTTATGACTTCTGAATATGATTAATAAAATTATTGTTAGGAACCAGTTCTAAGAATTTTTTTGCTGCAGAATCGTGTCTGCTGAATCCTTAGGGATGACTTTTAACCTGTCCAGGTTCATTTTTCATTGCACTCTTAACAGCAATTACAAAGAGGAGATTCACATGATCAGTGTGGTCTACATCTTAATGCAAAAACCCTAAAGTGCAATGATAGAGTTTTGGTTTACATTTTCAACATTCTGTATTGACTGCTTTTTCTATTGTCTTAATGAAATACATTATGGACTATTGTAATCTTTTTGCCATTTGCTAAAGACACGTGAGTGCACATGGTTTCTGTATTCTCATTTTCTCTCCTTGTATTGGGCTGCAATTAGCTCTCATCATTCAGAACTTCAATAAGACAAATAGGCAATTTTGGAATCAAGAAATAATATTTATAAAGAATTGTCAGGTTTAGGTACAAAAAATATCAATTTTCCTTTTAACAGACTTCACACAATTACAAGTCATATATGCAGTTGAATTATTCTTAATATTAAAACAGACACGTATCACATATAAAGTCAATGTAATGAAGATTGAAATTAATATTTAAATAAGATTAACCCCATGACCAAAGGCTGTCATTGTACGCCCTCTAATGGACAAACCCAAGCACAGTTAGTAGGAAAGTCAGAGAAATAACATAACTTCACCATAATAATAAGTTACTTTGGTGTATGCAAATCCTGTTGCATACAAAGATCTTATGTGGGGTAAAAATCCATGTTAGAACTGTTTATGAGTAGCCTGACCTGTTGTATTGTCAATGTGCTTGTTTCTGAGTAATAGATTTTAACATTTGTTGTGATACCCAAAGAATGTTGCTGAAATTATTACTTAGAATTACTGCTAATTAATATTATGAACAGCAGCGGGAAGTTGCAGTTTTCAAAGTCTATAAATTCATCTGATCATTCCTTTCGGGCGCAGGAATCGCAAGTGGTACCCATTGTACCATTTACGTCAGAGGTAGGCAGGAGGCAAATTTGATGTTCCTGCCTCATGGCTGAGTGTCTTAGCTTCAGCTGGTTTCCTTTTCATACTGCCAGATGTTTTTGGTGCTTAATAGGAGGGTGAACAGTACTGTTCTGGTAGCATGCAGTGGAACTAGCCTGACCTTTTTAAAGGCAGTCTGTTCCTCTCAAAAGGTAAATGCGCTGAGTGATGTTGCTGGAATTTACAACAGTGAACATGGAATACCAGGGCAAACAAAGTGCTCCAGGATGGCTGGTGTGGAGTTGGACAGGAGGAGAGATGCCATGGACCTGCAGAGAGGCACATGATCTTCAAGAAAGGAACAGGAGCACGTGGTCAGGCAGTTCAATATCTGGAGTCTGGCTGCAGGATTTGGTAGCAGTACCACGATATGTGTAATGACCTTGTGAATGTGTTCAGCTTCAATGAAAGCATCTTCTCGTGATGTCCGATCCTCCACTGTTCAATGCTTTACACACCCTCATCCCTCACCCAGCACCAGTCCCTCGCAGAAAGCCCTCACGCATAATATCCGGATATTCCACAAATGCTATTAACCACACATTCAGCTCTCACTGCCTCCCCATACTTCCAGGTATTCAGCTTTGCCAGACTCACCATCTAGCCATGGTGTTTTACAATTACTGACAGTTGTCTGTCATTTACACAACAAAATAGCACCCAGTGGAAGGGAGCTGACAGGGATAAGGACTCCTGCGTCTCATGATGGCTCTCAGTATTGTGGGGTTAGCTGTGACAGCTGTGAATCAGCATTGCTAAAAACGTTCAGGATGACGCTGTGCATAACAACTCCCTGTTCACCCTCATCCTTCTATCTGGTATGATGGACCAGCTGTCCTCTACCGCAACCCCTTTGCTGACATTAGCCTTTCCCTTCTGATTTGTTGCTTTCAGACACCCAAGGACTGTCTGACCAGCCACAGCAGTAGCAGGAAGAAAAGACAGTACAATAGCATAGTACTAATGAAGAGGTCCCAAAGGTAATCTGACATTTGCCACTTCTGACTCAGCTGTGGCCATTGCATGTACCTTGAATATGGAGTAAGGATCAGCACATGGTGAATCATCCAGGCATGACTGGGCCATAATTAAGCCGCTGAAAAAGAATGGGTTATTTACAATTTCAGAGGATGAAATAGCATCTTTGGATTTTTTTTTACATCACCCTAAAAGGGTAGACTGGGCCTTGGTTTAACATCTTATCAATTGGCACTTCCGCTTGGAGTCACACCTAGCAATACTAGGGTGGTTGTGGTCGCAGTACTGCCTCACATTGACTCAGAGTTGTCCTGGTCCCCAGTTCCATTTCATTATTTGTCTCATTCGATGCTTTAACAAGAAACTTTTTCTCTTCCTTTCAGATGTTAAAGACCGAGTTCGGAAAACTCTTGGTACCAACAGCCCCCTGGATTCTTCCTCCCCTCCCTTCCCTCTGACTCCATTGTTTCTTCTAATCTCACCTCTTGCCATGTATTTATTATATACTCCGATACTGAATGATCTGTGTTTGACAATGGACTTAAGTTTAACACTTAACAGCCCCACCTCAATGAACTTTGGGCATGATGTGAAGTTGAATTCTTCTTCTGTTGCCTATGTACCTATTACTTTGGAATAGGTCCTCTTCCAGCCGCACAGACCTTTTCACCCATATCCAACAGGCCCCCTCCACCTGTGTCCCTCCCCTGGCCTCTTGCGGCCCTTTACACTGAGAACTGCCAACGTGCTGTTGGCTGCCTTACTTATTCTGCTCCCCTCAGCCACTGTAACCTGCCTCCCTCTGAACTTGCTGAAGTCTGTTCTAACAGTCAGGTCTAACCCTGACTTTGTTATGAAACCTGCTGACAGGTGCTGTGATTGGTTGCTGTGCCAGCCTCTGCCTTGTAGAGATTGAACGCCGACTGTCAGACACTTCCTCCTATCTCCCCATGTACTTTGACCTTACAGTTCTGAAGAAGAGTCATACTATACACGAGATATTCTTCCCTGTCTCCACAGATGCTGCAACGCCTGCTGATTTTTTCCAGAATTTTCTGAGTATTTTTAAATTTCAGATTTCCAGCATCCAGAGTATTTTTAATTGCTTCTTGCAATGTCCTAGGTCTGTGGATGTTGGTTCGGCTTTCAAGGAATTACATGTAGCTCATCTCCATTTTATTCAAGCAAATCCTACTCTCAATCTGCTGACAGATTTTTGTTGAAATATGTGAAATCCTTAGTTCAACAGATTCTCATGCATAACAAATGTTTCTGTTTAATTTTGCCCTTTTAATAGTTATATTTGTTCTCAGATTGAAGTAATTATCAAGCACTTGTTTAGAGCTTTTCGCAAGTATCTGTGCCTCATTTTACATTTTAGAAATTTATAATGTCATCAGCTGTAGAACATGTTGAATACAATAATATATCTACTTGTTCAGCTCGAGATTCACAAGACAGGAGTCTGATGAAATACTTTTGCAGTTACCTGGATGGGTGCAGCTCCAACAACACTGAAGCAGCTTGACATTATCCAAGACAAAGCAGCCCACTTGATTGGTATCTTCACCATCTACAACATTTACTCCTCTCACTTCTGAAGCACAATTGCAGCAGTAAGGTGCACTGTGTAACTCAGCATACTCCTTTAATAGCCCATTCCAAACCCAAGAATCTACCATTGAGAAGGACAAGGCAGCAAATGCGTGGGAACATTGCCACCTGCAAGTTCCTCTCCATTGCTGACATCTTTATATGTCTTGGCATTCATTGTTTCTTCATCGTTGTTCGTCCAAAGTCCTGGAACTCACTCCCAGGTAGCACTGCAAGCGTACCTATCCCCTACAGACTACAGCAGTTAAGGAGGTGTCTCAGATTCAAGGGAAAAACAGATAATTGAATAATGTATCATTTATGCTCAGATAGTGTATAATAATCCAAATTATTACTTGTGTATACCTATTGCAGTTAATTTTAACCTTAAGATTACTTAATTTCTATCTCAGCCATATTTCCAATCTTGTAGGCACACAGTAAAATTTAAGATATGAGGAACCATTTCCTTTAGTTATGAGATATGACCAGTTCAGCACTACCACAATTCACTATGTCTAGACTATACCAACCTACATCAGCTTCTTTGGCTAGTATGACTGCTTTGATCTCCAGTGTACAACTATTTATGAGCCAGGAACTTCATGGTACTAGGAGCTCTGATGTTAGATTATATGTGTGAGTTTACTGCAAAATAGAGCCATTACTTGTGGCATATGTAGGTTAATCTCAGGCCAGGCAGACCATCCCTGGGTCTGTTTTGTGGATATTTTCTAATTGACCTATTCAGAGATGTTATTACATGCCGCTGGAGCAGGTGTGTCTTTGAACCCAGGCCTCCTAGCACAGACGTAGGGACACTACCACTTCACCACAAGAGCACCTGGATCCGCTTTATTTCTTCTTCTTTTACTTTTTAATTTTTAAAAAAATATATCCAGAAGTTCCATCACACACAACCATTTTTTTCCATCACCAGATCACCATGACATCTTTTTTGTTTTTAACTACTAACCACCACCAGTAAATTACCTGTGTAGCTAATTGGATATTTACATGCAAAACCCATTAAGAGCAATTCAAACCATCAGAAGTGTGGGAGAGATAGGAAGAGTGGGAAGGGGCTTAATCAGAATGGAGTTGGACTGGGTCTTCTTTTTTTGTCATATATCCTGAAGTGGTATCACAAACAACTGAACCTTTCTTTTTTCTATCACCAAATCACCATAAAATTTTTGGTTTTGTTTTTAACTGTCACCAGTAAATCACCCATGAGGCAATTAGATATTTACAAATAAAGGCTGTTGAGGACAACACAAGCCATCAGAACGTGAGGAGGTCCTATGGAGCAGGCAGTGAGCTAAATTCTCCAAGTACCAGCTCTAATTTCCGTGTTGGGATTTTTCGCCATTTAGCTTGATTAGTACAGTTGTTAAGATAGCAAACTGAGTACTAATGAAGTGAGTTGGACTACTAACAAGGTATTTAACAAGCAATAACACCACTTGATTGGCAACTTGCTGCTACCTAGTGATGAACTCGGCTCACCATTTGTGGAAAACTTAAGAGATAGAACAAGATGCTCCCGACGTTGGGATGGGCCTCACCAGACTTGACATCTAATTCTGCCACAAACGTCACCGTATCTTTCATTGCTCAGACTGCTATAAGATTTCATTCATTTAATTTACCATTTGTTTGCCCATTTTATGAGTCTACATCCTTCTGAAATCCGATAATGTCTTCCTAATTGTTGACTATATTTCTGAGTTCATCTCTATTTTCTAATTTTCTAAAAGGCAATTAGTATTTTTTTTCCTAGATTATTGCCTCAAGAAGTGACACCATCCATATTGTTGAATTTTTATGGAATCCTCCAGTTTGGCACCACCCTATAATTGTGGAGGCTGGGAAGATTGAGGCCAGAGTGTTCACAATATTTTCCCTCATTAAACTACAATGCATATTCTCCAGACCAGGCAACTTTTCCACTTTGTTACATTTTCTTAATTTATTTTTAAAGTAACTACTATTGCAGCTGCTTCTTTCTCTACATTGATTGCATCTCTACTCCATTGAAGACAGATATAAAATACTCATTTCATAACTCAACAATGCCCTCTACCTCCACAAGTACATCTTTTTGTATTGGGCTTATCAGTTTCACTCTTCTTTTGACTACCCTTTTTACTATTTGTGTGTTTATAAGGAATTTTGTTTTTTTTTGTTAGTTGCTAATCTGTATTCATATGCTCTCTTTGCCACTCATATTTCCCATTTTAGATCTTCTCAGTGCTATCCTCTATTGTCAGCTTAGCTCTCTACTGTGCTATTAACATTACAATTGTCATAAACCTTGGCCTTCTGTCTCAATTTAATTTGCATATCTGTGGCTTTGGATGCCCTTCCTTTTAATTTCTGTCCCTGAATCATTTCCTCTTTGTAGGCCACCAATTGCCCATTTACTATTGTACCTCGTAATTTTTGATTTCAATCCACCTCGAACAGTTCCCTTTCAACTCACATCTAGGGTGGTTTGCCGAATAGCTTTGTTTTAAAAGAATTACAAATTCATTTGAAGTCTACAAATTTTTTTACAGATAAAATTGTTGTACAGCACTGAAACAGACCCTACGGTCCAACTTGCCCTTTGTGACCAGATTTCCTAAATTAATCTAGTCTCATTTGCCGACATTTGGCCCATATCCCTCTAAACCCTTCCTATTCAAGTACCCATAAGATGACTTTTAGATGTTGTTATTGTACCAGCTTCACCACTTCCTCTGACATGTTTTAGATATTTATTATTTGAGGATTTATTTGAATCACGAAAATATTGTACCTGGTCGCTTAAACGTTGTTGCATCATGTTGCTTGGGTTATCTAAGGCTACAAATCACTCCATTCTAGTTTCCATCTTCGTTTTTAAAATACTTGAAGATGTCTTAATTACAGAACTGAAAAGATGGTCATCTGATTGTAATTATTATGGAAATAATTACCTTAGTTAATTTTATACATGAAAGAATTTAAATGCTTCATCTCTGCATTTATTGCACTTAGTTTGTAAGTAAATACAAATAACAGGATGCTAGAGAATAATTAATATAATTTGCATTCTCGAAATTACACCCCTCTGTATGCGAATCAAAAAAAACAAGTAAATTATTTGCACAAATACTCCAATTCTATGAAATTCCAATCTGTATTTTGTATAAGTCTAATTGTATTTGAACGTTAATTTTAAAAAAAACCTAATTGCATCATTTACACCAACATTTATACGAACACAATCTTTCAATCCTATACCCACGAAATTACGGGACACCCGACTTACCTTCCTGGCTGTTGTGTTGGCTGATATTGTTTATAGTTTATAGACAGGTTCAATGTAAATAACTCCTCTAGATCTGCCATCATCATGTCTCTCCTCAAAAAACAACCTTTGGCAACTCCATCCTTGGAAACAACCCTGTACCTCCTGCCAATTGAATACAAAATTGGCTTGACGTTAGGAGACAGAGAGTGGTAGTGGAGGGTTGCTTTTTGGACTGGAGGCTTGTGACCAGCGGTCTTCCACAGGGATTAGTGCTGGATCCACTATTATTTGTCTTTTATATCAACAGTTTGGATGAGAATTTAGCAAGCATGGTTAGTAAGTTTGCAATGACACCAATATTAGTGGTATAGTAGATATTGAAGAAGGTTATCTAAGATTACAAAGAGATCTTGATCAATTGGGTCAATTGCCTCAGGAGTGACAGATGGAGTTTAATTTGGATACATGTGAGGTGTTACATTTTGGTAAGGCAAAAAAGAGCAGGACTTACACAATTAATGGTAGGGCCCTGAGTAATGTTGCTCAACAGACAGACTTAGGGGTTCAGGTACAAATTTCTTTGAAAGCTGCATCACAGGATGTTTAAGAAGACGTTTAGCATGCTTGCTGTCATTGCTCAGACCACATATAGGAGTTGGGACATCATGTTTTGGTTGTTTAGGATGTTGGTGCAGCCACTTTTGGAGTACTGGTTTTGATTTATTATTGTCATATGCATCTAAGTACAGTGAAATGTTTTGTTTTGCGTGCAGTACAGGCAGATCATAACATACAAGGACATACAGATCATAGTGTGCTCAGACAGAGCAAGGCATACAAGGTTATGGCTGCACAGGAGGTGCACAAAATCAAGATCAACAGTAGATTTGAAATTTGAGAGGTCCATTCAGCAGTCTAATAACAGTGGAAAGAAACTGTTCTTGAACCTGTTGGTATGTTTGTTTAAGCTTCTGTATCTTCTGCCTGATGGAAGAGGTTGGAAGAGAGCATTACCGGGGTGGGTGGGGTTTTTGATGACATTGACTGCCTTTCCGTGGCAACGAGAAGTGTAGATGGAGTCCGTGGATGGGAGGTTGGCTTGCATGGTGGTCTGGGTTGTGTTCACAGCTTTCTGTAGTTTCTTACGGTCCTGGGCAGAGCAGTTGCCATACCAAGCCGTGATGCACCCAGATAGAATGCTTTCTATGGCGCATTTATAAAAGTTGGTGGGGGTCTTTATGGACATGCTGAATTTGCTAAGCCTTCTGAGGAAGAAGAGGCATTGTTGTAGCTTCTTGACTGTCTCGTCTGCGTCAGAGGACCAGGACAGATTGTTGGTTAATGTCACTCCTAGGAATTTGATGCTTTTGACCATCTCCCCCTCAGCTCCATTGGTATAGATAGGGGCGTGTCCTCCTCCTTTCTTCCTGAAGTCAATGATCAGTTCTTTAGTTTTGCTGACATTGAGGGAGGGATTGTTATCTTTGCACCACAACACCAAACATTTTATCTCCTTCTTGTAGGCTGACTTGTCATTGTTTGATGTCTGGTCTACCTCAGTGGTATCGTCAACGAACTTGTAGATGGCATACAGACAAAACTTGGCCATGCAGTCATGAGTGTACAGGGAGTACAGAAGGGGGCTGTGTACACATCCTTGTGGAGTGCCAGTGTTGACTTCCAAATGTCTTTTAAATGTTGTGACTATACCTGCATCTACCAATTCCTCAGGCAATTCATTCCAGATATGTGCCACCCTCTGTATAGAGTTCTGGTTGGCCTGGTATAGAAGGACATTATTAAATTGGAACAGATTCAGAAAAGATTTACAACAATGTTACCAGGATTGGAGGGTTTGAGTTATAAGGAGAAGCTGGATAGGCTGGGACTTTTTTCACTGGAGTGTAGGAGGTTGAGGGGTGACATTATAGAGGTTGATAAAATCATGAGGGGCATAGATAGGGTGAAAAGCAAAGATCTTTTCTCTAGGAGAGAGCAGTTTCAAATACAGGGCATAATTTTATGGCGAGAGGAGAAAGATTGAAAAGGGATCTGAATGGCAACTTTTGCCCACAGAGGGTGGTTCATATGTGGAATGAACTGCCTGAGGAAGTGATAGATGCGGGTGCAGTTACGACATTTAAAATACATTTGGACGGTACATGAACAAGAAAGGTTTAGAGGGATAAAAAGCGAAACACAGGCAAATGGAACTAGTTTAGTTTGGGAAACTTGGTCAGCATGGATGAGTTGGACCAAAGGGTCTGTTTCTGTGCTGGATAACTGTATGATTCTAAGTCCTTGACCAAATTGCCACCTTTGAAATTCTTGCCAATCCTTCTTCGAACCCAATGTTTTAATCTTGCCAATGAGGTTTCTGTCCCTGTTTAAGTACCAAAGTGATTATTATTAATGCAAATGCACCTTTGTCTTTCTTCTCAACCTGTCTGCATCATTTGATCATACCATTTCCCTTCAACACCTCTCTACTGTTTACAACTGGTTGGTACACCATTCACCTGGTTCTATTTATTTTCATCTAATTATAGCCAGTGTTTCTCTTCCTGCTTCCGCACTGAAATAACTCCACAGAGTCTGGTATCCTGTCACCAAATCATCCTTTATTTATGCATGGAGAGTCCTTGACACTGATCCACCTCCCTCAGAGGCAGCCTTCAGAGTAAACAGGATGTCTGACACTCCTGTTTATATGTGTCAGCCAGTGTTCCCTAATTGAACCAAATGAACAGTACCTATCAGGGCACTCATATTCTCTGAGGTCTGCCTGGCTGACCTCATTTTAGTTACCGCATCCCTCCCCCTCTGAGTCTGAGAACATAGGCCAGTTTATTTTTTTGTCGCTCCACCTGGGGCATTTTAGCACCAGGTCAGGATCCTCCAACGCTGCCTCTACCACGGGTGGCATGTAAGGCACAGTAGCTCGCCTCTTGTACCCGCAGTGTCTCGGAAGAAATTTATCTCTCCTTCAGGTGGCAAAGGCGACGAGATTGGCTTGTCCATCTCAGATTCCAGGGTACCTTCTGCGCTTGGCAGGGAGAACCCATGGGTTCTGCAACAGTTGGAACGGCTGTCGAGGAGCTGGGCATATTCTTCTCCCGCACCATTTGCAAGTTTGCAGCTTTCATATGGTCCATGCACTTGTTCAGAACCTTCGCACCTACATAAACTTTCTTCGTCACTGGACCTGACTTTGCATCGACCATACCTCTTACTCATGCAGGGCCATTCCCACGGTTCCTACAGCAAACTTTGTCCCCGAAGTAAATTGTCTATCTCGCTTCACGGAGTCTTGTATCTGGTATTGGTGCTCCTGATACCGTTTCCCTCTCCCTGCCCCCCAAGTCCGGGAAGATCAGATTTAACCTGGTGCGGAGTCTTCTCCCCATTAGCAACTCTGCTGGAGCTGTCCCTACAGTTGTGTGAGGAGTCGTCCTATAACCAAATAGTAACTGGGACAGTTTAGTATCTAGTGATGTTTCTTTAAGACTGCCTTCAAAGTGGGGACTGCTCTTTATGCTAGATCAATGGATGATCAATGGTATGGAGCTGTCTTTATATGTCAAATACCATTCGACTTTAGGAAATACTCAAATTCCCTGCTGGTAAACAATGGCTGTTATCTGTGGCAAACGCTTCCAGGAGTCCGTGCATTGCAAAAGCTGCATGCAGTTTTTCTATTGTCGTCCCTGTGTTCGATGAATGAACTCATGCATGTCCAGCCACTTTGAGCGGGCATGCACAATGACTAAGATCACTGAGCCCATGAAAGGACTTGCATAGCCAACGTGTAAGCGAGTCCAGGGTTTACCTGGCCATTCCCACGAATGTGGGGGAGCAGCTGGTGGTAACCTTTGACCTTGTTGGCACTCTGGGCACTGACCCACCAATACAGCTATGTCGGCATCCAATCCTAATCACCAGACATAGCTTCTCACCAACATCTTCATTTTGGAAACCCCTGGATGACCCTGGTGGAGTTCAGTCAGTACCTGTTGGTGACCTTTGCTCAGGACAATCACACTTGCTCCCCATAATAATATGCCATCCTCTACTGTGAGCTGGTACTTCTGGGTCCAAAAAGGTTTGAGTTCTGGTTGTGACGGTCCTTGCTTTCCCACTATCACCACCAGTTGTTTCAGTTTTGCCGGGACTCTATCTTTCTGCACTGAAGGGCTGACGTTGTCAGTTGTGACTGGAAGTGTCCAGAAAATTTAAAGCCACTATGGACTCTTCCAGTGGCAGTACCACTGGTGGCGTTTCTGCCCGTGGGAGGGTGTTCAATGCATCTGCATTCGCTACTTGGCCTCCCAGACAGTGTTCTAATTTGTAATTATGTGCATTTAGTATTAGAGCCCACCGCTGAATTCGGCCTGAAGCTACGCGAGACACTGCATCATCCTCTTTAAGTGAGCCTAGCAGGGGTTTGTTGTCTGTTATTATTACAAATTTACATCCGTAAAAATATTGGTGAAACTTCCCAACCCCAAATATGACCGCTAAACCTTTCTTCTGTATCTGGGTGAGTTCACGCTCTGCATTAGCAAAAGTCCTGGATGCATACACTATTGGATATTCCTCTCCATTGGGCCACCCATGAGCTAATGCTACCCTGGTGCTGTGCAGGGAGGCATCATATGTCAATACCAGATCTCACTTGGGATCATAGTTTGCTACCACCTTATAAGATGATAGCTGTTTCTTCACTTCCCTGAAAGATATGGCTTTGCTACATGACCAGTTCCAAGGCTGACCCTTTTTTTAAGAATTGCTGCAAAGGTGCCAGGATGGAGGCTAGGCTATGAATGAACTTTCCATTATAATCCACCAGCCCAAGAAAGACCTAAGCTCTGGTCCAGGCATGGAAGCGGAGCACCTTTGAATACCCTCACTATCTTCCAAGGTTGTTACGTGGTATTGGCGACTCTGCAGCCCAGGTAGATCACTTGGGGTGCCTGGAACACATTTTTTTCTTCTATGGCTTACTCCCATATGGGAGAAATGTCTAAGGATGATGTCCAACTTCTCCAAGTGCTCCTTATTGGACTTCTCTGTTATTAGTATGTCATCTAGATAAATAATGACTGGGGGTAGACCCTTGTAAAATATTTTCCATTGTCTGCTGAAAAATAGCACAGGCTGACAATACCCCAAATGGCAGTCTCATATTTTGGCACAAGCCCTTATGGGTATTAATTGTAGCATACTTCTGGGAGTCCTCATCTAACTGCAATTGCAAGTACGAATGGCTCGTGAAGGACACCCCTCCACCAGCTTTGTGTACAAGTCCTCCCTGTGAGGGATTGGATATTTGTCCAGCTGTGAAAAGAAGTTTACCATTTGTTTAAATTCCCCTTAAATGTGAACTGACCTGTTGGGCTTCACAATCGGTATGACTGGTGTTGCCCATTCTACAAACTGGACTGATGTGATGATTCCTTCACTTTCCAGCCTTCTGATTTCTGCCTTTACTTTTGCACATAAAGCAAATGGCACTGGGCGGGCCTTTCAGAATCATGGAATTGCTTCTTGGTCAACATGTAAGATGGCCTTGGCTCCTTTGATAGTTCCTAGACCTTCCTGAAAAACTTTTGGGTATTTAATTGGGATTTCACTCAGACAGCCGTTTTCTAATGAAAAATGTTGAGCCAACCTAGATGAAACTTTCTCAAACAATTTCTTGGCCCCGAACCTTTTACAACAGCCAGTAGTAACTGTACCAGCTGCTTCTCATAAGAGACCGAAACCAAAGCTGTAATCTTCATCTGTAAAAGTTCCCCGGTTTAGGTTCTCAGTCTAGCTTCTACCTTCATTAGAACCGGGTGACCATTTAAACAGATGTTTATTTTGACTGGTTCTGATTTGGAAGTTGCTAAGCAACTTAACTGTTCCAAACCAGATGTAGGTGGACTTTTCAGTGGATTCAATCTCTTGGATACCGGCTTATGAGTTCTCTTTAGGTCTAACAGGATGTTTTTGCTGTCTTGAGTCCACGTACAGGCAGCAACTACAATGGCTTCCCAGCCCGGATCCTGATGAAAATTTTAACCATTTAGTTAAGGCTTGGCTTTGTTTTGGGGTTTTGCTGTGGACCGACCTAGAGTCCCCCTGTTCAGGATATGTCCTGAGTGAAGCAATGAAATTACCTTCACTCAAGTGGTGTTCCAAAGCTCAGTCGGACTGGTGAGGGTGTCCACTTCCATCAGAATACCCTGCAACTCATTTGTTCCACTTGTCACATTTTCCAATTTGAAGGTCAATTGTTGTGTCGATTTGAAGTACAATTGGGCTTCAGCTAGTAGGATACATCATAAATCTCACACACCAAACAAACGGTCTTTCAGCATCTCATTGAGGGTTAAACCAAAGTCACATGTCTCTGCCAGTCATCTTAACTTAGTTACAAATCCTGATATGGGTTCCCCTAGTTCTCAAATTTCTGAGTAAAACCGATAGCATCTCAGTATTAGAGGAGGCTTGGAGTCACCATATTCCTTAACGAAATCCGTCAATTCTTGAAAGGATTTAGTATCCGGTGCTTCAGGGAAAGCAAAGCTCCTAATAACTGAAAAAGCTGAGGGTCCACAAGCTGTCAGGAGAATTACTCATTGCTTTTCATCTGCTCCAATGTCATTGGCCTGGAAAAAAGTAACACATTCTTTCCATATATTAGGCCCAGTCTTCAAATAAGTCAAGCTTCCAAAATAACCACATGATGCCAGAAATGCTTACCCCGACTCAAAGATGAATATTGCAAGCAAATTTCTTCAGGACCATACTTTCTGTTGTCGCTACTGAAATAACTCCACAGAGGCTGGTAACCCATCACCAAATTACCCTTCATTTACACATGGCAAGTCCTTGACACTGATCCAGCTCCCTCACAGCCAGCTCTTAGAGTGAACAGAATCTCTGACACTCCTGTTTATATCTGTCAGCCAGGGCTCCCTGATTGGACCAGATTAACAGCCTCAATCAGGGAACTCATTGTATGACGTTGACCTGGCAGACCTCGTTACAATGATTACATGCACAATTACCTCTGATATCCCCAAAGGATCTATGTGTTGGTCCCCTCTCTCCCTCACCTACTTGCCAGCTCTCATCAACATCATCTATGGACATTTCAGTTTCCACAGGTATTCTGGTCTTTCCAGCTTTATCTCACCAACACACCTGCTTATCCCATGTACAATATTAGATGAGTAGAAATTTTCTGTAATTAAATACTCAGAAGACTGGATCCAATGTTATGGTCCCCACCACAACTCCTGGTCCCTCGGCATCAACATCATCCCTCTCATTGACAACCGTCTGAAGTTGAACTGACTGGTCGTAACTGTGGTGTCAAATTTGATACCAAAATGAGCTTCCAACTTCATATTCATGTCATCACTGAGACCTTAAGCTGCCACCTTTGTGACAAATCTCCACCTGAATCAGCTCATCTGCGACTCAAATAGTACCATTGTTACTTTGATACTTGACTTTTGTAATGTACTCCAAGCTGACATCCCATATTCCAACTTTCTTAAACAAAAAATCATCCAAATCCCTGAACCCTGTCCAAATGGCATTCATTCACCCAGAGTCCCTGTGCTCACTCATCTGCGTTGGTTATCAACTAAACAACAACTCAATTCCAAAATTCTATTTTTTTTTTCAATTACTCTGTGGCATTTACCTTCTCCAGCTCTGAAATCTAATCTGTCCCCACAACCCTTTGAGTTATCTGCACTCCAAAAATTCTGGTCTGTAGTGCATCCCAACTTTTAGTCGCTATATCATTGGATGTCGCCCCTTCAGCTACCTGGCTTGAATCTCTGAAATTCCCTCCTTAAACCTGTCCACTTCTTTAAATAACTTTGCTCCTTTAAAACTCTTGAAAAACTACATCTATGACCAAACTGTTAGTCATCTGTCTTAATATCCCTGTTGCTCACTGCCACACAGTGTTTTATCATGATCCTGTGAGATGAACACTCAAAAGGAGAATGCACTTTGAGGAACAGAGAGTGACCTGTTCAAGCAGGTAGCCATAGTGGTTGATGATCATGAACTGATCCATTAATGTCTCCTCTGGGAGAAAATCTTTCTTACTTATTGCCAACCAACTGGACAGAAGAGGTTGAGAGAATGATGATAAACTGAGCACGCATTGGAGTCAGGGAAATACTGGAACCCTTCTCAGGATAGAAAGAGTGGCACTTAGATAAAAATAAGGTATGACCAACGCTGGTTTTACTATGAATAAATTGGCTCCTTTTAAAACATAAGTTTATCAGTTCATGGGAGAGAGGTATCCAAGAAGTAAGGGGTCCCATTTAAAGCAACCTCATTGAGTTAAGTGAATGAAGACGTTCGTTCGTCTCACACAAGAGTTTAACAGTTTCAGGTATCCTGTCTGAAACAGTAATGAACTGGGGAACCTCACTCAATGTCTGGTCATAACAGAAGTATTTGGTTCAGTTGCTTGCAGTAAAAATGCTATACAAATATGAGTTGTGGAATGAAAGAAAGGACATTTGGAGAGCATAGAGAGAACATTAAAAAAATTGATAAGTAAATTTAAGGTCTTGTAAATTCAGAAACCTCAACAGGATGACCAAGGAAAGAGTAGTACTGATCAGACACCAATAAGGTAACTTGTGTATGGACGTTCATGAAGTGGGCAATGTTTTCAATGTTTGTTTTTGCAAAAGAAGGGAATTTGAAGCAGTTAACAAGGAAGTGTATACATTGGTTGGGATATGCATCATGAAGGAAGAAATATTGAAGTGTTGAAAGTGAACAAATCACCAGGTCTAAATGAAATGTATTCTGAGCCAATAAACAAAGTAAAGGAAGACATGGTGGAGACTGTGGTCATCATTTTGCAACCCTGTCTGGCTACAGATGAGGTATAAGAAGACAGGACAACCACTAACATTTAACCATTGTTGAAACAGGGATGAAGGGATCACTTAAGTAATTATAGAGCTGTCAGCTTAACCTTGTTGTTGGGAAAATTGTTGTAAAATTTCTGGGAATTGATATAAATACTCATTTGAAAGGACAGATCTACCAAGGACAGCTCTATCAAGGCCAGGAAGCAATGCTTTGACAAGTGACGGTCATGTTTGACTACTTATTCAAAAATTTAGTCAAGTTAATGAGAAGGGTCAATGAGGATGGCAAGTTGAATGCAGTCTGCATGAATTGTTGCAAAGGTTTTGCAAAGGTCTCACATGGCAGTAGTTTTCAAACTAAACACTAATCAAACATTGGGATGGCACGGTGGCTCAGTGGTTAGCACTGCTGCCTCACAGCTCCAGGGACCTGGGTTCAATTCCAGCCTCAGGCCACTGTCTGTGTGGAGTTTGCACATTCTCCCCATGTCTGCATGGGTTTCTTCCAGGT
>NC_063345.1:60956449-60981919 GCF_021869965.1 Rhincodon typus | reverse complement strand
ATCCAGCTCTACACCTTGCTTTCTCTGGAGAATATGGAAATTGGCAGAAGCATGTAATTAATAATTTTCAACTGTCTACTCATTAAAAAAACACAAAGAACATTCAGAAATAACAGGAAACTAACTGGAAGTAGGCAGCATTGTCTACAATCAGAACATTTATCATCTGCAAATTTGTGGATCTTGCAATAAAGTCACCAAAGTCCCAGAGGACCATAGGGTTGCTCTGTCATCAGAATGAGATGATTGGTGGTGAATTTAACCCGATGGTTATGTTGCCTTAGGCAAGGGACAAGGTTGAGAAGGTAGGACCTTCACGGTAACCTTAAATGGTATGGAAATTGAACCTGTTGTTGGCATCATTCTGCATCACAAACCAACCTTTCAAGCTAATCAACCTCAGGTCTTACAATATTAATAGTAGGGACCAATCCGCCTACCACTGATCTCAATGGGACTCCAATCGTTATATGTCTCCAAACAGATCTATATCCTGCCAGCCAATTCTCAATGCAGTTCAACAAATTATCACTAATATCAGAGGTCTAAGTCTCTTCAGCATTACATTATTGAAAGGTTTTTGCAGATCTTTTTCCTAATGTTGAAAAATGTCAAGCCCTTTAAGGCCTGAGTGAGAATTGTACAGCTTTCAGCTCTCAGGTCTTTACATATGTGTAGGTTGTGGTCAGGATTTTTTCATGATATTGCCTTTCCCGGAAAGAGGGCATCTGAACTCTTATGATGATATATGGAACTGTTCTCCCTAATGAGATACCAGAGCGCTTGCAAAAAAAGGAATGCAGTATCTCAACACACTTCTATTTAGCAAAGACTTGCGTTCACAGCACTGAAGGCCTTAGCTCAGTGATGCGTTGAATGACTCATTAACAACATTTGGCCCTTTGATTTCCAAAAATAAAGAGAACAGGTGTATTATGTCTGTTACTTCAAAGTTCCTAGTGACGCTATTTTGGAGCAGACAGTTGACTGGCAGTTGCACCATTGCACAATTCAGTGAATTGTGTTTTAATACTTGATCTGATTAATAATCTGGATTGGGGTCCCCTTCTCTACAGGACTTGGTTAATCTATATTTCATCAGTGAAAACAAATTTTTAAAAAATTTCAACGAGCTGCACGTATGGCAGTGCAACAATTGTGTAGCTAACACCAGTTAGTGAATGAAGCAATGCATTAAATGTTGTCCATCAAATCATAGAGAACAAACCCACCAGCAAACAGAAAGTGATGAACTGAAAACAAACTGATACTTCAACTGTGTTTTGCCCCATAATTTTGGCATAATCTTCCATCTTTTGGTGTGAATGTAATTATTATTTCAGCTTGATGGTCACCAACATAAGGTCGGGAAACCTTCCTTAATACAGTCAAGTACAGAACTCATCATTGTCAGGTATAGTTTCAGTGAAATTGATGAAAAGCTCAAGCTAGAAGGTATACATTGACATGCAGGTTGAAAATAATTCTTTGTATGGTATCCAGAATCAATAAATTATTGTCAGAACCTAATCAAAAATATCATTAGACAAGTTTGGTACCACTTAGAGACATGTGACAAGTGCTATCCCACATGGATCAGTGCTGGGACTGTTGATCTATATTGTTTTCAATGATGATCCAGTTGTAGATGTTAGGCACATGATTTCTCAAATTTGCAGACAATAAGATCTGTGTAAGCGTTTGGACTGGAGACAATGGTTATCTGCTCCTGATTGATCTTAACGGGATGGGAGATTGGGTTTATGACTGCCAAATAATATTTAACTCAAATAAATGAAACATTAACTATAATGTAGGGCCAGTGCTCACCGCTGATGCATCCTTTGGGGAAAACCTTAAAAGAAAGTGGAGAAACTCAGAAATCTGGGCATTCTAGTGCATGTATCTCTCAAGGTACACAAATAATGCCATGAAGTGATAGGTACTGCAAATAGAATAATAGGTGCAGTCAAAGGACAATGAGTGCAAGTTGAGGCATATCAATAGGACTATGAGACTTAGGAACAGGAATAGACCATTCAACCCTTTGAGTCTGCTCCAACGTTCAATCAGACTGTGGCTGATCTGGTTGTAATCTCAAGTCTACTTTCCCGCCAGCCCTGTTGACCCCCTTGTTTATCAAAAAATTACTTAATTTGGCCTTTACTAAAACTTAGCCTCAGCACCTTCCCCAAGAAACTAGAATGGGGTCTCTTGTGGTGCGATGGTAGTGTCCCAACTCTGAGCCAAGAGGCCCAGTTTCAAGTCCCACTTGTTCCAGAGGTGTGCTATAAAGTATTTGAACAGGTTGTTTTTTTGTAAGTATCTATTTTGAGGGTTTCTTATGGTGTAGTAATAGTGTCTGTACCTCTGGGCCAGAATGAGGTTGGGTCCAACTCCTACCTGGCTCAAACGTATGTTGTAAGATGTCTAAAAAGACTGACTTTAAAGGGCTTGAACATTTTTTCAACATTAGAAAGAAGATCTGCAAAAATCTTTTGATAAGGTAAAGCTGAAGAGACTTGGATCTCTGATATTAGAGATAATTTGTTGAACTGCACTGAAACTAGCAGGATGTGGATCTGTTTGGAAACATATGCCAGCCAGTTAGTTACTGGGTGCAGTAATTCACAACTTACTTCTTAGGGCTATCAGATAATGCTGTCTTTCCTAAAACATCACTGCATTCTCTGTAGATACTGTCCTGTTCCATCCTTCATCCATGAAAGTGGGTATTGCCAAACATCTAGCCTCACCACAATATTATGGCTACTTCTGGACCACTTCAGCCCTTCCAGACATTGGTTTGGAGCTCGGGGCCACATGACTTGCATCCTTCTGCCAGGTTGTTTTGTCTACGTGGACACACACACTCATCCACATATGATGCATCTTAAGGCTCTTGACTTAAGTTCTCAGTGCTGACTCACTTGGCATTTACTTTGAAGATGCAGGTCTCTGTGGTTTGTGTTATTTTTCAGCGCATAAGCTATTCACTTCTAACTTACAGGGTACCAACCTCTGTGGCTTGCATTGTCTTAAAACACAATGAGAGAGGCAGGTAGCTTGTCATGTTTCAGAGCACTGAACCACAAAAGTGGTGGACAGAATATTGTATGACACTGTGCTATGACAATGTTACACTTACAGCATATGCTAGTGACTTATGTACTAAACATATTCCATGTGCTTCAACTAAATACTCATGTCTAAGTCAAAAGGAATCAGTCCTTAACAGGGTCAAATGGGATAACACTCAGTCACAGGGTGCCCCCACAGTTAGTCAAGAGGCTTGTCCAAACTCCATTCAGGGATTTGACCACAGTCAGTTTGGTGCTCGATCCTATCAGAATCCAGGGATCTATGTCCTTATTGTCCAGGGATTGAGCCACAGATCAGTCTTGCAAATCAAATGAAACCAATTCGCGGGGATCACAGGTACACCTGTCAGGGTACTGGTGGAGGCATTAGTCTGGGGAGTGAGCCAGTCTCATTTGGGGCTGTCCTGGCAAATCAGTCTGGGGTGTGTCAGAAATGGTCAATGAAGGCACTGTCACAGACTCTTAAGAAGACAAGTATCATACATTTACAAAAAGTGCCACCTATATGTTCTCAGTTAATATTTTCTTCCTTTCTCTCTCACTATGTCTAAGTGCAGTTCAGACTTTCACAGCTAAGGTGGAGGGAGTCAGCTCTGTATTTGTCCTTGTTGGCGGTGCTGGAGGGTGAAGTAGCTGGGCACCTTGGATTCTCCTGAAAGGATGTTTTTGTGGGTCCTGTGTATAAGTGCTCCTCCCCATAGATGCCTGTTGGCAGTACACTGTCTCCTTGAGAAGAAAGGGCATCTGAAATGAGGATGAAGTGCCATGTTCCCTTCTCACCTTACCTTTGATACTGAGCAGCTTTGGCAACAACAATAGAGCATAATAAAGCGCAGGTCTATGTGCACATAAAAGCCTGAGTATGCTGGACCTGGCTTTCTATGGCGATTACCAATCTGTCCATGGGGGAAACGGCCATTTGAGTACTAATACTATTGGTGGGGTCCTCCATCTTTTGTCCTAGTTTAGTCAATGCCTCTGATTTTCCTGCTGTTCTGTACCTGTCTTGCGGTTTGACTAAGTTATTATTAGCCAACTATAGGATCGTCTTCTACTTGCAGCTAAGCAGGTGCACGGTCTCCAGCAGTGCTTTGAGAGCCAGAGACTCTGGAGCATTTCTTCCTTGACTGGCTGCAGAGATTTGTCATTGACGCGCTCACCTGATTGTGCTCCCAAGTCTAAACTATGAGAGAACACATTCAAATAAAACCCTCAGAGTTGGTAGAGGGTTCAGGTGAAAGCCTTATTGCTGCATCATCTGAGGGTTGCGTGGCTTCCTCCTCAGAGATGGAAGTGGTGTTGAAGGTCAGCAATGCTGGCTTCTTCTTTGCAGAGATTTTCTGCATGCCACTAGTACCTGCATAAGAGAAGGGAGGAAATTAGTTCTGCAAAAGGGATGCAGGTTTATTCAGTTTAAGAATGAGTTAGCATTGGTGCTAATGGGAAAGTAGCACAGCAATGAAGCTTGTTCGGTTGGTTCACCATTATCTGGGTTCCCAAATGAGTGTTGTGTTCTTTTCAGCCAACTTCAGCACGATTTTTCCTCATTTGGGTTAGGAATCTAATATCTGCCATTCTTCTCCAACTGGTTGTGAGACATTTCTTTCCTGCAACAAGAGAAAATGAGTGTCTGAGTGGAATATAAATGGATGGGAGATCAATTAGTAGTGATACAGGGGCTGGACAGATGGTGAGGTGTCCTCAGTGAGTGAACTCCCGGTGAGGAAGTGCACAGGGCAGGAAGGGTTAGTAGCTTGGGAGGATGAGGTGGATGAGAGTTGGTGAGTGGACATGCTGCACACAATGGTGAGAATTGTGGTCCATTAGTTTTATTGAGAGACATGTAAGTGGCAGAGTTTGAGTGAGTGGTGGGCTGTGAGCAATAGGTAGAAGAGAGTAAATGTTGGCATTCACCCTTGTGGAGTGAAGAAGCTTATTACATTTTTGGGCACTGCTTGGCATTGCATTTATCCCGGGAGACTGTACTGACCAAGACCACTACCTCTGTCCATGCTACATATAGGGTGTGGCCACCTTTCCAGTCAGCTGGAAAATGAATGGCTTGCCTTTCCGCCACTCTGTCCCACAGCACTTCCAGGTGCCTGTACGGGAAATAGGGTGCCAGCTTCCCTTTCTGGCCATTTCCGCACTAATAATGGTGCAGCAGTACAGTGTGAAACCCAACCCCTAGCTTGTAGCATCTGAAGTGTGGTGGAGCAGGCGCCAGTGGCGTGAACTTCGTAAAGTTCAAGTAGCATTTCCATTTGAGCATTTCCACCCCTCCTTAGATGGGCACAGAATAGGTTTGTTGCATAAGAAAAATCAACATGAGATATGGTGGATTGGCGACCATGAATCTCATGAAAATAAAAATACTTTGCCAAAAAGTTGGGAAATCCAGCCCACTTTTGATAGTTTATTTTTACACTATCAATTTTTGATTTCCATCATCTTACTTTAATACCTGGAACCTTTCATGGACTAAAATAGTTTAAAAAAAGTGATAATGCATTGACTCAAGATGACTGCAGTGGTCACATGAACAGGTTAAAACATAGTCATAAAACCTGTTATCCCCTAGCATGTTTAAAACTTAACCAGAGTAACATGAAGGAGCCAAATCATTACACACTTATCTTGAATAAAAGAAAGGGCTTTTATTGCCTAATATCCCTGTCCCCAAAAAGTGACATCGAACACACAAAGACATTGGTAACAAACATACAGAGAAAGTTAGGGGAAGGATGTCTCTGGTAAAGGTAAAGTCATCATCATCTTACCAGTTAATAGGACTGCTCTCTCATTACAGAAAGACAACCGGTGGTGGTTTAACCTGATGGTCACCATGTCTCAGGCGAGGGGAGAGTTTGAGAAGGACAGCCCTTCACAGTAACCTCAGCCAGTACAGGAATTGAGCCCACATTGTTGCTCTGCATGACTCTGCAATGTAAACCAGCCATCCAGAAAACTCAGCTAGTACAGACAAGAGGTAAAGACAATTGCAATTTTGAAGTTCTTATAATGCTTGAGTTGTAAGAATGATCCAAGTCCCAAATATTTAGTTGTTGATTTGTTTCTTCAGCATTTGATTTGTTTCTTCTTGAGTTCTCAATGTATGGTTATTTACCAAGTTGCTTTGTCACTGGGCACTGAATTTTGAGCTTGAAGAAGAGGCGTGGGGGTGTGGGGTTGGGGTGTGAGGTGAGAGAAAAGGAGAGAGAGAGAGAGAGAGAGAGGTGTATGGATAGGCAGAGAGGATAAATTCCAGTCTTGCTTCAAAATTCATTTATCCTGGTCTCTCCTCTGCTGCCCAGAAGCAACTATCAATAGAGGTCTATTTATATATTCCCAAGTCAGTTCATTTTTTTCCCCCTAAAGTTTAATACTCCACAGATAATCTCAAAGTGTAACTTCTAGAAAGGTGTCAATCAACTGGGAGATACAGACCTGAGTTTCTCTGTCTTTCCATAATGATGCTAATTTCAGTTTAGATCATTGTTTACTGATGCTAATTTCAGTTGAGATAGATCATTGTTTACTGATGGTTTTATAAGCGTGGCACAAACTAGTCAGGCAATCACATCAGCCATTTTTGGACAGTTTTTGTCCTCTTTAAAACTATCTTTAATTCATGAAAGGTCTCAGGGCAATGATCCATCGAAGTTGCAAGGCTACATAGATCCATGCTCATAGGTTGATGTGTCAATGCATGACTTCTGCTTCTGAACTCACTATGGAGGTCCATGCAGCAGCAAGAATAATTACAGGGAAGGTTGATCTCACGAATTAAAATTGAATGATGGAAGTTGAATATCGAAAAACTATGTTCACTATTATCCTAAAAACCATCAATAAACAAGAAAAAATTGCAGAAGTTGCTGGAAAAGCTCAGATTTTCCCAAAACATTAACTCTGATTCCTCTTCAAAGAGGTTACCAGACCTGCTGAGTTTTCCCAACGACTTCTGTTTCTGTTTCTGGTTTACAGCATCCGCAGTTCTTTCAGTTTTGATCAATAACCAAGATCTGGTCAGAACCGAAATTAACGTATTATGAAAATGACTAATAGCAATCATTCAGAGCTGTATCTGAAGTTGAGTTACATCTTTCTGGTAGTTTCACATATGAGAATGAAAGTGACCTGCAGATTATTTAGCTTGGGGAAAACAATGAAACCATGCATGGGAATGCACAAAGGAATTCTGTTTCAGACAACAGCTTTTGGGACAGAGCAGGGAGAACAATGATGGATTCATAACAGCAGAACTGGAAGGCTTGCGCTCTTTATCCCTGCCTCTCTGTCTCTCAAAAATAGTGTTTGGTGATAAATCAAATTGGAGAAATATCCATTCATTGAGAACGCAAGAGTATCTATAAATGTTGTCAGTGCTGAAAGATACAATTAATTAATTAAGCAGCTGTGGTCTCAGGTAAAGACCCAATACCTTAAGGACTCTTAGAATTTTTTTTTAGACTTTGTATTCCTTTCTGTTCTAAACACTCTCCCCTTTTTAAACATTAAAACTGTGTTTGTCTGTATGTTTGATGTTGTGTTCTAATATTTACCTTGGGGTCAGTATGTAATAAAATTCTTCTTTCTTCCACTCAGGAAAACCTTGTAATAGACTCCTTAATTTTGACTCATATTTCATTTTAACCTAAGTATACTATACCAAGATGCTAAAAAAATTAGGAAACTCTGTTCAGCTAAGGGTGTTTAAAAGCAGGAGAGCTGAACATCCCTTCATATCATCATAATAACTCTCTTATTCATTTGGGGAAAAATTGATAAAAATTCATTAATTTTTTAAACAATTCAATTTAAACACATCATTAATGTAGTCCTACATGATCAGTATCCTGGGGGGGTTTACCATTGACCAGAAACTGAATAGGACCAGCCACATTAATACAATGCCTACAAGAGCAGGTCAGAGACCAGGAATTCTGTGGCGAGTAACTCACCTCCAATCCCTGTTCACCATTTCCAAGGCATAAGTCTGCAGTGTGATGCAATGCTGTCTGCTTGTCTAGATGAGTGCAGTTCCAACCACATTCAAGATGCTTGACATAATCTAGGACAAAGCAACCCACGTGATTGTCAACCCATTCACCACCTTCAGAATTCACTTGCTTCACAACTGACACATAGTGGCAGCTGTGTGTGCTATCTACAAGATGTACTTTAGCCGTGGCAATGTAGGACACTTCAGCCAGAGTTTGTCTGCCCTGTCTGGTACTCTTTTTCTCCTTTGTGTTATTTTTTCTCTTCTTTCTTCTTGTTGATTTCCTGAACACCTGGCCTCAGCGCAGACTTCCGGCCTCAATGTGGACTCCAACTGTCAGCCTCAGTGCTGACCTGGCGAGGCATCCTCTCAGCCTGGTGTGGTGGTCTCTCGGCGGCCCATGGTGGTCTTTCGGCTCAGTGTGGTGGTCTTTCAGCGGCCCATGGCAGTCTTTCTGCGTGGCTTCTCTCAGCCCAGTGTGGCGTTATCCTGGCAGCTAGATGTGGCGTTGAGCATGGACTTCTGGCCTAGACGTGATTCAATGCCTGGCACGGACTGGAGGGAAGGTCCCAGTGTGGACTGGGTTGGGAGGACTGTTATTCTGAACATTTTATTTCTCTATTTTTCTAAATTAATCCTTTGATCAGTAATGCTTGGCCTTTTATTTCTTTATTTTTCTAATTTTTTTTCCTAACAACTTGTACTGAAGAATCTGTACCTAGCTACCTTGTACCTAAGATGGCGCTGTAAGTGGCAACTTGTAAACTTTTTACTGTATGCATTTCAGTATATGTGACAATGAAGCTACTTCAATTCAATTCAATAGTGACTCACTATTCTCCTTCAACAGCACCTTTCCTTGATGTCTACCAGCTAGAAAGACAAGGGCAGCAGATGCATGGAAACACCAGCCCCTACAAGTTTCAATGTTCAATGGTAACCTCCAGGATGTTGGCAGTGGGGGGTTCAGTTATGGTAACGCCATTGAAAATCAAGGAGTAATTGTTAGATTTTCCCTTGCTGGAGATAGTTATTATCTGGCTTTTGTGTGGCATGATGATTACTTGCCACTTGTCAGCCCAAGCCTGGATATTGTCCAGATCTTGTTGTATTTGGACATGGGCTGCTTCAGTGTCTGAGAAGTCACGAATGGTGCTGAACATTGTGTAATCATTGGTCAACATCCCCACTTCTGACCTAATGATGGAGGGCAGGTCATTGATGAAGCAGCTGAAGATGGTTGGGCTGAGGACACAACCCTGAGGAAAGCCTGCAGAGATGTCCTGGAGCTAAGATGACTGACCTCCAACAACCACAACTGTCTTCCTGTGTGTCAGGTATGACTAACCACCAGACAGTGTGCCCTCGATACCCTTTGATTCCAGTTTTACTAAGGCTCCTTGATGCCACACATGGTCTAATGCAGCCTTTTTGTTCGGGGCTGTCACTCTCACATCACCTCTGGAATTCAGCTCTTTTGTTCATGTTTGAACCAAGGCTGTAATGAGGTCAGGAGCTGATTGGCCCTGGCAGAACCCAAACTGGGCGTCACTGAGCAGGTTATTGCTGAGCAAGTGCTGCTTGATAGCGCTGTTGATGACACATTCCATCACTTTACTGATGATCGAGAGTAGACTGATGGGGCGGTAATGGGCCGTGTTGGATTTGTCCTGCTTTTTGTGTACAGGACATACTTGGGCAATTTTCCACATTGTTGGGTAGATGCCAGTGTGTTAACTGTACTGGATCAGCTTGGCTAGGGGAGCGGCGAGTTCTGCAGCACAAGTCTTCAGTACTATTGCATGAATTTTGTCAGAGACCATAGCCTTTGCAGTATCCAGTGTCTCCAACCTTTTCTTGATATCACATGGAGTGAATCGAATTGGCTGAAGACTGGTATCTGTAATGCTGGGGACCACTGGAGGAGGCCGAGATGGATCATCCACTTGGCCCTTCTGGCGAAAGATTGCTGGCGAATGCTTCAGCCTTATCTTTTGCACTGACGTGCTGGGGTCTTTCATCATTAAGGATAGGGATATTTGTGGAGTCTCCTCCTCCAGTGAGTTGTTTAATCGTCCACCACCATTCGCAACTGGTTGTGGCAGGACTGCAGAGCTTAGATATGATCCATTGTTGTGGGAGCTCTGTCTATCACTTGCTGCTTTCGCTGTTTGGCGTGTTTGGTGTTTGGTAGTCCTGTTTGGTGGCTTCACCAGGTTGATACCTCATCTTCAGGTATGCCTGGTGCTGCTCCTAGCATGCCCTCCTGTACTCCCCATTGAACCAGGGTTGATCCCCTGGCTTGATGGTAATGGTAGAGTGAGGGATATGCCGGGCCATGAGGTTACAGATTGTGTTGGAGTACAATTCTGCTGCTGTTGATGGCCCACAGCACCATGAGATAGGATGCCCAGTCTTGAGCTGCTAGGTCTGTTCGAAGTCTGTCCCATGTAGCATGGTGATAGTGCCACACAACATGATGGAGGTTACTTTCAATGTGAAGGCGGGACTTTGTCTCCACAAGGACTGTGCAGTGGTCGCTCTTACCGATATTGTCATGGACAGATGCATCTGCAGTTGGCAGATTGGTGAGGATGAGGTTAAGTATGTTTTGCCCTCTTGATGGTTCCCTTACCACCTGCCACAGACTCATGCTAGGATCTATGTCCTTAGGACCCGAAAAGCTCAAACAATAGTACTGCTGCCAAGCCAATCTTGGTGGTGGACATTGAAATCCACCACCCAGAGTACATTTTGTGCCCTTGCCATCCTCAGTGCTTCCTCTAAGTGTTGTTCAACATGGAGGAGTACTGATTCATCAGCTGTGGGAGGTCGGTACGTGGTAATCAGCAGGAGGTTTCCTTGCCCATGTTTAACCTGAAGCATGAGACTTCATTAGGTCCGGAGTCAATGTTGAGAGCTCCTAGACCAACACCCTCCTGACTGTATACCACCGTGCCGCCATCTCTGCTGGGTCTGTCCTGCCGGTGGGACAGGACATATCCAGGGATGGTGATGTTGGTGTCTGGGACATTGTCTGTAAGGTATGATTCGTGAGTATGACTAGGTTAGGCTGTTGCTTGACGAGTCTATGAGGCACTAGCCCTTAGATGTTAGTGAGGAGGACCTTGCAGGGTCGACAGGGCTGTTTCTGCTGTTGTCTTTTCTGGTGCCTCGGTCGTTGCCAGGTGATCTGTCCAGTTTCATTTCTTTGAGACTTTGTAGTGATTGGTACAACTGAATGGTTTACTAGGCCATTTCAGAGGGCAGTTGACAGTCAACCACATTGCTGTGGTTCCTAATTCATGTTCAATGTATCACCGAGTGGTATTCTTTACTGTGAAATAACTGAATGAAACTGTATAAGTTTATATTTATGGCGTTAGTTTTGAATATGATAAAATATTCAATGACTATAGTATACAGAAATTAATGTCTCCATCCTTGGAGATTGCCATTCATTTATAAATGAACTTGATAATTAAAAAGTACTTTTTGCACTATTTTTGGGAGCAGGGTTATTGGGAATAGTCTTCAACAATAGAAACTGCAACAGTGAGATGATGGGAGAGGATGAATACTTTATGACAAGATATTTACCAATCAGTTCCCAATCCACTGACGCTCTCATTCAAAACCAATCAGTCCTCCCTCCACTGACACGCTCATTCAAAAATCACAACCCCACCTCTGATCACCAAGCCAGCGTCTCCCAGATCATCAACAACCCCATCGCTTCAGGAGATCTCCCGTCCACAGCCTCCAACATGACAGAAATGGGCAGTGTGGGGTTGGGGAACTATCTCCTACCCAAAATCCATAAACCCGACTGCCCCGGTTGACCCATTGTCTCTGTCTGCTCCTGCCCCACTGAGCTCATCTTCTCCTCCCTCTACTCTGTTCTTTCCCCCTTGGTCCATGCACTCTGTACCTACATTCGTGATACAACCCACACCCCCCCATCTTCCAGAAAACTTTCAATTCCTCGGCCCCCAACACCTCATCTTCACGATCGACATACAGTCCCTTTACACCTGTATCCCCACACGGACGGCCTAAAAGCCCTCTGCTTCTTCCTCTCCTGTAGGCCCAACCAGTCCCTCTCCATTGACAATCTCATTCAAAAATCGTGGAATAGTTCCTCTTCCACAGCTATACTGGCACCATCCCTCACCTCTTTCTCTGCGATATTGATGACTGCATTGGTGCTGCCTCGTGCTCCCGCAAGGAGCTCAAGCAGTTCATCACCTTCGAAGTCACCCTCAAATTCACCTGGACCATTCCTGATACCTCCCTCCCCTTCCTGGACCTCTCGGTCTCCATCTCTGGAAAACATCTCACCACTGACATCCATTTCAAATCCACTGACTCCCACAA
Source organism: Rhincodon typus (assembly GCF_021869965.1). Taxonomy (NCBI): domain Eukaryota; kingdom Metazoa; phylum Chordata; class Chondrichthyes; order Orectolobiformes; family Rhincodontidae; genus Rhincodon; species Rhincodon typus. The sequence goes on along the minus strand of NC_063345.1, from coordinate 60,969,436 downwards.
CTACCTTGACTACTCTTCCTCTCACCCACCCTCCTGCAAAAACGCTATCCTATAATCTCAATTCCTCTAACTCTGCTGCATCTGCTCCCAGGATGAGGTGTTCCACTCCAGGACATCCCAGATATCCTCCTACTTTAGGGACCATAGTTTACACTCCTCTGTAATTAAGGATGCCCTCAACTGCATCTCCTCCATTTCCTGCACTTCTGCACTCAAACCCCCTCCCCACAAAAACAATAAGGATAGAGTCCCCTCAGTCCTCACGTACCACTCCACGAACCTTGAATCCAACACATCATCCTCTGACATTTCCGTCACCTACAATCAGATCCCACCACAAAAAAAATTTCCTTCTCCACCCTGTCCGCTATCCACAGGGACCATTCACTCCATGACTCTCTCGTCAGCTCTACACTCCCCACCAACTTCTCCACCACACCTGGGACCTTTCCCAGCTACTACAAGAGGTGCAACACCTGCCCGTACACCTCCCCTCTCATCTGTGTCAAAGGCGCCAAAAAATCCTTCCAGATCCAGCAGAGATTCACCTGCACTTCATCCAACCAGATCTATTTTATCTGTTGCTCCTGTTGTGGTCTCCTCTATATCGGAGATACCAAACGGGGACTGGTTCGTGGAGCATCTGCACTCTGCACGCATCAACCAACCCGACCTTCCAGCTGCCATCCATTTTAATTCCCCCTCCATTCCCCTGGAGACATGTCCACTGTCAGAATGAGGCTAAAAGTAAAGTGGAAGAACGAAACCTGATATTTTGCCTTGGGAGCTGACAGCCGAATGGCCTCAATGTTGACTCCACCAGCTTCAAAATCCCTCCACCATCAGCCTTATCCCACGTCCAGCCCACCCCTCTTCCTCACCTTCCCGACCTGACCTAACCTAACCTATCCATCTTCCCACTCACCTATCTGCTCCACCCTTCCAACTGACCAATTATAATAACCCCCTACCTGTATCTACCTATCACCGTCGCACCTCCCCTTCTTCCAGCCCCACAACTACTTCTGGGCTCCCCTCCCCAGTCCTGACGAAGGTTTTCAGCCTGAAACATTGACTTTCCTGCTCCTCGGATGCTGTCTGACCTGCTGTGCATTTCCAGCTTCACATCTATTGACTTTTACGTGAGTGTATACTTATTGTACTGATTCAGTTGTTTGGGCCAATAGACAACAGGATAGAGAAATAAAGGTGGTTATTAAAGCCTACGTAATATTTTCTTCTTTGAGTCAAAGAAGAGAATACATGTTAGAATTTGCTGTAGAACTGTATAAAAGAATAGCTAGGCCGCAGCTAGATGATTGTGTTATATAAAAGTTACAAAGATGTATATGGACATCAACAAGAATGAAAAATTGTAGGTATGAGGACAGATTGGAGTTGTTTTCTTTGGAACTGAAACGGAGTGTGGATTTAATTGCACATAAATAATGAAGTGGTTTGGAAGGATCAACTTCCATTAGTAGAGAGGAAAAGTTGGGGAGAGCCATAAGATTTAAGTTAATTGGGAGAAGGACTGAAGAAAACGTCGTCAAAAGTTTGAGAGGATGAAACTCGATGCTCAAGCAGGGTAGTAAACGCAGAAATCCTCATCACATTATCTATAGCGTTTTAATAGGCGCTTCAGCTGTCTTAACCTACAGCCTTGGGTGAAAGGTTGGATTAGGCTGTATGAGAGTTTCCCAACTGGCACAGACAGTGGGCTCAATGGCCACCATTGTGCAGTAATCCCACTTGTCGTTGCACGATCGCCCTTAATCCTATGACTTTTCTTGTAATAAAATGCAACAAGCCCACAGAAGCTATTGGTCATCAGGGGAAGGGCGCTTGGAGGCTGGTTTGATTGTGCTGCGGGTGGGTGAGGCTGGCGGTAGGGAGATGTGGCCGTTCCTCCAGGATGTGGGTCAGTTGGATCGATATCTGATGGCATGGCAAGGACGTTATGGGCTGAATGGCCTCTTCCGCCACTGTGTCGGTTTCTGCCCGCGAGAGGAGCCCGCAGTGACTAACCGCCGCCGGTTGACGTCACAGCCCACACGTCCCACCTACTTACCCCAGATTCATTGGCCTCACAGCATCTTTAAAGGCCAGCAGCTCCGCTTTTTATTGGTCGAAACGCCTGTCACTCATCCGCCGCGGATCAGCTTCCGTCAGCACGTTCCGTCCACTCATCCCCAGCCTGACGGTAGAAAATGTATCCCTCCGCCAAACCCTTCCAACAACCTCTTTGTACCCGACAGCAAAGGGGGAAACCTTCCACACTCCCCCCACTTTCGATCTCTCCATCCAAACCCGGCAGCCGGCGATCGGGCCCTTGCCGGCGCGGTGGTGTGAGGCAAAACAAGGGTCAAAGTGGGGGTGGGGAGATGGGATTAGTTGGCGGCGGCGGAGGGTGGCGTGTGGGAGGGGAGGGAGAGTGTGTGTGATGCGGCCGCCGAGCGCTGAATGGCGACGGAGGCCGCGGGGAGAGGCACCGAGAGACCGCCACAGAGCAGCGCCTGAGTACCGCGGCCGCTGCTGACACAGCCCGGCAAACATGGAGGGGAGGCGAACCGATCCCACCCGAGTCTCTCAGTTGGAGCAGGGTGGGTGTAGCGTCGGGAAGGCGACGACGACGACGATGATGATGATGATTATGATTACTGTCATGAGGATTATTATTATTGGAGTTGACTCTTCTCTATTCTTTTCTTTCTCCACCTTCCCACCCCTCTTCTCTTAACCCACCTCTGTAACCCCCGGGTGCAGAGTTGTATTACCTGATCGCCCGCTTCCTCCTGTCTGGACCCTGTCAGAAGTCGGCACGGGTGAGTGGATCGAGCCCAGTGTGTTGTGTGGAAAGTGGCTTTTTTTTTGTTTTGAAAAGAAACCTCCCTCACTCACCGTCTCTTTGCTTACAGGTGCTGATCCAGGAGCTAGAGGAATATCAGGTAATTTTTAAATAACTTAACACCCACACCACCAGCTCCCCCCCCCCCCCCCCCCCCCCCCCCCCCCCGCCCTCTCCGGCTAATTTTAATCTTCAAGCCGAACCCACCTCTACATTTTTCTGTCTCTCACACACGCAATCTCTCCCGTTTCTCTTTCCTTTTATTTATATTGTCTCTTTTTCTCTCTCAGCTGATGCCGAAGCGCCTGGATTGGGAAGGGAAGGAACATCGCCGGAGTTTTGAGAGCCTGGTGAGAGTTTAGGACCCCCGCCCCACATACACACACACAAACTTTGTGGATTTTCTCTGCTCTATTTTTCTCGGTCAAGTTGAATCTCCCGCAAAAAAAGAAAGAGACAAGCATCAACCCTCTAAATGGGAATTTGAATTAAAACGTTTTGAATGGTTATGGACGGCCCTTGGGAGGGGTAAAGTCCCTTCCCTTCAGAAATTGATAAGAAAGTCGTCGGTTTAAAATAAATAGCGATTTTTAATCGGAAAAAAGAACAAGCTCTTTTATTGTGGATGGTATTTTTTTGGTTGGGGGGGGTGTAGGGAAATGGAGGTCCGCAGGGAGCTCATCCAATCGAGGAGTGGCTCTCATCTGTTGCCGGGGCTGACTGCAATGTGACGACGTCTCCCATTGGCTGCCTGCCGGGCCGGCTCTTAATACAGGAAGCTGCTGTCGAGCACGTCTGCCAATTCATTAGCATTGCTTTATACTGACTGCACATAATAGACAGCTGGAATATCTTATAGCAATGACTGGGCCATTGTTTGCCATCTTTCTATTTCTTTCTTCTTTTCTTCACCACTCTTTCCCCGCCCCCGCCCGACTACTGTCATTTGCTGCATTGAAATTTGTGTTGCAACACTTAACAATGATTTTCCTCTTTTAAAAACAAAATGAAGTGACGGGTGCTTTTTTGTTGTACCACTCATTGTTTCAGAAATAGACAAGTGGTAGTACTGTATGGCTTGCAAATAGATGAGTGACAGGATATAGCTTGGAAACTGTATGAAAGATACTTGGAGGGGGATAGAAGTTATATTGCTTTTTGTTCCTGACTTATTCCATTTCAGATTTTCATAATAACATTATTTTAATTGCAATAATGACTGACTGACTTTCTTGTGTGACCCTTTTCGGTTCCGTTTTGCACTGGAATGTTTTTTCAGTGATTTAATAATTTTGTTCATAGCTATTTATTTGTTTTCATGGCTTATTTATCCACTCTTCCATTCTTATTATTGGCAACATGGATAAATTAATTATTAGAATTCATTTGATTTGCTGATGAGATTTTTTTCCCAATTATCACAAATTTAATTTTAAAAGTATAGTCAATTTCCTACAAACAACAATTCCATGTTTTTAAATCAGACATGCTTAAGCAATGGAAACCCTTCAGTTTACATTTAAACAGTAAATATGTTAGATTTCTTTACAAGCATCCTTGCATCTAAAGACAGCTGAGTGTGTGGTAGTTGTCAGGTCAAGAAATGACTGACTGACGAGGAATTGGTGTTTGTTTAACTGTGAGAAAGTTGAGTGTCTTTCCATCAAAAGTTTAGTTTGGTCCTGACTGAAACAATCCTGTTCGTCCATTTCTGACTGGTTAAAGCCCTCTTGATTTTCTATGTACTTGCTGGCATTGTTCTAATCACAGTTTGGAGAGGTGAATGCAAAAGGCAGCTTGAATGCAGTGGAAATAAAATAAGGAATAGCAGGGGCCATAGTTGGTTTTTTAGTGACTTGAGTTGGCCCAATCACAGTGGCATATAATGTTTGAGATTTCTGACATACTATGACCACATAAGTAATTGAATGTTGATTGCAATATGAATTAAATTCTTTTGTCACAACTTTACCTCATTCATGATTCACTAAACAATTTTTAATGTAGTCAAGCATCTCTTGTAAATTTATACTGAATTACTTTAGCAAAATCAAAATGGAAGAAAAATAATGCATTGAGGAAAATTATGAAAATATACAATGTGGAAGTTGCAATTTGTTGAATGTTGTAGGTAACTGTTTTTCTTTTGGCTTTTAAGCTTGTATAAGATTTTACACGTTGCTTTGATGTTTGCATTCACAGTTGCTTCTAATGAGCTTGCTAATGTTCAGTCATGAGAAACCATAGACTTGAAATGTGGTTGCGTGAATTTTGTTTCTTTACTATGTATAAACATCTGGTGAAGGTTGGTACAGATTGTGAACTTCATTTTTACACTCTTCTCGTGTAATAATATGGTTGGTGTTTTTGGTGCAGCTAGTTAATTACACAATAGTTTTTGAGATATACTTCTCATTTCTTCGAAGAAGGAGCTGAGTGGTTGAAACCAAACACACGGGAAGATTAAAGGGCAATTGATATAGGTGAGGTAAATTTGAGACATAAAATGTTATGCCAAGAGAAAAGGGGCATATGATAAGTTATTCGTTGGGCACTTGCCAAAAAGCAAATTTTATGAATTTATTATAGTATGTTCTTAACTTGTGCTGATTGACCAAGAAAAAGTAAACCTATGAATCCGAAATAGATCAAGTTTGCAGTCTATTTTGCATTCACCTATTTTGTGTGCATTTTTGAGCTTTTGAGCAATCTTGGATCGTGAATTGTGGTAGGATAGCTTACGGGCTTGAATTTGATAAAGTTGCATATGATTTGTTAATTCTTCTGGTTGTTATTGCGTGATTCTGAATTTAGTACTGATGTATTAATGCTGTAGAATAGTTGTAAAGATGTCAGTGCCCTTTAGTGGCACTGGTTGCCAATTTTGAAATATGGGAATGAGAAGTTTATGATCTTAATCTGAAGGTTGCATTTTTTAAATATAATTTATTGGCCTCAATGTGAAACTGAGATCTATTCCTAAATGTTTAAATTGATATAAAGAAACTGTACTCAATAGCATGTTTAATTGGTAATGAGTACCTTTTTATTCAACACATGAATTTGTCTAAAAAGTACAAGTTTCGCTAAAAACAGAGTGTAGGCAAGAACGCTCAATTTTAGCCCCTTTAGGGGGCTGACAGAAAATCTTGCGGTGGAGTAGTTTTTCTATGTAATGTGTGGGCTGCCAGTGTTTTTGCTGTGTTTTAGCATTAGCTTTGTTCTGATATTGGTATTCTTTCAGTCTTTTCTTCAAACTTATTTTCAGATTTTTTTTGAAGTGTTCTTGTATTTTTGTATTTCTGTGAAGCAGTTTGAGATGCTTATCAGTGCAAGACCAGCATTATAACTCGTTAGATTTTTGACTGATTGATAAGAGGGAACTTCATCTGACAGTGAAGACAGAATTATGTATGATTGCTTTTATGCTTGGAACTGATGGTAGCACTGGACAAGTTATATACCAGAGTAGGACATGGCATAATAGACCATGAGTTTTATTTTACCAGTTGTTTACTGTGGTGGTCAATCACTGAAAAAATTTTCCAGAAACTGCCTATTTACCTTTTTAACAAAAATATTTATTATGCCAAAAGAAAAATGCAAACAATGTTACATGATAGGAACCTAGTAGAAATAGTCCTATTACAATGATCAGGAAGAAAGTTTCAACTTTTGTCTGTCCTTAACAATCTTACCTACACTTGAAACTTTATCACAGAGGCAGGATTGACCATTCAAAGTTTGTTGTTCAGATGGCATGGCTGTAATCTGATTCGTTTTGGTAAATTTCTGTGTATTCACTCCATGCGTTTTTGTTTTTAGTTGATTCAGTTTCCTGAGACCCTTTAAATGTGCTAGTAACTCGTGCATTTAAGGAACATGTTAAATACTGTGTTCAATAGCATTCAGCTTCTGGATTTTTCTTTAATCAACTGAGAGCATCTCTCCTTCTACCTGAGCATTTTGGTGACTGCTAAATTAACAGCACCTTTTCTGTTAAAGACTTTCTGCCTGATTCAGTTCCCTGAATTGATCTACTTGTGGACCTTCTCTTCTGCTCCTCCTGAACCTTTTTAATACAGTTTTCAGTAGATAATTCAAAGCATTTTGTGCACGGTGAATTATGACTCCGTTGTAGGATGAAACTACCATGTTTCACCTGTATGATTGTAGGTTTCCACCTATGCATTAAAATAACTAACCTATTGTAACAATTTTCTTTTGAGTCAGTTATGTAAAACAGTTTAATGCATAATTTATATCCGGGTTTACCACAGTAACAGTAGTTGAGGGGAATTGTAGTGTATGGCATACATAGAACTTCCCTTGGATTTCCACAGGCTCCTCTTATGTTTTTAAATAGCTGACTGTGGATTTATTTGCAAAATGAGTTCTCATCTGACATTGACATTAATTTCCTGTTGTCCACTACACCCTATACTAAGTGAGCTCAAATACATTTCTCTAAGAAAACATTTGTCCAATGGCTTGGAACATAATGGAACTCATGCTGAAAGGTTACTGCTGAGCTGTGAATGTCTACCATTTTCTTCAGATTGAATCAATGTAACAGTTGTAAGTTCTGAAGCCTTGGAATAAGGGGTGATTCAATATGCCATTAAGTTCAGATCTTTATTTGCAACATTGTAATTTTTTTATCAGTTGAAAAATGATATCCCTCGTTTGATCCTGACCATGCAATGCATGAATCTATATTTCTCTACCTTGATCCACCAGTTTTAGTTCAATCTAAATGGATGCTACTGTGAAGGGGCTCAGCTCTTAACTGAGTATTGACCGACAGAACCATTCCAAAGGAAGTTGCACTGAAAGTTATTGTTTATTGCAAAATATATAATTTTTTTTAGCAAGTAAGGAAACATTTCTTGATTACATTGGTCTCTGGAAAAAAATCATTAGCAAGTTGCAATCTAAAATTGGCTGCTGGGTCAAGTGAACGTTGTAATTCATTATTAAGCAATGAACCTGGGCGGGTGGATATATAAATCAGATGTTTTCTTCTACCACTTTTTTAAAAACTATTTTTCATTTTTCGTTTCAGTCATTGTTAACATGTATACTAAGATATCGTTCTGACCAATGAGGATTTACTCCATAAGGCAGGGTGCAAATTTAATGTAACCTAGCTGCTGATCTAATCATTGATAAATTGACACTTCAAGTGGGCAGTTTGGTTTATTGAGATGTTAGGATGAGAGAGACATGAGGGGTGAGCTTTAGGGAAAGAGAACGTATTGGAGAAATTCAGCATGTCTGCCAGCATCTGGAGAGAGAAACAGAGCTAATGTTTCAAGTGTGAATTGAGTCTTAAGGACTGTTCTGCAGAAGAGTCATCAGACTTGAAAGGTTAACTTTTTTTTTGTCCTCAGATGCTGTCCTACCTGAGTTTCTCCAGCTTTTTCCATCTTTATTTTAGGTTTCTAGCATCCACAGTATTTTTAATTTTTAATGAGACATTGGTGAAAAAAATAATACATTTCAAGAGTTCAAAGAAATTGTATTTATTGATTGTTCCATCCTAAAACTTGCACATTCCCTGTTTTGTATAGCCTGAATAAAGTATTTTTGGGAATTAGCTGAAGGTGTGAAAAGCTTCCAAGTATTTGGAATACTTGAAGTTTTGCGTTTTTACATCTTTTATTACTGATGAGTATTTAAAAGCTTTTTTCAGATATGCAAGTAATGTAGATTACATTATTGAAACAGAAAACTAAATTCAAAATAATTTGCTATGTGAAATCATTTGACTAAATCCCTTTAATGTAATGCGATTTTTGTTTAGGTTTTAGCCAATAAACATGTGTCTCCAGATCACTTACTGCAAATGTGTCAGAGAATTGGCCCACTTTTGGATAAAGAGATTCCACCCAGTGTCCCTGGAGTGCAGACATTACTGGGACTGGGGCGACAGTCGTTATTACGAACTACAAAAGGTACATCAAATGGAAATTTCATTCACTTATTTCGTGTTCTGATCTTGGGTCTTGGCTCTAATTGTGTCTGAGTTATGCAAAATAATGTACTACTCGCTAATGTTTTATACCTTTCGGATCTTACGGACTCTGAGTAAATTAATCGAAAAGATTCACAAAATGAACAACCATAATTGTTATTGACACATCAGTCATACACTTTGTGATTGTGCTAGTAGAAATGAGAAATAGTTTGTGCCATCTGACAAATTTTATAAAAATTGCTTAACTTTTTTTTCTTTGTGTTACTAAAGTAGCTGCAAATTGGCTTCTATCTTAATGTAAATTGGTCCCATGCATTAATGTGGTACGTGTGGAATTCTTTGAGTCTTGCAACATTAAATGCAGCCTCTGCTTAAAATTCTGGAAGTTGTTAACACTGAACTAACAGCTGAACGATATTAAATTTGTGTACAGTCTTGTATTTCAAAGAAAAACCGGATTCATACGTACCTTGTCTAAAGCTCCATTTAAGGAGGGTGGTTAAGAACTATTGTCCAGTTGTTTTCCATGCGTTTAGTACACCAGTTTTACGTGAATTCACCTCCTTCAGTTGTAATATTTTCTTACAGATTGCAAACATGTAGCATGGAAAGGCTCTGCCTTTGCTGCCCTTCATCGAGGCAGACCACCAGAACCACCTGTGAATTATGGGAAGTCTCCAAATATTGGTAGGCCAGAAAAGCAACAATTAAAGCTATTTTAAAGTACCTTTTCAGTTTGGTATGCTCATAGCTTTTCAATACACAAAGAATGATAGTTGTATGGGGAAGAATTATGGGAAGACAAATGTAAAGTTATTGATAGAGTAAGAGTGACAGTGTTACTTGGATTTTGCTGGTATTATGCAAAACTTGGTGTTCTGTTGCTAAATGATTGGATATAAACTAATGAATCTAAGGTTCCAGCACGTAATTGCTTGCCTTTCTAGGTTAGTTAGAGGTAATTATTTAAGTTTCTCTCTGGTCACACTTGAGTTTTTAAAACTGCTGCTGATAAGTGTCTTCATGCTGCCAACAAAATTGTAAATAAAACTGCATTATAAATTCCATAATGAACATATCAAAAGTTTTAAAAAAAAAAAAATGCAAACTAGATTTCAAATTTTAATAACATGAATTAGATGTATTTTCTGTTCTCCTTTGTTTTGACATGTCTATTCACAAAGTAATTCTCAATTAAGTGCTAAGTAGAGAATGAAAGCCAAGAAAATGAATCTATCTTGGTATTTTTCACCTTGTTTAAGTTGCTGACTGACATTAGGTTACCGTTCAGATAATGTTGCCAAAGATTTATTTCAGTTTTCTGGTTTTAAAAAATCTCAAACCTTTAAAGAGCTCATTGTATTAACAAAAGGGTATAATACATGAGAGAATGTTAATTTAATTTCATGGAAAAAGAATTAGCTAATGAACTTTCATAACACAATGAAGGGTGGACATCATGTCTCCCTTGCTCGCTCTCTTCTCCCCCGCCCCGCCCCGCCAACCCCTTCATTAAGTTGAGAAAAGTATTGCATGAGAGTTCATAGATATTCAACATCTCATTATTTGTCATTTCAGTGAGCGTCATCAATGCCAAACAGTTAACAGGATGTGGACGTCGCAGCCATGTTTTCCCTGTTGTTGTGTACCAGCATGTGAAAATGTACAAAAGGATACTTGGGCATCTTTCCTCTGTGTACTGTGTAGCATTTGACCGTACAGGGAGAAGAATTTTCACGGTGAGAAGACCATTGAGTATTCTGCGTGAGCAATAACTCATTGCAATGTATACGTTATTGTGTGGATTTTTATAGCAACCATATCACTCAATGGATTGGTACGTTCCTGCAATGACTTGTTCAGGTTCAAAAATATTTGGAACCAAAATTGTATAAATCTTTGTTTTATTTGGGTGGTTATACTTAATAAATTTTAATTTTCCTAAGTGCAATCCACCATAATGTTGTTCATGATAGATTTGACAATGCTGTATTTTCTAAACGTAGGTGGCATTGTATGTAATTCATAGTATTTTATTCTGTTATCGATATGAGATTCTGTAGAAAGCAATTCCAAATTATGATTCATTTCTGGGCCAGTTAGTGATTAATTGTTCTAGTTCTGGTTAGATTTTTTTTTGAGAAACTAATATCTTTCATGAAGCCATGCAGAAGCATTTTCTGTTGAACTTTCTCTGTATGGTTGGAAATAACATTTTCTTAAAATGTAAAACTTTAATATAGTCCAAGGTATTGTAAATGCATGGTTATTACTTGTTCTAAAGTAGTTTGGCCTAATTCTGTACTTAAACCAAGAACATAAGTGAATTTTATACCATGTGAAATGGTTGAGATTTTTTGCATTGCTGGCTTCCCTCTAAATACATCTAGATAGGTGAGGGAGAAAGGAATATATTGATATGGTGGAATGAAGCAATCTGTGAGGAGGCTTGGTGGAGTGCAAAGACTGACATGTTGACTTTCTGTTCAGAATTACATCTGTGTACTGATTTCCATTTAATATGTAATACATTTGTTAATGAATAAAACCTAAAAACAGCAATTTTCTATTAATCTCTTTTGGCTACTGTGCAAAGAGCAAAAATAGAATTTGAGGTGTTCCCAATCTAAATGCAAACATCCTTTTGAGATGACAGTAATTATCCTCCAGTTGATTTTCAGTTCATGGGGCAAATTAATATTTATGATTCCATTTCAATTTATATTTAGGCATATATTGCTAATATTTAGTGACTGATAACATTAAATTCCTGTACTATGTTTAAAAGCCTGAAAGTTAATACATTCCTGTAGCATTGGCCATAGATTACAAGACCATTTTGAAGCTTGCTTTCAAACAAATTCACTTCAAATTTAAATTGTGTTCAAATGTATACCATTATTTATATCTCCTATGCTGTTTCTAGGGTTCAGATGATTGCTTGGTGAAGATTTGGGCCACAGATGATGGACGGCTCCTGTCCACTCTGCGAGGGCACTCGGCTGAGATTTCTGATATGGCTGTTAACTATGAGAACACACTAATTGCTGCAGGCAGCTGTGATAAAGTGATCCGTGTTTGGTGCTTGCGTACATGTGCTCCAGTCGCTGTTTTACAAGGGCATACAGGATCCATAACCTCTTTATTGGTAATGAGATTGTATTTTTGTTTCATTTCTATTTCTGAATGGCCTAGTTTTTGGACACAACACAAAGGATAATGCACTGAAAAGTGAAATGAGTTGAAATAGGCTTGTTGTGATATATTATTTTAGTGGTTCTTTAAAAATGTGCCTCAGGATTATAGGTTGATGCAGCATAGAAGGAGAAACAATTCAGCTTATGATGCCTGTGCTGGCACTTTGAATGGGCTGGGTAACTAGTTACATTCCTGTAGTCTTTTTTCTATAGAAATCCATTTCATTTTCTTTATTCTGTCAACATAGAGAACTCATTAGAGAATGAGACTGGGAAGGTAATAATGGGAATCCAGGAAATGATAAGAGTTGAATACATACTTTGCATCAGTATACAAGGTAGAACACGTTACTTCGCTATTTTGGCAAAGGAAGGAGAGGGAGTAAGTACAATAACCATCAGTAGAGGAAGAAGTGCTAGGGAAACTAATGGGGCTAAAGACCAACAGGTTTCCTGGACTTGATGGCTTACATCTGGGGATGTTAAAGGAAGTAACTACACAGATAGTGGATGCACCGGTAGTAATCTTCCAAGAATCCTAAGGTTATGGAAAAGTGAGGTTGTTGACTTGCTCACTGAGCTGGCTTGTTCTCGTTCAGATGTTTCGTCACCACACTAGGCGACATCATCATCTGCTTGGAATTTATACTGTTTGGTCCATTATGGTGAGTAGTGTCATTTTGGAAATGAAATCAAAACAACAGAACCGAATGCAAAAATCAGAACAGACAGTGCTCCCCACAATACAACCCAAACCCTGGGTCTGCTATGTAGATGACACCTTCATGATTATCAAATGCGCAAGACTAGAAGAAACCTACCGACATATAAACAACATATTCACCACAATAAAACTCACAAAAGAAGAAAACAATGACCGACTACCCTTAGACATAATGGTAGAATGTAAGAATGATGGGGATGTCCAGCCTAGTGTATACAGAAAGAATGCACATATGATG
>NC_063345.1:60930949-60955949 GCF_021869965.1 Rhincodon typus | reverse complement strand
CTCTCACCTGGAGTTGTTCTTGATGTAATAGCTCTAACTGAACAAGACGGTGAGATATTCAGGTCTTCCTTAGGTGGAGTGTTTGTTAGTTCACGCGCTAGGCTAAAAGACATGAAACCAGAATAGTAAATAATTTTTATATTTTTCCTTTATGATATGAGCCTGAAGTGCAACTATCAATTCCTTTCAATGTTGCAGTAAAACAGTGAAAACATTTAATTGAGTGCTTTATATCTGATATCAATCCAAAATAACTTAATTGGTGTGACAGTAAGACTGGAAAATTACAGCACACAGAGTTTATAACAACAGAATTAAATTGCCACTGAAGAAAAGTCTGGAGATTTATCAATGCTCAGTACTTGACCCCTATAGTAATGAGGGATTGCCCTACTTTCAGAGATGCCATGTTTTGATCAGACTCTAAACAGAGGCCTTATCTGCTTTCCTATTGTTGCTTGTGGAATTCGCTGTGTCATAAAAGCTGCAGCATTTCCTCTTTGACAAGTTAAAAAGTACTGCACTGATGTAAAGTTCTTTTTCCAGTGCACTCAACGGGACACTGGTGTGGCTGGCAGGCCAGCATTTATTACCCATCCTTAGGCACCCTTGAGAAGGTGATGGTGAGCTGCCTTCTTGCATCACTGAGGTCCATGATCAAGGTTGACATTAAATGTCCTTAGGGAGAGAATTCCAGGATTTTGACCCAGTGACCACAAAGGATGGTGAATGCTTTGGAGGGCAACTTGCAGGTGGTGGTATTCCCATGAATCTGTTGTCCTTATCCTTCTAGATGGATGTGGTCATAGGTTTCAAAAAGGTACTAAGGATCTTTGGTGAATTTCTGCAGTGCATCTTGTAGATAGTACACACTGCTGGTACTGAGCGCCGCCAGTAGAGGCAGTGATGTTTGTGGATGTGGTTCCAATCAAGTGGGTTTTGTCCTGAATGCTGTCAAGCTTATTGAGTACTGTTGGTGTTGCACTCATCCAGGAAAGTGGTGAGTATTCCTGACTTGTGCATCATTGAGGGTGGACAGGGTACAGCGAGTCAGGTGGTGATTTACTCACCACAATATTTCTAGCCTCTGGCCTGTTCTTGTAGCCACTGTTTTTATGTGGCAAATCCATTGAATTTCTGGTCAACGGTAATCTCCAGGATGTTGATAATGAAGGATTCAGTGATGTTAACACCACTGACAACACAAAGGTTGATGGTTAGATTCTCTCTTATTAGAGATGGTCAATGCCTGGCATTTGTGAGATTGGAATGTTACTTGCCACTTTTCAGCCAAGTCTGGACTTCGCTCAGATTCTGTTGCATTTGAACACCAACTGCTTCAGTATCTGAAAAGTTGTGAATGGTGCTGAACATTATGTAATCGAAGGCAAACATCCCCATTTCTGACATTATTATGAAGGAAGGTCATTGATGAAACAGCTGAAGATGGTTCAGTCTAACACACAATCCTGAGGGGGTCAAGCAGAGATGCCCTGGAGCTGAAACGACTAACAACCACTATCATCTTTGTGTGTGTCAGGTTTGACTCCAGGCAGCGAATAGTTTGCCCTTGATAGCCAATTCTAGTTTGGCTAGAGCTCCTTTATACGACTGTCAAATGTAGCCTTGATGTCAAGATCTCACCTCTGAAATGTAGCTCTTTTGTTCATATTTGAACCAAGACTGTAATGAGGTCAGGATCTGAATGGCCCTGGTGGAACTGAAACTGGGAGTCACTGAGTAAGTCGTTGGCTGAAGACTGGTATCTACGATACTGGGGACCACCAGAGGAAGCCAAGATGGATCATCCACTCAGCACTTCTGGCTATGAATGCTTCAGTCTCATCTTTTGGACTAATTTGTTGGTCTATTCCAACATTGAGGATGGGGATATTTATGAAGTCTCCTCCTCCAGCAAGTTGATTAAGTGTCCACTTTCACGACTGGATGCGGCAGGACTGCAGAGCTTAGATGTGATCTGTTAGTCGCGAGATCACTTAGCTCTGCCTACCATTTGCTGCTTATGCTATTTGGCATGCAAGATAGTTTTGTTTAATACCTTCACCAGGTTAACATCTTATTTTTAGGTATGCCTGGTGCTGCTCTTAGCATGCCCCCCAGCACTGTCCATTGAAACAGGACTCTTTGGCTTGATGTTCAAATGAGGGTATGCCGGATCATGAGGTTGCAGACTGTGAAGTACAATACTGCTGCTGTTGATAACCCACAGTGCCTTATAGATGCTGAGGCTTGAGTTTTTGGATTTGTTCTCAGTCTGTTTCATTTAGCGCAACGACAGTGCCACAAAACACAATAAAAGGATATTCTCGACGTGAAAGCAGGACTTTGGCTCTACAGGGACTTTGAGACATCCGGTGCTGGTGAAAAGTGCTACATAAATGCAGTTCTTCATTTTTTGTTTCATAAACATGTCTTTCAACTTCCCTCATTTTATATGGAAGCCACCACAAGTAAGTAATCACCCAAGACTTGGAAGATGTGGCCAGAAGTCACACGTCACCAGGTTATAGTCCAACAGGTTTATTTGAAATCTCAAACTTTTGGAGCGCTGATTCTTTGTCAGGTGACATGTCCACCCTTGTCCAACCCAGGTCCAATACTAGCACCTCCAAATCTTGGAAGATGTGGGCTGAGTTTAAAATGGCTTCATCACCAGCCAATTTTTAGCTTGCAAATGA
Source organism: Rhincodon typus (assembly GCF_021869965.1). Taxonomy (NCBI): domain Eukaryota; kingdom Metazoa; phylum Chordata; class Chondrichthyes; order Orectolobiformes; family Rhincodontidae; genus Rhincodon; species Rhincodon typus. The sequence goes on along the minus strand of NC_063345.1, from coordinate 60,953,250 downwards.
AATGCATAAACTTTGGTCAAAGTTTTAAATTATTGGTACCAGACACGATACTGGTCACCATGGCTTTTAATCACAGTATTGTACAACCCCCTTGTATATCAATTAGAATTTGATCAAGGCTTTTTATTATATCATTACTCCTTTTGATTCCCAATTCAAAATCTCTCACTTGAGGAAAATTTTATGTCTAAAAAGCTGCACATATTCCAAAATGTGAGGTATTATACAGCTCTGAAAATCAAACATTATCTTTTCCCAGCTGATATGCAACTTATTTGGATGTGGACCTAAGTTCGCTGACAAATAGATCTGGAAATTGCATGATTTGGCAATAAAAGTCAGCTAAAACGCTGTGGGGGCATTGCTTTCTGCTAACTGTTGTCAGACAGAAGCAGGAGAATGATGTTATCCATCAGAAAAAAAAGCAATTGATTTTTCTTCTTTAACCATATACTATATCTAATCACATAAAGAATCTCCTGTTTATTTCAGGAAATATGCACTTGCCATGATATAATACTCTCATAGGAACTAGGCACAAACATGCTTATTGTTTTACCTGGATGCTCTGCTACTGCAACCTGAACCACTACGGGACCGAGAACTGCTCCTGCTGCCGGACCGAGAACTGCTCCTGCTGCCGGACCGAGAACTGCTCCTGCTGCCGGACCGAGAACTGCTCGTGCTGCTGCTGCTGCTACTACTACTGCTGCTTTTGAATCTCTTTCTATACTTCTGTCGTGGTTTATTCTTTTTTTGGCACTTCAAGGCAGACTTGTAGTCTGAAATTATTTTTGTAATTTGTGTTTCAAATAAGGCAGACAACCTGAGTGTCATGCTGTATATCTGTAACCACAAACAAATATATCAAAGTAAACATTTGTAATTTATAATGCTTTATTATTGTTAGAGCAAAGTCAAAATTTTGCCGGCTGCACCCAACAGCATTTTCCACTGAATTTCAAAATATGGAAGTAAGAAGTCTAAGTAGTGCATTGAGACGATTGTTTACTCTCCCCCGAACAACTTGCTAGTGCAAGTCAAATCTGTTGCAGGGTTGATTGTCCATATAACAGCAATGCAATAAAACTAGACTTATTTCATAAAATGACAGGACTAGAAAATATTTTGGTTGGTTGTAGATATTTAAATTCAGTGGAAGCAATGTTACTATTGTTTCCCATTACCCTCTTTGGCCATTGGCCACCTCAAATTTATATAAGTAGATTACTCGACAGATGTTTTTTAATCAATGTCCATCACATTAGTTTTACACAACAATTTATCAACTTGTTAAAATATTCCACCAACAAAGCATAAATTTGGTCAATATGGAAATTGGAACTTCATCCATTTACCTTCATCACAAAACAAATGTTTAAAAATGTCCCTCGATGTTAATGTTTTTTGATAAAATGTCTCCCAATGAGGAGCAGGTCAACTGTAAATCAAATGTCTTACACAAACCTTTCCAAAAGAAAGTATTCCTTTTACCCTTGATTTCTTGTTGGGCGTGTAGGCTTTGGCGTTGCTGAATATTAAACGAACATCCTTGCAGAACTCCAGAGGGGTTTCATAATTTCCTTCTTCTAGTGTTTCTTTCACAGTGTTGAAGTCCATCGGAACATCGATGATGTCCCGATAGTCCTAAGAACGGAACGAACACATATTGCAGTTGACAGGTGGAAATATTTGCATCAAATAAGCACAATATGTTCCTGGTACAGATTTTCTCCTCAAATTCAACGGAAAATCAAACTTCAAGAACCCATTTTCTCCAAAATCAATTTTGAACAAATCAGTTTTAATAAATTAAGTCCAATGGAATTATGGATATAGCCGTACTATAGGCAGTCATATCCTTAACCAAACTCAAAGTGACTTCCTCAAGAAGCCTGTTACTTTGCTTTATAACAGACTCTGCCTTAATATTCAATCTGGGGTTTAATATGAATAAAAAGGTGAAACTCACCTATTGTTAGCAAATCTCCAGGTGCTGATGCTACACTGCCTGAACTCATTAAGTATGAAAAACCATACTCCTGCAACATCTGCATAAATTTCTTTTGCCTCTGCTGTATGTAAAGGACAGTGCCCAGGTATATAGGATTCAAAGATGGTAATCCTGTGCAAGACAGGCGACTGCAGCAATTGGAATAGCTATCAAGGTATCTTCTTGCAGAGCACATTGTAAAAGTATTGCCTGTGTTAATCCGATCAGATTGCAAATCCTGGCTGAATATAACTAGCACGAATCCCAGTCTGACTTCAAAACAGGAAGCTTTACAATTGACATGATCTTCTCAATCCGGTGACTGCCTGACATTTGTCATGAGCGAAGGCAGCTATTACCTACTGCCTACATCATTCTCACCAAGGCATTTGACCAAATGAACAGGAGTTCACTTAAGCTGCCTGACACCCAAGACAAAAAAAAGTGACAAGCCCTCTTCAGAGAGTTGGTCTATGTCAATGATTCTACATTAGCATTCTATGTGGAGGAACACGTCCAGAGGCAAATGGACAGGCATTGTCATGCCTGTAAGGAGTCTGCTTTGGCCATCAGCATCAAAATGCCATGGTCCAGGATGCTGTTATAATATGTCAATGCAATGACAGAACATGTTGTTGAATGTTATTGATAACTTTGCATTTCTAGACTAAAATCTGGTACTTGAGGCTGACACAATCCAGCACAAAGCAGCCCATTTTATTGGCACCACATTCACAAACATCTACTCCCTCTATTACAGAGGCTCAGTAGTAGCAGTGTGTCCTATCTACAAGCTACACTGCAGAAATTCACCAAGGTTCCTCAGGTAGCATCTTCCAAACCTCCGACTGCATCCATTCAGAAAGACAAGGCAGCAGATACATTGGAGCATCACCAATGTATCCACTGTAGTTACTCACCATCTTGACTTGGGAAAAGATCACCATTCCTTCCCTATTACTGAATTAAAAATCTTGGAACACCCTCCCTCAAGGCATTGTGGTCCAAGTACCCCAATTAGACTGCAGCAGTTCAAAAAGGCATCTCATCACCACCTTCTGAAGGGCAATACATGCTGGTCCAGCCATCGATGGCCACATCCCATGAATAAGAAAAATGCCAACTTCACCTAGCATACACTCATTAATATTGGTTTGGGCACGTTTATTGATTGATGACACTACAAATCCACATGGACCTTTGTATGTGGAAGTAGCTACTGCATTACAGCCTTCTGGAAGTCCACACCTCTAAAAACAGGACACATGAAAGTGAAATATGAAAATAGCAGAAACTAACAGTGTAAACTTAAGATAACTACTGACAGCAGTAAGCTTTGGCAGCTGACTGCTCAAGGGACGTTACAAAGGATGAGCAAGGAAAACCCAGCTGACCGAGAAAAACTAAGGCCAGTGAATATTGCACCTTGTCAGCTCACTGTATCCCACTGCAGCTAATGCATTGTCACTGCCGTGCCAGAGTGTGGCTCCTGAACCACACTAGGCCATACTAAACATAAGAATTACCACCAAAGCACAAGTATTTTCTGAGACAAAAGGCGGTCACAAGATGGATGGCTTTTGCTGCAACTACATCATCTAAATCTGGAGTCACACCACCCAACCGCAAAGCCAAATAAGCAAGACTTCCTAGGATAGTGCAGCATTTTATGGTGCTTTAAAATCTGCTCTGATCTTAATATTCAAAACAGGTTTAAGATCAACATGAAGTTACAATTGCTTCATAACAATCCTAACCTTGCTGAGTAGCCAACTTAAAATAAGACATGAAATAACTCTACAACGTCTGCTGTCGTGCTTAATTTCAATCCGCAAGACTGCCCACTTACTATATTGTAATATTTTATCATTCATTAGGAAGGAGTTTAACTTATCTCATTAGGATTATATGCTCATTCAAAATATTTTTCTATTAAATGCTTTAATAAAATCTGAAGTTTTAAAAAGACAATAGATCTCCTTTGCAAATATTAAAGGAGGTGCCCTGCTTCATAAGTAAGATTATTCCATGTTAAAAGAAAGTCAAGGTACAGGACATTCCCGAGTCCTCCAGACACATCTTAAAGCAGAAACCTAATAACGAAAGTTAATGCAAATTTTAAAACTGTAATAATTTGAGAAAACACCACGTACAGGATATGCAAAGAGATCCACTGGCTGTCTAAAAGGTTCAGAGTCCTCACACTGGAACATGAGGTTCAGAAACTCTCTGCATTGCTCTTTCCAGGCATTAACATCAATACTGAGCGCTGGCCTTCTGTTCAACTGCCTTGGGAGCCGATGCTGAGGTAAAGAGAAGAAATATGCTCGGTTAAAGGCAATTTTGTTTGCGCGGAGGAGGCAAGAGAGCAGGAGAGGTAGAGGAGGAGATGAGGGAGGGAGATTAGATTGTACTTTAATGATAAACTATTAAACCAGTTAGCATGGCATTGTTTTTATAAGTGGAACATCATTGGAAATAGGAGTAGTGTTGTGTCACTGTTACTGTCCTTCTACATTTGGAACCTAGCTTTCCCAGTTTTCGAGTGAAGGCAGTGACATGTAGTCTCTCACAGAGTGAGGGAACAAAGGAGCAGCATGAACAAAGAATTAAACAGCCCTGGCCACATGGAACTGCTCTTTTTTAACAGTTATCAGGAGTAATAACGTCTACATTTATCAACCTTTCAATATCAGTTCGGACGCTACATTCAAAGGAAGAATGGGTGAGAATGTTTAAAGCAAAATTATGATGATTAAGACAAACTGAAAATTTTTAGCTGCAGCTACATTACAAGAAAAGGGTACAACTTATTATACAGAATAATAGGCAAATAAACTGTATACTGCTATGACACGAAAATCAACCCAATGAAACAGTGCAATAACAAATGAAATTTTCGACAGGTATGCACTTTTATACTCACTATTGTGTCTGACGAAGTTCCTGGAGCATCAGAATCTAATTCTGCAGCCATTTCCTAGATTTATTTGAAAGTAAGTTAAAAAATTAACAAAGTGGATCTAAAGGAAGCTTTTAATTAAACTGGCTTATTTTGCAGATTAAGTTTACTCAGGCAGCAAGTACTGCTTGCAGCTTTTGCGAAATATTCTTTTATCCTATAACATTAATGTCTGTACAAAGGCAAATTTGTTTAGTAAATTTTGTATATTATACATGACTGCACAAACAACTTAGGAGTTTGGGTAGACCATTTGGCCCTTCAAGCCTGCCCACATAATCAATAAAATCGAGGCTGATGCTGATCTCAATTCAACTATCCTGTCTGCCTCCCATAGCCCTGAATGTCCTTGTGTAGCAAAAAATCAATTTGGCCTTGAATAAATGTCTACTCTGTGCAAAATGGACTGGACACGGCTGAGGGCCCTAACAACCACTTTGGTGGGAAATCCTTGGTTGAGGAAAAAGGTGGCCAAAGCATCTGCTTTTTTGTTGTTTACACACCGCACATCCCAGGTTTTGTCATCACATGGGCTGCATTCATCACAGCCAACCCATCTTCACCCACTGATTGCCCCCATTAGCAGTTTTAATTTCTCCCCAACTCACCATCATGCATTCTTTTGTCTGCTAAACTGCTGTTTTTTCTCTCTATCTGGGCTCCAGCTTCACCCATTGTTCACTTTTTTTTTCTCCTCCCTCTCCTGCCCCATCCTGGTTTTCAGCGTAAATATCACGTTTCCAAGCTAAAATCAGTTCTGAAGAAAAGGTCACTGGACACAAAGTGTTGACTCTATTTTCTCTCCACACTGGCTGCCAGACCTACTGGAATTATCCTGCATTGCCTGTTTTCTTAATCTATCTATATCTGTATCTCGACTCCAACTCCTCTTGATAATTTATTTTCCTGCCTAACTAGGCGTTCTCAGCAAATTCATCTACCATACACTCAGTCCAGAACATTGATAGTGTGCACTTACTGAAGGCCCCAATACCAATCCCTCAGAAAACTCACTAGTTATAGCTTGCCAACCTAAAAACAACCCACTTATCTTTGCTTTTGGTTAGATATTCTTCCTATGGAGGACAATTATGTAACACAGTTAACTTCACATATCAGGGAAGGTTTGGAGCGTTTTCTTCAACGGAAGAGAAAATGAGTGACTTAACCGAGTTTTGAGGTGATGAAAAGCTTTGATAGAGTAGATAATCTCTTTGGTGAGCAAATCAATACCTACAAGTCATACAGACTTAGAGGGGAGATGAAGTAACGTCTTTTGCACTGGGTTGTTGGAATTCAGTATGCTCGACCTAACAGAAGAAATGGTGAAGGCTGATTCCATAAACAATGTAAAAACTGGACTTAGACAGTTATTGGAGGATGAGAAACTGTCACAGATCTATAACGATTATATCTATATGAATTCTGATAACACACTAAAGAGAATAGATCTTTTCCAATCAACCTTAAAACTTCTCATCACTTTGAAAGTAACTCTCAAGTTACCTTCAGTACCTTTAAATAACTCTCATACTTCTCTGCTCTAGGGAGAGCAACTCTAACTTGTCCAATGTTCCATCATTATGTTAAATGTACCACCCAATCGTCCACCATAGGGACAGTATCTACTCTACATCAGACTTGAAATAAAGAGGCAATCACTCCAATGTCTAGTAGTATTTGAAACACAGCACATCCCATATTTAATCTCTTTACAGAAAGTAAACCAGTTGATATTTTTGATGGTAATGTTGCGAAGATCTCTCACCTTGTCATTTTCATCACTGCTAAGTTCCTCTGCCTTAACTTTTTCATACAGCTCTAACATGTTGGTGCAACTCTGGTCCCTATAAACAACAAAGAAATGGTAATTGGTAAACTATGGCATAAAATCAAACATTAAGAAGATTGTGCAAACTTTGCTGTTCATAAAGTAAAAGAAAACATCAACTCACCCAATGAACTGAAGTAATGTGTCTGTAATTAACTTGGCAGACTTGACAATTGGACTGTCGAGCTCATTGAAAGTTCTAGCATTATGTTCAATATATCTTACTTCCCACATCAGGGCAGAAACTGTCCTAGAATTCAGACGTCAACAACAAGGCATCCATTATCAATCCAGCAGAGTCTACAACTATACTGAAATGTACCAATTACTGGTCACAAGTATTATTTTTTACCCACTTCATTGATTTTGTTTCTTGTTGATGAATAGCAAACATATTGATTTTGTATTTACATCACTCAATTTCTAATCGCAGCAACTTAGTCAGAAGAAAGAAAAAGTGGTTTGGAAGAAGGGAAGCTGCTGGCAAATTTAGAAAAGCCTAAACATGGTGATAAAGTGGGATCTCTTCAGTGAAGTATCAGGTCCTCACGAAACCTCATGGCATCAGGTCAAATACGGGCAAGGAAAGCTCCTGCTGATTACACCCTACAGTCCCCCTCCTCAGCCAATGATTTGAAGTTGTGCACAAGTTGGAGGAAGCATCGTCAAGTGTGGCAAAGTTACAGAATGTATTCTGAATGAGGGAGCATCACTACTGACTGAGCCTTAAAGGATAGATGCTAGAACTAGATATGCAACAGGTGATGAGAACATCCACTTAGCCTTGTTCTCACTATGCTACCTGAGGCAGTTACGTCCACCTATCACAGTAAATGCTGGGTGCCCTGTACAGTGTCCACATGGACATAGTACCATCTTAACATTGAGGATACCCTCCTACATGTTATGAGACATGAATAAATGAAACAGATTTCAAGAAGATGTAACAATTCACAACTGGGTATACACGAGGTGCTGTTGAACATCAGAAGCAGCAGAACTGCATTCAGACACAATTTGTAACTTCTGGTGGGTATATTCCCACTCTACATCCACCATTGAGCCAGGGGATCAACCCTGGTTCAATGAAGAGTGCAGGAGAGCAGGAAAGGAGCAGCAACAGGCATCTCCATAAATGAAGTGTCAACATGCTGAAGCTACAACACAGGATTACTTTTGCACCAAACAGCAGTTTATCAAAGCTAAGCATAGAATGACATTTCCTAATATCAAAATAACATTGGGAAACATCATGGTGAGAGCATGGAAGACAGAAAGACAGACTATGACCCCAGGCAGAGCATCCATGTGAATGGAATAAGTAGAATTAAGCAACATTTACAATTTGAATGAAAGAAATATACTCCCAATAAGATGATGCAAGACACTGTAGTAACAAAGAATAGGCTTGTGCATTGGCAGGGCACATGTTTAACATCCAGTCCCCACAGTTAATTTGTTGCTCTTAATGATGTAGGGTAGGCGATGAATTCCAATAAATATCATTCTCAATGACATTACGACAAGCCTGCCATTTGTCCCAGGTAGTGTTTTGTGCAGACAACTAGCAAGCCGCATCCACGAACACCAGCTAGCAACTAAACGACACGATTAGATGTCCTTGGTTTCAATACAGATGAGATAAACTACACTTTCAACTGGGATAACACTACTATCATTGGACAAGCCAAACAGAGGACAGCCAGGGAAATTCTTGGAAGCTTGGCATTCACCCGCAGACCCCATCAACAAACACACTGAATTAGATCAGATATACCAACTATTACAACGTACAGCCAGAACCGGCACTTACCGGAAGCAGAAAAAACCGGGCCATGTAAATTTGAACCGGCACAAGACAACAGCGCTTCACAGGAGGCTCTACAGCACTGAAGATGCCACTTAGTGAGGGGATGAAACATCTGCTATCAAACCTCCCAGCTCGGCAAACACGCCAACATCTACAACCAGCACCCGAGCTACAAATCTTCACTCAAACCCTAAACATTGGAATGTGTGTGTCTGGAAAAGAAAGAGCCAAATTCGCCTCTCTGCTATGGGGCCTGGCAGATGGAACATGCTCCTCTTGCACAGATCTGCATGTACCTATATGTCTCAGTTCTGATCCTTTCTATAGGCCAAAGTTTCCCAGCTTAATCTGCCGAACAGAACATACTCGGGTTAAGAGAATGGGAACTAGTATTGGATGTCTGGCTACTGTCACGAAACAATGATTGGAAGGCCATCCTGGTTTCTTCCCAGAGATAACACAATGTGGAGCTGGAGGAACACAGCAGGCCAGGCAGCATCAGGGGAGCAGGAAAGCTGACGTTTCGGGTCAGGACCCTTCTCCCGACCCGAAACGTCCGCTTTCCTGCTCCCCGATGCTGCCTGGCCTGCTGCGTTTCTCCAGCTCCACACTGTTATCTCTAACTCCAGCTTTGGCAGTTGTTATTATCTCTGAATGGATTTTTCCCACTCTTGTTGAGAATTAATTTGGCCCTTAAAGCTGTGTTAACTCAGCATACCATATTTGATATTTCCAGTGTAGCATGGGATCTAATCTAACTATCACATTAGTAACCAGCCTTCATCAAATGTAAAGAGAATAGTCCTAAGAATCATTAAAGTTTTGATTCATGTCAAACATTTACTAGACATCACCCTACTCTAATATCAATGCAGTATATTGAAACTAAGAAGATTTCAGTCTTAAAAAGAATGAAAAATTAAGTTTCAAGCATTAACTGTCAGTCTCCAAAATAAAGTACATCGACAGGGACAGGAAGGGAGAAAGGGGAAAGAAGATCCAGGGGATAAGCCATACAATCCCCTTTGAGAAAGGCTCAAAAAGACTGAAGGAAGAACAAAGACTGTTGAAACAGACACCACCATAAAAGAAAATAGGACAATTGGGACTTAGGAGTGTGCTGCCTCTGTTCCTTCATTCTACAGAATGGCTCCAGGATCAGTAAAGCATTCTCATCTACCATGGGTCATATATTTCAGTTCTTTGCCTAGTGTACCATGTCTAACTGCTTCTCTACAAACTATCAGAAAATTGTTATGAATTGTTCACTGCCTATATTAGGTAACTGATCATGAATACCCTAAAACCAACACCCAAGAAGGTATTGAGAGACTGGTAACCTTGAGTACCCACAATATTCTAATGCTCTGATTACAAAGGGCTGGGCAGAGGGTTTAAGGTATCAATGCCTTGGTATTTTGAATTTGCAGCATTTATCCGCATCTTGTGTTGTCATAAGAGTCTTCACTATCTTTTGCAACTGGTTTACTCCCAACAACAGGATTTAGGTTCTCTTGATCTCTAAAGTACGTTTATAACATTGTGTGAATAACTAACTATATGAATAAAGATGAGCATATCTACAACATTTTGCTTCTTTGTGTTTCTAATAGTGAGAACAAATATTAAGTTGTTCTGTAAATTTCAACTAGCTATTTTAAAGTGGCAATTCAAAGCAATGTTTAGATTGATTATTCATGTTTCACTTTTACATCACTGGTAGTTATTTCTGTCTACCTAATTCTGATTTATAGTGATTGGTGATCGTCCCCCTTTGCCCCATAACCTATTTTCATTCTTGTATGCGCTTTTGGTTAGCACGTCACACTCCTCTTCACTTGGGATTGTCTGCTGTTTTGTGAATACTAAGTTGATCCAATTCAGTGCAAATGTTGATACTAAAGTCTTGCATGATTAGTGTGAAATCACATTTTATGACAGAGTTGACAAAGGTGATGTACTGCCATTAATTCTTTTATTATCTGACTTCTACTATAATATATACCTTGGATAAAAGGATAATATTTTAATATTATGGGAATTTCACTGCATACTCACTATATTATTAAACTTCATGTATAATGACTGAATAAATCAAACTGAGTATTACCACTAAGATCTTTATTGTTTTTATTGCAGAGGGAATTGTGTGACTCCAATTTTTTTTTTTGAAAATGCTCCACCTATCTCCAATGTAGCACATGCTATGTGCCATCTTTATATATATCCTGGGCTTTAGAGGAAAGGAAGTGCTATAAAGTAAATAGAAGTTCAAACAATGCTGAAAGCTGATAATTTCCATTTACTCCCAAAATTCTTCACAATTTACATGGTGTGGTCTTGCTCCTTTCCAGCAGCAGTTTAAATCCGACGTAAGGACTATCTTTTTATTTTTGCACTTTTTAAGTACTGTGGAATGAAATTAGAAGTAGCTGTTTTAAAACCAGTGTTTGGAAGGGTGTCAGTATATTTTGAAAGCAATTAAGCTGACATTCATGGCAAGCACAATTTAAACAATTGTTTGAACAAGCGATAATTGAAGTTTGAGTTGCAGATGATTTGGAGCCAAGGGGTGCATGATGCAGCTTTTGTTACTAACACAAAGTTGCTTGGTCTATGGACTGGCAACCAGTCAATGACAGAGACCTTTTGCCTGCCAACAGCTGTGTGATTAGTCCTCAGGTAACTGAGCAGCTTGGAGCTGGGAACAAGTTAGACAGACTGCTCAATTCTTCTCCAGCTCAGAAGCAGTCCCTCTGTTTTACAGTTAAAATTGACTTTAAACCTGAAAAGAAAGTTGTTGTAAGCTGTGGCTTCTAACTGGTGAGTCAGAAATTTTGTAATTGAACCGGCCACCTTGTGTCTCTTACCAGTTAGTAGAAGCATCTGGAGAAAGATGACTGAAGCAATGTACTGGCCAGAAGAACCATAAAGATATTTCAGCCACATAACCTGGGAACAACGACTACTTAACTGTCTTTGCAGTTTGTCCCCCTTTGCCCCGTAACCTATTTTCACTATAGTTTATAATTGCATACCTGTAGCTAGAGTCTAATTACTGGTAACAACAGTCACAGGCATGGCACATGCACCCTTGCAGTGGTAATGGGAAAAGCAAATAGCAGAGGATAGTTTCGATCCACTAAGCTCTGGGTAATGGGTATAGCATGCTCTTGCTGTGCCACTCTGCTTCCTTCCCTCCATGATAAGGTCAGAAGTGGGAATGTTTGCCAACGGCTGCATAATGTTTCGCACCATTCGTAACTCCTCAGATGCTGAAGCAATCCATGTCCAAATTCAACAAGATCTGAACCATATCCAGGCTTGGGCGAGGAAGTGGCAAGTAACAATTGCACCATACAAATGCCAGACAATGTCTCTTACTAGAGGTGGTCAATATAACCACCACCCCATGACATTCAAAAGTGTAATCACAGAATTCCACCACTATCAACATCCTCAAGGTTACGACTGACCAGAAACTCAACTGGACCTCGCCACATAAACACAGTGACTACAAGCACAGGTCAGAGTCTAGGAATGCTGCACTGAGTAACTCACTTCCCTGACTTCCTGTACCCTGTCCACCTTCTAGAAGGTGCAAGTCAGGAGTATGACGGAATACTCCCCACTTGCCTGGATCGATGCAGCTCCAATAACCCTCTAGAAGCTTGATATCATTCAGGACAATGCAACCCCTTGATAGGCACCACATCCAAAAGCAACCAATCCCTCAGCCAACAACACTCAGTTGCAGCAATGTGTACTCTCTACTAGATGCACTGCAGAAATTCAAAGATCCTTAGACAGCATCTTCCAAACATGTATCTAGAAGAAGGGCAGCAGAAACCCTAGAATACTCTCTAGGGGCATTGTCAGTCAACATACAGCACATGTACTTCAGCAGTTCACCACCATCTTCTCAAGGGCAACCAGGGGCAGGCAATAAATGATGGCTGCCCACGTCCCAGGAATGAATAAAAACAAAATCCCCCCCACCTCACTGGATATATGGGCAGAGCAGTTCTATTAGAACAGAGCATAAACTGAGAAACAATTGAATTAAAAGAAAACAAAAGCTGCTTCAATTGGAAACAGAATCTTGATCCATGAATCAAACATGACTCTACTTTAGTTTTGACAATCAATTTCTTAAACCTGCAAAGAAAACTTGAAAAACAATGCAAACATGTGGTGGAAATACAGAAGACCGGAATTCTAAAAGTTCATGTTTCCTGAAACCTGAAAGTAGTTGTTCCATTAAAAATATTACAGAAGGTGAATAGGGAATTCAGATAAATGTTCTGGTTGCAGAAATTCATCTGGTGGGACTATGGACCATCATATTGGGTATGTGCTCTACTCAGCACTTGATACTTAATTGGCTGTGACAGAATGTGTTCAATATTTACCAGTCCCAGTTTACATTTTTGCCTCCTGCTTTGCTCCACAGACAGAAAAAAAAAGGCCTCCGAGTTTCTAACATGTCACAGCATAACAGGTACTTACATTTAGAAATTTTAAAAAAAATTGTGGACTGGTACCTAACGGTCATTGATTCATATCGCATTTGACTTCAAAATCCAGGCCGAATGGAATTCAATAAATCCAGTAATTTGTTCAAGAATACCTTTTCACTATTCCTACCCTGGTTTAGACACAATTCTAGTCCCACACAACATGCTACAATGGAAGTTTCCACTACCACCTACTCACTGTAATTAGGGTTGGGGAATAAATGCAAAGAATTGAAGGAAACTTCTTTTCTGAAGCAGAAGTGACAACTCACCTATAAAACCCGTTTTCTAATTTCTTCTTGATGGTGCTTAGGTCTGTTGGATATGCAACCACAGTGCAATATAGTGGATAGGCACAGAGATCCACAGGGGCAGAGAATGGTGCGGCTATTTCTGCCGAATAAATTAAAATTTGCATACTTAGTACTTTTATTGGTTTCTCTAAAGCATTCATTTTGCTAATATCTGACTTAAACGATAACAGATTTTAATCATTTTAACATCTCTACACAATAGTCATTACCAATAATTTAAAACTGAAAATAACTGCTGTGGGCAATTACCAAGTGTCATCAGTTGACTGATTCCCTGAATGATACGCTTATGTTGTTCATCTGCAGAACTAGATCCCCATTCACCCTCCTGAGGTTTATATAACAAGCGTTTCAGTTCCTCTGGAGTAACAGGAACACTGGCACCAATTTCTTCAGGGTAGATAGCTGCAAAAGCAAACACCATTGATACTAAAAAGATGGATGTCTTGCATTTTTTTAGGAAGTGAAAGAAGTAATTCTAGAAAGTGGTTTCTAATTCCTTTGTAACAATCATCTTAAAATATCCTAAACTGCAAAAGTGTATGAAATTATGATTGTTTAGTGTATCTACTGGTGAGGTATTAACTTTTAGATAGACTAATTGCTGTGTCAAAAGTGAATAATGTAATCTGAGAATTTCAAAATCAGATTTTATTTCAGAAAACATTCTACAATTGCTCCAACAAATTTTATCTTAACATGAAATTCCAAAATTCATGCAAAAAGGGGAAAATTACTTAAATCTATTAAAATGAAATTATTTACTTCAGATATGCAAAGAACAGTGCAGGGATATTATATACAGTTGTTTTATATGCATTTTCAATACAATACTGTCAAAATTAATTTAAGTGTCCTACCATCATCTGGAATGGGTTCCATGTCCCATGGGCTCATCTTCTCCAACTCGTTATTATCCCAGCTACAAATACCACAAATAATTTAAAGAACCTTTAAGATTGCAGATTCAAAGATTTATCAGATGTGCTTAGTATCACAGCAACTGTACATTTTAAAAAGAGGTGCATTATCAAAAGGCAAAACTAATATTGAATAAAGATGAGAAAAATGGTCAGAGCAGGCAGCTATATTCAGCTGACACGTCACTGCCAACGCAAACGGCAACTTAGCTAGCCCCTTTTCACTCGTAATTTCACTCATACTCCTGCAAACTTTATTTCAGATGATCATTCAATTCCCACTTAATATATCCATTCACTGTTATTTTGTTAACTTACACATCTTTGTATCGATGCTGCCAGTACTCCTTTTATTCCAAGGGCTTTAACTTTAATGTCAAACTAGTTATGCATCACATTTTAAAACCATTTTAGAAGTACGCATTAATTGCATCAACCAAATTACACTCATTAACTTACCCTGTAATCTTATCAAAAAAAGCCAAGGAAGTTACTTTTTAGCCTAGAGCTGAGAGTGTATGCAAATGGAAATTAAGTACAGAAACGGTCAACCCGAGTCTGAAAGTCAGGTAAATGTGGGCATTCTGCATTTTTTTTTTCAGACAACTGCCAAAATAGCAGGGCTGAGTCTCCAACAAGCTACCCAAATAAAGTGCAATCAGACATATATTCTTATTCTGTCTCCTTACATAGGCCTCATCTTTGGACCCTCATCGGTCTCACTCCTCCTTTTACCACACTCTTATTATTTGTATACAATAAAGGACTTCTTTCCTTTTACATTAGTTTATACTATGCTCCTTACATTTTACTGTCCCTCCAAGATTTCTATATTCAACTTCATTCCAAACCGTATCAACTGAAATTCGTCGGACACATTTTTCTGCTTCAGTTTATTCACTATTTCTTGTCACCCAGGGAACTCAGGGGGGCTTTGTGGTCCTTCACCCTCATGTGAGAAAATACCCAACCTATCTCCTCCTGACAGGTAGCCCACTGTTCCTTTGTAGCCAGATGATAAATCACCACTCGAATCTTCCTCCAACTGAGCTACTTCATTCACCAGAACCAGATCCAGCAATCACTTCTTTCTCATTGGACCAATATCCTAATGATGCAAACATATTATCTTGAGCACACTTCAGAAATTTTTCCCCCTCTCTCTCCGCCCTTAACACTATTACTAACGCAGTCTGTTTTGGGATAAATGAAAGCCCTTTATAACTATTCTACATAAAGTTTAACTTCTCCATTTACCTGAAAAACTTGGCCCTTTATCTTTTCCAAAAGGATGGCCTATAATACAAGCCTCATGTAATGAGATTCTTTTTAGATCTAACCAAATAGATACTGGCTTAGAGTCAGAGTCATACACCATACAAACAGGCCTTTTGGCCCACCAGGTCTATGCCAAACAACAAACACCAATTACACTGATCCGATTTACCTACACTTGGTCCATTACTTACTATACCCTGCCAATTTTAAGTGCTCATCCAGATGCTTCTCAAAATGTTGAGAGTGTACCTGCCTCTACCACCCTCTCAGGCAACATGTCCTATATTTCTACCACTCTGGGCAAAAAATATTTTTCTCAGATCTCTTCAAAACCACCTGCTCCTCACCTTAAACTTACGCCCTCTCGCCTTAGAAACATGTGCCACGGGGAACAGATTCTCAAGATCTAGTCTGAGATGTACAAAACTGAAATATATTACAATCAGATTTTTCCTCAGCCTCCTATGCTCCAAGGAAAACAAACCCAGCCTATCCAATCTCTCCTCATAACTGAAACTTTTCATACCAGACAACATCCTGGCAAATCTCTTCTCCAGTGCAATAACGTTCTTCCAATAGTGTGGCAACAAGAACTTCAAATAATATTCTATCTATCTGCAGCCTAACCAATGTTTTATAAATCTGTTCCAAGACTACCTGGCTAAAGACAAGAATCCAGATGCTTTATTCACCACCTTAACTACCTGTGCTAGACTTGTACACCAAGATCCCTTTGTTCCTCAATATTCCCTGGGGACCTACCATTCATTGTCTTTATCCCTCCCTTATCGGACCTCCCAAACACATCACGTTGCACTTATCAGGATTAAGTTCAATCTGCCATTGATCTGCCCAATTTACCAGTTGATCAATACCAGGCTGCAGCCCGAGACCATCCTCTTCACTACCAACACCACCAATTTGTGTGTCATCTGCAATTCTATTAATTATACCTTCCACATTCACACCCAAGTTGTTCATGTGCATAACAAACAGTGCAACAAAATGGTACACCACTGGTCAAAAGGTTTTCAATCACTAAAACATCCCTCCACCATCACCCCTTGCCTCCTATTTTCAAGCCAAGCTTGGATCCAGTTTGCCAACACTCCTTGGATCCCATGGGCTCTTACCTTTTGGACCAACCTTCCACGTGGAACTTTGTCAAAGGACTTACTGAAATCTGTGTAAACCACATCAACTGTATGACATATTTAGTCACCTTTTCAAAAAACTCAACTAAGTTCAGCAGACAGGATCTCCCTTTAACAAATCAATGCTGTCTATCCACGATCAATCCCTGCCTTTCCAAGTGTCGATTAATTCTATTGCTCAGAATTTTTTCTAACAATTCCCCAACCACAGAGATTAACTGTCCTCGTTTGTTCTGACATATGTTCCCTCTAGCATTCTCCATCCCCAGACACCCAATTTAAAACAAAATTGCCGAGCAGAAAGTGAAACTATTTCAAACCTTCTTGAGCACACTTTAGGTTTAATTCTTATAAATTAAGAAAATCATTTTATTTTTCATTAAAATTTTATCTTCTACCACAGGGAACAAAACATCAAAATTCCACAGGAATGTCAGTTCCCTTAACTGCTGTTTTTTACTTAAATAACAGAATATTTTATTAGTACAAAGTTGTATTTCAAAATAAATACTTTGAACAAAGCATAAATGGAACAGCAAGGCAAATCTAACAGCAAGCAGACAGCTAACCATTAAAGACAAGAGCCAGAGGAGAATTCTACTTCTGAAGTGCTGGATTTCTAAAATAAATAGTTTAAGTCCTAGTAAATAAACCATCCTCTGATAAGTGTTCAGTTTTATCTCTGGATCTTATTCAAATCAAAATGTAATACATCTAAAAAATTCATTCACACCACCCAAAAGATAATAATTCCTCACCAAACATTGTAACATTGGAATAAACTATCAGGATATTCAGGCTGAAAAGGCTGCTGACTCTGCACTGTTCCAAACCACCAGGCATCATCTATTATACTGCGAAACGTGTCTCCTGGTAAAACAATAAACAGAACAATTTTAAGCATCCCTCAAAGTACTCAACTGTGATTGCAACCTAACTTTTACCTGAATTATCTTGCAATGGCAGAAACTGTAAATGTGTTGACCACAAGGTGCAACCAATATTCATTATAAATCATATTGTTATGATCCAGTGGAAATCAGTATCTGAATGCAAAAAATGTGAAGATCACAACAAACAGCTGCATTTCTTTGACAATGCCAAACAAAAACATAAAATAAGGTTAGAGCGGTCATAAACCCACAATAATTTCATGTGCTAAAAATTACTGTTGCATTCTTAGTGTCAACACCAAGAACATACTTACTCTATATTTCTAGCAGTTATTGACACGGTGTTCACACACTAGTTTTAAAGCTCCATTTTCTCCGCAGTCAATCATTGCAGTCTAACTCAATTTAACATCTCTGCCTCCAAACACAAACTTTGCCTTTCTCTTGGGCTGTCTTACCATATTTCTGTTCAACAACTGTTATGTTGAAACATTAATAAGGTTTTTCAATTATCAGGAGTAACTGTCATTGCATGTCCAAAACTAAAACAAAGACTATTGAGATTAGAAACAAACTTATTTTTAAAAAGTTTCTTCTTCTCTATTCCATTATTTCCCAGTTAACTTTACTCTCAACTCCTTAACTAAACCTTTTAATGTCTTACCTACTAGATATTACATTTTCTCTATGGCACAATGAGATGAGTTCTAACATCATTTGTGTCATCGCTGAATCTGCCTCTTTCCACCTCCTTAACATCACCCAATTTCAAACTCCGTCATGTCTTAAAGGACATAAAGTCCTAATTCCTCTATGACCCCCATACTTGCTGACCTACAGTGGCCCAGGTCTTGATTTTCAAATTCTAATCCTTATTTTAAAACCCTTTCAAGACCTACTCTTACTCAACACTCTGATTTCCAAGCTCTAGAACTGTCCAGGATATCTATATTCTGCCAAGTCTGGCCTCTTGAGCATCCCTGATTTGAATCATTTCACCACTGGTGGCATGCCTCTGGTTGCCAAGACTCAAAGCTCTCCCTTTGCTTCTCTGGCTTGCTACCTCATTTCCTTTGAGGCAATCTTTAAAACTTACATCTGATCATGTTCCTGGTTATCTAACCTAATATGTCCTTGTGTTTTGGTGCTGTGAAGCACCATGGGACATTTATAAAACAGATATTTTAGCACACCACCTGAATACACTAACCCTATTTTCTGTGCTGTGCTGGAAACCTCACATTAATATTTCATATTAGAAAAAGTGGACTGGACTTTATATATCCCATTGCAGCAGGAACCATGGTAACTGCAATCACGTTATAGCTGTAGGAGACCCATGTCAGTTTCCCGGTGGCAGGAGAACCTCCACCAATTGAGTGAAAGATGGATGGGGAGATGCAGACTCCTTGAGACACGTGAGATCCATTATCATACCAGAGATGCATGGATTCCCAAATCCTCAGACTATCCAGCAAATTCCGCTGGTTTTCCCAGTAACTCTCAACATCAGCTGCCTTCATTTCACCAACTTTGCCCCAAAGTGGACTTCTCAACTTTGCATTTTTGTCCATAACGGTCCTTGTTCTCTCTGCCACACCCATCTCTACTGTAATTGACAGCAGAAATCCGTCAGCAAGTAAATGTCTGCATACTGTTTCCTTCGGTCAAAACTCAAGGCCCCTCCTTCATCGACACTGGATGGTACAGGAGAAGACTATTCCACCCACTGCATCTATATTTACTGCAAAAGAGGTGTCCAGTTGAATAACTTTTTAATCCTGTAGGCTGGGGCACATCAATTGCATATCCACTTTGTTTGTAACATCAATGATTGTTCTATCTCTACCAGACATTCAGACAGAGTCCCAGACTCCCACCACATGTTTGAAGAAAACATCTTTTCAGATTTTCTCAAATCCTTCTGCTAATTTGAACGGTGATTCTAGCTCTTGCTCTCCACCCAGAAATGTGCACTTCCTCTGCTCCAAAGAACATAAACTCCGCCTCAGCAATCTTTCCTCAGTTAAAAATTTTCATTCTAGGCAGTATCATTAAATTGCTCTCTTTTGTCAATTCGATTCACTCCTCTTCTAAAAATGGTCCAAATGAATTCACCTTTCCATGTTATTAAATCTCCACAGCTCTACCAGTGCTGCCCTATCCAAATCCTCATCCCAGTTGCTAAAGCCCAAAAATACTCCAGTGTGACTTTGCTTTGCTAAAGAGCACATACCCAATTCAGTTAAACATCAATTACAATATGCCAGTGAATATGGTAGCAGCTACTGCTTCCATACAATAATGGCAGTTGTAGAATTTGATATCTAAATAAATACCAAAATATAATTTCAGAAAACATTTTTCAGCCTGTAAATCAATAGCCCTAATATTTTTCTTCTCATGCTTTGTAGTAAAAAATAATCATCAAATCCTGACCAGCAACACTGCAAGTACCATGTTACTCGTTTCAGTGTTATAAGACCACTTAACTAGCTATGGATTCAGATGCCCACATTAAAGGTGTTATTAGAAAAACTGGGATTTCTTTGGAGCTATCAAAGACCATTTCTCTTTAAAATCAATGCAATTCTGAAAAATCGAATCATGAAGCAGCAGAGAAGAAAGCGAATAAATGACATCACTTTTTAAGCTGACAAGAAGAATTCAAAGGAGGAAAACTCACCAACTTGCCAGTTTCTCTTTTTTGCTTCTTCATAAAATTGTCGCAATACTAAAAAGTCAATGACATCTGGCATATCATGATACCTAAAATATTGAAACATCACCAAAAGGTAGTTAGACCAAAAAAAATCCAAAACAATTTCCCTTTGAGTCCAAAAGATCAAAATTCAACATTTAACATTGGAATCAAGACTGCATCAGGGATTCAAGGAAATATGAAAATCTAAATAATTTTGCATGAATACAAAAAAGAAGAGAGAAGGAAGTATGCCTTTATGGTATTTAAAAAGGGCAGTTGAAAGAAAACAATAACTATAGCCTGGTTAGCCTGATATTGGTGGGGAAGTTGCTAGATTTAAACAGCAGAACACTTTGGCACAGTGATAGGATGGGTCAAAAACAGCACTGATTTATGAATAAGAAACCAAGCTTGACAGATCAACTAGAATTTTTCAAGGAGGTGGCTAGTATAGCTGATAAGGCAAGGCCAATGGATGCAGTTTACTTGGACTTTCAGAAGACTTTTGGTAAGGTCCCACATGAGAGATTAGCATGCAAAATCAAAGTGCATGAGATTGGGGTTAGTCTACAGATGTTCACAGAGAACCGGTTAGCTGATAGGAAACAAAGAATGGGAATAATTGGAACATTTACATATCCTTAGATAAGAGGATCAAAACTTTCCAGATGTAGTCTGACTAGGGCCATATATAGCTTTAGCAAGATCTCCATTCCCTTCGCTTTTCCTAATACCCGCTGAACTTGAATGCTAGCCTTTTGAGGTTCATACACTAGAACTTCAAAATTCCGTTGCTTAGCTCCCTAAACCCTGAAATAATATTCAGGTCAATTATTCCCGCCAAAGTGCATAATCTCTCATTTTCCCACATTAAATGCCACCTGACAAGTATTTGCCCACTCACTTAACCGGTCTATATCCCTCTACAGACTCATCACCCTCATTATTTGCCATCCCATCATCCAAAACGAAGCAGCCTGCTTGACTGATATGCTACCCACCACTTTAAACATTAACTCCTTTCACTACTGGCACAGTAGCAGAAGTGCTCACCCTTTATCAGATGCAGTGGAGCAACTCAAGAATCTTCAAAACCTCAGCTCCCCTACGTCAGGCCACTCTGATATGGAATCAGAGTTTGTTTTGCCAAGTAGTTTAAGATCTTTCACACTGTGCTCCATAATAAAAAAAAAACAAGCTATTTCATGTAATAAACTTGTTTTATTGTTAAAAGAAAATCTGCAGTCCTCTATACTTACGTATCCGTGAATGATCAACATGTTAAAAACACATGCATGATTCATCAAGCCATTTTGTTCTGGATTTCACTTATCCAGTCATAACATCAGCTGGGATTATAACATTAAGTTTTCTTGTTTGAAACTCTACTTACTTGAGAGAGAAAGATTCTCCAGTCATTTTGCCAGTGATGGGGTCTAGAAGAGAAAGCTTCAGACAACATAAAGTAGGTGGCCCAACTTCATACTTGATGCCAACCACCTTTACAATTTCTTGTTCCTATTGATTGTGGAGAAAATATGAAAAAGCTTGATTAGCAGAGGTCAACTGGGTTAATGTAAGCCGGCAGTTAACAAATTTAAACATCCTCGTTTCTCTGCAACGTGAATCTATTTGTAGTGATTGTGAAAGGTTGTTTCTGAAAATATCTTCCTGACATGAATTCATCACAGGTTATAACAAGCTCTTCAACTTAATGCAAAGGCTGTGATTTGGAAAATGCCTCCCAAAAGAACATTTGTAAAGTATAAATATTATGATTTGTTCTAATATGCTTTTGATCAGCAATTTTCTCTGCTTCATGCTCAAATTCATTAATTCTGGTCATTAGCAATCACCATCCCTACAGTAAATAAAAGGAATATTATCATGTCCCACTATTTCTGTTTGAATAGGTTTAATTGCAC
>NC_063345.1:60905449-60930449 GCF_021869965.1 Rhincodon typus | reverse complement strand
TAGTGGTTACACCTTTTTCTGGAGAGGAAAAACAGAGAATCAACCCATTCTCAATCAACTCTGAGCTCCCTGTTGGCATCAACAATCACTTCCTGACTCTGTCTACAATTTGCCAGGAACCAGCAGGCAACAGTTGCGAGTACCTATGCCCGACCTTTGATGCCATTGACTAGTTCAAAGATGACTTCTGCTCCATCCTAGACACCATACTCACCAACATCCCAAAGGAAGATAAAATTATCCTCCTTGATGATTTCAACGCCAGGGTTGGAAAGGACTCCCAACACTGGAAAGGAACGACTCAGGAACTGCAAGTCCCAACAGGATTCTCCTGTTCACCAAATACACAGAACATCAGCTGATCATCAACACACTATCTCAAAGAGAAAAGCTCAACATTTCTTGGAAGCATTCACGATCAAAACACTGACACATGATCAATTGCCAAACGTGTGGTCATAGATGTGGCTCTAGGATTGATCTCATCAGCAACACAAAAACCCACAGAACTCAACCAGTGTCACTGAATTTCCTTGGTGGACAATCATGCTCATTAGCGATTGACTGCTGACAACAAAGGACACTTAATATTTTTGAAGCCAAAAAGGATTAGGAATCAATACCATCTACAAAAAAAAAAAGACCCTTCCCATGTTGAGATTTGAGAAGGGGAATATTTCATGCTTAAGAAAGCTACAATTCTTAACTCTGGATATGTATACAGTTTGAATTTCTCATCAGTAAAACTACTGGCCCAGTGCTTGCCAGAATATTACTCTTTTGCACAGCACAAGACAGGGAAGCTCAGAAATTAAGATCTATTTTCAACAGTCTCCATTCTCACCATTTGCCATGTACCCCAACTGTGGAACAAGTTGCTCATCCATGCAATTTTCCCGACCAGGCACCAGTCGTTGGTATCGTGTTAGATGAGGATTTCCATCGACGTCAACTAGAAATGGGGGCGGCATGAGATGAGGCGCTTGCTGTGTCTGTTCATCCAGGACGTAATTGTTGGAATCACGGATAAGTGGACGGTAATCGGTATGAAAAAACATTTGGTCTGGGATCTATTGTGAACAAAATAAAATGGTTACCACTAAATTCAGATAATGGCAATGCAACAGAGCAGTTGATAACATTAAACCTATTAATGTACTGGCTTAAGAGGCATATAAATCATTTATCTTTAACAAAAAAAGAAAGAAAAAAAAATGTGAAAATTTCATCGTACTGCTTCCTCTTCTCCCTCCGTCATCCCCACCCCACAATTAACTTCCAGTCTTCCATCCCTAAAGACAGAGGTGCCTTCAGGTTACACAGCTGTAAACATCTGACATTCTCATATACGAATTAAGTTTCAGACAACAAAATGTTAAAATAGTAGCCAGCTACCACTCAAATATGATCATGTTCTATGTTAAACACAACCAAAATTTCCACAGAGAAACAAAAATGAATAGTCATTTGGGGAAATAAATCCTGACTATTTCTCCCTCTCTAATCTAGAGGACCATGACCAATGTCTAGATTATGACCAGCTAAGCTGAAAGTATAAGCTTAGAGCTTCCCAAACAGTCCTAAAGTTTAAGCATTTTTTAAAATTCATTCACAAGATGCAGACATTGTTGGAAAAGTTGGAATTTAACTCACTTAGATGTGGTGAACTGCCTTCTTGAGCTACTTCAATTCACATGTTCAAAGTACTGCCACATTGCCATTAGGGAGGGAGCTCCAGGGCTTTTATTCAGCAATGATGGGAGCGATATACTTCCAAGTCATTTCCTTAATCAGTCCCTCAGGATCAAGAATGACTTTCCTCCACTCCAGAACTGTGGATCCTGGAGGTGACTGAACAGTCCAACGATGGATTAGCACATTCTGCCACGGGTGGAGAAGGTTGGTTTGATAAGGCAGGAGACGGAATGCTTATTTTATCTGAGTTTGCACTTGGCCTCCACCTGCACTGGTCACAGACATCCAAAATGGTTGGCACTTTTGCAGAAGTTTCACCAGTTTGGGTGGTTTTGGGCAAGAGTTTCTCACACATAGGTGGGCATGTTGCATTTTGTTCAGGAAGGTTTTGAGCATGTCCTTGAAGTTTTCTTTTCCCTCCTGGTAACCATTTTCCATGACAAAGCTTGCCAAGTACTGACCTCATTTCAGAAATTTTGAGTCAGGCATGCAGACCACAAAAACAACCCTGAGATTCCAACTGCCACTTCAACACACCACCGTGTTCCTTGGCCAACACCAATCTCAGGCTCTCTCACTCTCTCTCTCCCCATCTCCAATTAATGTTTACTCTTTCTTACCCCACCTCATCTTCAGCATATTTACCTTTTCCTAGCTACCATTAGTTCTGAAGAGGAGTTACTGAACCCAAAGGTTGACTGCTTTCTCTCCACCAGTGCTGCCAGACCTGTCAAGTTTGTTCAGCAATTTCTGTTGTTAATGCAACAATGTGGCCTGACCAACACCCCTGTAACAAATGCCTCATTGTGCAGAGGTAAACCTCAGGAGACGACAAGGACTTTGGAGCTATCTTGCCATTGGATTTGCTGTATTTGACATTTCTCTAGGGATCTGAAACATCTGGTGTACATTGTCAAAGTCTCCAGTGTACACAGAAGGGCAAACAGCACAACTGCTTTGTAAACCACAAGCTTGGCATCAGGTTTGAAACCTTGTCAAACAGATGGCCAAAGGCTACATTAGCACACTGGAGTTGATGTTGTATTTATCATCAATGTCTACCCTAATTGAACAAAGGCTCACAAGGTATGAGAAATGATTCACATCATCCAGTCAAGGGGGCAGGCTGGTACAGAATGTTTATCTTTTGGTTGTTTAGCCTAAAGACCAATTCTCTCAACACTTGGTTATTGTTTGAGTGTTCAGCCTTCGCGTCCTCAAACAAAAGCATCATCTGTGTACCACAGCTCAATAAGAAAGGAGTGCTTTTCATTCTGTACTGGAGGCAACCCTGGTTGAACATTTTCCCATTCATTCTATAGACAGCTTCCCACTGGAGTGGAAAATAAGGGAGAGTGTTCCAGTTAGGAAGGTGAAGAGTAACACTGGGGAACTCTGTTCGTTGGAGTCAAACCTGGCACAAAAGGAAGATGGTTATAGTAATTGGAGGTCACTTGCCTCAGCTCCAGGACATCTCTGATAGGAGTTCCAACCATTTTCAGCTGTTCCAGCAACGACCTTCACGCCATCATAAGGTCAGAATTGGAGATGTTCACTGGTAACTGCACAACATTCAGCACCATTCGCCACTCCTGGTATACTGAAGTATTCCATGTCCAAAATCAAAACAACCTGGACAATATCCAGGTTTTGGCTAATGAGCAGCAAGTAACTTTTGTGCCACACAAGGGCCAGGCAATGAACATCTCTGACAAGACAACCTAACCATTACCCCTTAATATTCAATGGCATTACCATCACCCAAATCCCCATGACTGACATGCTGGGGTTTAGCATTGAGTTCAGTTTCTGGTTAATCAGCCATATAAATATGTAGTGGCTACAAGAGCTGATTAAACAGTAGGAATCCTGCAGCGAATGACTCGCCTCTTGACTTCCTAACCCTGTCCACCATCTACAATGTAGAAGTGTCATACGACATACTCACCAATTACCTGGATTAGTGCAGCTCCAACAACACTCGATACGCTTGACATAATCCAAGACAAAACAGCTTACTTGACTGGCACCATAACCACAAACATTCACTCCTTCTACCATTGACATTCAGTAGCGGTGTGTACCATCTACAAGATTCATTGCAGAAATTAACCAAGGCTCCTCAGGTAGTACCTTCAAAATGCATGTCTTTCTAGATGAAAGCAGTCAAAAGGCTGCAGGTACATGGGAACACCACCACCTGCAAGTTCTCTTCCAAGTTTCTCAACATGCTGCCTTGGAAACATATTGTCATTTCTTCACAGGGACTGGTTCAAAATCCTGGAACTTCCTCCCTAATGGCATTGCGTGCCTACTTGTACCAAATGGCCTGCAACAGTTCAAGGCAACAGCCCACCAACTTCTCAAGGGCAACTAGGGCCTGGCAATAACATCCTGCCCTAGCCAGCAATGCCCACACCCCATGAATGAATAATGAAAAGATCTGTTCAATACGTCATTCAGGTTCATAATCAAAATCTATACAGGTCATTCTTTACCTATATCTTGCCTGATTCCATCCCTAAACTGTTCATTTTAAGTAACAATTGCAATTAACTTAGCAAAGTGCAACTCGCTTTACATTTCACTCCAACCTCCAAAGTGGAGGATAGGAGCTGGTAAAACAAAATCATGAAGAAATTTTAAAAATTGATTACGAGTGGATAGTTCTTAAATTTAAAAGATAAAATGAAAAAAAAAGTCAGACAAAGGCAGAATGGGCCATCTATTTTACGAGTCAAGTAAAGTAGCTTTGACATGTTTAGTTTTCCTGTTTAATCTGATAATGACAAAGCTCTTCCATACAATGATTACTATAATAATATCAGCATTTTGGTGCATGAGCTTAACCAAAAAAGTTCTGGGATTATTTTCTTGTACCAGCCATTCTAGGAGCTCTGGAAAATGTGTTTCCAGAATACAAGCACTCAAAAACCTACCTTTTCATATGATTTACTGCAGCCAAATCCAAAGATCAACAAATGTCCATGAGAGTCAGTGCATGCAAAGTGCTGCCCATCTGCAGAGAATTTACAATCAAACACAGCACCATGACCCTGACCTTCAATCTGTAGAAAATAAATAAAAGCCCTTCCGGTTACACTGACGGATTAAACAATGCTTTGCATCTTAAACTCCCACTATAGGTCCGGCAAGCCCTGGCAATCTACTAGTAAAATTGTACAGGTTTTACACAGCCATTTAGTAGCACTGAACTAAAATACATTTATACAAGAGATATGTTGCCAAAACCTTTCCTCTTCCGTCAGAACAAATGCAAGAAATCCAAATTTCAAACAATCAAATTACACTATAGGAGAAAAGAATGTTGACTGTCAATTAAAGTAGATTTGCCAACTGCCTCATGGAGAAAGCAACGGGTTACCATGGCGGTCCTCAAATACTTTAGTAATTCAAAAAGGTTCAAAACATAAATACACTCCTTTTGTTTTCCTATTTTTCGACTGACCAACCAATCATTCTTTTCTCCTCTGATATAAATTTGCATAATTATTTGAAAGTTGTCATTTGCCCTGACAAGCATAAAATGAAAAACTTCCATAAAAGGTCTCTCTTTTCAATGTTATTTATAGAAACAAGTAGTAAACAGGTGACTGATGATGGAATCAATGACATTGACTTTTCAATTCAAATTGTGATTGGCAGCTTTACGTTTATCTGTGAGATGCAAGGGTCCTATTACAAATTGGGTTTGGTTAGAAATTTCATTTAAGACAATGAATACATTCGTATCGATGGAAAGAAAAATGACATTTTGTCAAAGTTGTGCGTCTTGCACTCATCAGGCCAATTCATATGAATACTGAAGTATTGGGGACAACATATTCATACTCAAATGAGAAGGGCATCCCAATTGTTTGGCGAATGCTCTGATTTCTAGAGGCATTGCCTTAGAGAATGGTTCATTTCCCAAGGCAAAGTCTTGATCAGAGTCAACAAGGCTAGTGTAAGCTTAAATAAAGCTTGGCAGTTAACTACCCATCATCATCTAACTGAAACATTCCCCATGCCAGCACCACAGTCAGAGAGTTCACTTGACAACCATTTCACTCCTCTCATACAGTATAAACACGCTGTCTCCATTTCATTAGGACAATTTGCAAGAATATCAATGTGTGTAAGATGAAAACATTGACAAGATGCATTTATTTTCCAGTAAAAGCTCAAGTTCTGTACTACTAGATTTGAATTAAGACATAGTAACAATGGCATAACTAGATGTTTAAACCAGGCTTCATCCAGAGACCAAACAAATGCTTACCATGTTAAAAAAGTTCCGAAGTTTGGCACCTTTTGAAAGGTCCCAGATGAATATGTTGCCATCATGCCCAGCAGATAACATAATCCTGGAATCAAATGGATGAGCTTCTAAAACAAAAACTTCATCATCATGACCCTACAGGAAGAAAAAAAAAGTCACAATAATGAACACTTCCACATTTAGACATCACTGACTTTAAAAAAATCCAAATTACAAATTAAAATTAAAAAATGTTGAGGATGCTAGAAATCTGAAATAAAAACTGAACGTGCTGGAGAAACTCAACAAGTCTGGCTGTACCTATTTAAATTACACCATTATGCCACTGCATTTGCAATATATGTCACCATGACTAACATTCATTTGGGAATGGAAGAGATTTCACCATCGCCTTTCAGCCTTACATTTACTGCTGATGAAACAAATCATACACAATTCAGCAGAATTTACTTTGCCCTCAGTCCCATTAGACATTGGAATTTTGGCTGCAACATGGAGTCTGCCCTCAGCACTGGGATGACGATATCGCAGCAAAAAAAAAAAATATCAAGAATAGGTCCCCTGCTTCTATGCCATACAAGTAACAACCATTTAAAGCAAATGAAAACAACAGTCTGTGGCCCCGATGGCATTCAAGCAGAGGTCTTAAAGGCTGGTAGACATTTGCTCGCATCAAGACTTTATTCTGCACATTTGAGGAAAAAGAACTCCCTTCTCAGACTTCAGGAATGAGACAATTTTTGCAGCCTCATGAAGTAGGTAATTCAAGAGACTCAAGCATCAGACTTGCAGGCTATTCTTGATCTCTTCAACACTATATGCAAGAAAGTCAGCCTTTGGCAAAATGAAACTCATTGACCCAGATCTGGTCAGTCAAAAATTATACTCTCATAAATGTTGCGAAAGTTACTCTCATATATGTTGAGCACTTCCCATGCTTTGGAAGCCACCTCTCTCAGAAGGCCACCATTGACAAGGAGATCCAATACTAGCGCAAACATGGCAACTCAGCTTTTACAAGCTATAGTAGGGAATGCTTTGACAGCAAAGACCTCTGCAAGTCAACAGAAGTCTGAGTGTACAGAGCAGTCAACAGACAGCACTATTCACGTCCACTGGCATACCACTCACCAAAGAAATATTTGCTACATTACTGAATGCAGCAGAACCGAATGCAAACAGCTCCATCAGCAAGGAAGATATACTCAAACTACTGGACCTATGCCTCACTACACACTTTATTTTTAACGGTCAAATATACAAACAAATCAATGGCATACCTATGGACTCACCCATGTCAGGAGATACTGCAGAGGCAGTCATGCAAAGACTGGAACACACTACCCTCCCTCTCATACAGCCAAAACTGTGGATCCGATACGTGGACAATACGTTTGTCACCATTAACCGCACCAAGTCAGAAGAGACACACCATTTCAACAACGTTTTCACCGGGATAAAATTTGAGAGAAGAGGAAGACAACAATCAACTTCTGTTTCTAGACATCAGGAATGACCAAAATGGGAGATCCAAACCACAGTATATAGGAAGGCAACCCACAGTGACCAAATCCTCAATTTCCACAGCGATCACTCCAATGCCCACAAACAAAGCTGTGTTAGGACGCTATTCAAACGAGCCACAAGACACTACAACACACCAGAGCTAAGTAAGGAGGAGGAAGAGCACTATACAAGGTATTTGTTAACAATGGATATCCCAACAACTTCATCTGCAGGTGCCTACTAAAACAGGTAACTCCAAGGGGACAGAGTACATCCCAAGACACTGGTCACACTACCCTATACCAAGAACATATCAGAACTGATAACGAAACTCCTATGACCACGAGCAATCATGGGAGCACACAAACCCACAGCCTCACTACGACAAACAGCCACAAAGACCAAAGACCCCATACACATGACACGCAGGACCAACGTACTTTACAAAATACCTTGCAATGGCTGCAACAAACATTACATCAGCCAGACAGGAAGGAAACCAGCCATCAGGATACACGAATACCAGCTAGCAGCAAAATGACATGACAAACTTTCCCTCATCTCAGTGCACTCGGACAATGAAAGCCATCAATTTAACTGGGTCAATGTGACAATCCTGGCTCAAGCCAACCACAGATATGCAAGTGAAATCCTAGAGGCCTGGTTTTGGGAGTAGCTCAGTGGTTAGCACTGCTGCCTCACAGCACCAGGGACCCAGGTTCGATTCCATCCTTGTGTAACTGTCTGTGTGGAGTTTGCACATTCTCCCTATGTCTGCATGGGTTTCCTCCCACAGTCCAAAGATGTGCAGGTTGGGTGGATTGGCCAAAAAAAATTGCCCACAGTGTTCAGCGATGTGCAGATTAAGTGGGTTATGGGGGGAATGGGTTTGGGTGGGATGTTCTGAGGGTCAGTGTGGACTTGTTGGGCCGAAGGGCCCGTTTCCACACTGTAGGGATTCTATGAACTTATCAAAAGACCCCATATACAAAACGCATGCAGAACAGAACCAGAAATGACACAACCCAACTTAACAGACTGGATCATACAAACACCAAGGAGTAGAACAACATCACTTCATCAGAGGCCGCACTGATGATGTTACCTAGCTTGGTGACGAAACGTCTGTACGATTAGCAGCCAGCTCAGCAAGCAAGCCAACAATGTCATCCACAACCTGCGCCACAAATCTTCACAAGAACATCAAAGCAGTCATCATCACTACAGTCCTGCACAATTGTAAGATCTGGACTGCAAACAGAGCACACAAAAGTAGTAAAGACATTCCCCAGTAATGCCTGTTATATTTTCCAGATTCAGTGGGAGAACCATCAGCACAACTGTCCTTCTTGAAGTCAGATCCGCAAGCACTCAATCATAAGTGCTACAGAATCAACTATGATGTACAGGACATCATGTCTGTATTGCTGGAAAACAGGTCCTATGCCACGTCTTGTTTCCTCAACTTAAATGGCTAGGGTTCCAGGGAGGACAAGGACAATATCACAAAGACATTCAGAATCTCTTCTTGAAACATGGCAGCAGTGACGTAAACGACTGGGAAATGCTTGCCAAAACAGTGATGTGCCCATCAAGCCATATCTTCCTTAGAACTCAAAACACTTCAATGATAAAACAGTGACAGTCGAAGGGGGGGAAAGAGAAAGCAAAACCTTCACTTTATACATCCCACTACCTCATGGGATGTCATACCCATGTGATCAAAGGTCCACAGGTCAAGAATTAGTCTGTTCAGTCATATGAAGACCTATGGCAGAAACTGACAACCAAGAGTGGACACTGTGCCTGGGTCAAGGGACAGCTGACAATCTGATCTACATTATATCAATGTATGTATGTAACTTACAATAATATCTAGTTTACTTACAGAAAGAACATGAAGCAGCTGTCCAGTATAGGAGTTCCACACTTTCAAATGGAAGTTGTTCACTGCTGTGATGACTGTGTGGTCAGAGCGATCCCATGCTACCATGGTCACTTTCAGCTTACTGACTTTGTCTTCCATAGGAACAGGATCATTTCTACCACATTGAAGAATAACAGTTAGATATCCATACTACCCAGACTTCATCTCTTTTAACTATAATACAGGTATAAAAAGACTACAGAATTAAAGAAAATATCACAGTCAACGACAAAGTGTACAACTCTTGCAGGAGCAGAGAGATGCAGGAGAGAGGTGGTACAATGGTTAGCACTGCTGCCTCACAGCACCAGGGACCCAGGTTCAATTCCAGCCTTGGGCGTCTGTGTGGAGTTTGCACATTTTCCACGTGTCTGGATGGGTTTCCACTAGGTGCTCTGGTTTCTTCCCACAGTCCAAAGATAGTGGACTGGCCATGCTAAGTAGTTCCATAGAGCCCACTGATACGCAGGCTAGATGGATTAGCCATGGTAAATGAGGAGTTATGGGGTAAAGTAGGGGCTGGAGGGTCAGTGCTACTGGAAGGGCTGAATGAGGATTCTATGATCTCACTGCATGTGTCATTAAAGGTGACACGACAGATTGACAAAACAGTATCCTTGGTTTTATTAATAGGGACACAGGCCAAAAGCAAAGAAGTCATGTTCAAATAATAAGAGTCTAGTTCAGCCTCAGATGAAGTACTGATTTCAGTTCTGGGCATTGCACTTTAGTTAAGATACGAAAATATCAAAGACTGAGTGCAAAAGAGGTATGTCAGAATGGTCCAAGGAATGTGAAATTTCAATTTTGAAGACAGATTGGAAAAACCGCAACTGTTCTCCTTGGAGCAGAGAAAGCCAAGGGGATGTCTGATTGAAATGTTCAAACAAAAAGGATTGGAGAGAATAAATAGGGAGTAAATGCTTCCATCCAAAAAAAAGATAAAGAACAAGAGGGCGCAGATTTTAAAGTGATCAGTAAAAGGGGGAAAGAAGGGGATGTAAGAGCAAACTTTTACACGAGTAAGTAGGGTCTGAGACCAGTGGAAGCAGGTTCAATCAAAGCATTCAAGAGAGTTATGGGGAAAGGCGGGAGAATCATGCTAGGTGAGACACTCTTTGGAGAGACAGTATAGACTCAAAAAGGGCCAAGTGACTTCTTCCTGTTCTCTAACAATCCTGTGATCTTCTTAGCACTGTAGGATACAACATTTCATTCACCAGATAGAAATTTTGGTAATATGCAATCTTTTCATGCGAGTTTTCATTTACAAAACTGTCTAAATCTGCAGAATAATAGTCAAAGTAATTCATTTACTAACTGATCATGTTTGAAACTTGGTCAAGTAAGGAAATGCCTTAAGTAAGCGGTTGTTGATGCAATAACTTCTCAAGCTAAGGAGATGAACAACCATTGTTTAAGAAAAGAGTAAATTAACGAGAAAGATCAAATCCACATTCACAGAATGCTTTCCAGAATCTTTCATAGCCAATGGATGGTAATCAGAGTGTTTGGTAGGCAAATCAGCTTGCAGACAAAAAAGTTCTCAAAAAGCAAATCTCTTCTGAGAATGATATTGCTCAATGAGGAATGAATGATGGTCAGAAATTCAGGAAAGTTGTCTTCAATAATGCCTTGGAATATTTTATTTCCACTTGATGGTGCAGTTTAATATTTCATCTAAAAACCATCACTATTGAGAAGGCAGAAACAATCCAGCAGTCCATTGCTCTGCAATACGACATATGCTCAAATGCTGAGCGGAACACATACCCATGACCTTTGGACTTAGAATATGAGGATGACAGTACTCAGACAAGGTATGCTTCAGGATGATTCAAAGTAATCTTTTCAATGACATTCAAAACAATCTAAATCACAAACCTTCATACACAAATGTTACTTCCAGAGATTTACTGGGGCAACACTAAAAACTAATAATGATGCAGCAAATCCTGGTCTTTATTGATTGTTTTGGGAGACAGCTATCAATAATAACTGTGTTCTTGACAATCAAAGTAAAATCTGAACGGTAAGGAGAATAATTTCTCGAATCTACAACATTTAGTTTTCACCAGACAAGGGAGGAAAACCAGCACACAAAGCGGAAATCACTTATTCATATAAACTGGATGTCCCCTCTGCCTTAGTGCAGAATTTAAAGTAAATTAGCAATAAATGTCATTCTAATAAATAGTACGCCAACATTCTTAACATACCAATACTGAATAAAGGGCAATTCATATGTTGGCTGTAACAGATCTTTAATCATAAATCATATCTACAACCAACATTTTGTTGACCGGCATCTATGGCACCAGGAGTGTGCCGGCGCAGCAAACATTCCAGATAATCAAGAGGTACGTATAACTGGAGTAAACCCTGATCAAGTGAAGCTTCAAGACATCAACGTCCCCTAAAAAATTCCATGAAAAAACTTCAACACACCTCCTAAAATCAAAGTAATAGAAACGTAATTCAGAGAGTATACACATCACTGCTATACTTTATTTACAAATACTCAGACATTATGGTAGATTGCATTTTTGAGGTATATAACTTTCACTGGTTTATCAAGTATGTGGGTTGATAAGATGCCAGTTAAAATAAAGTTTGTTGCTTTTCTGTATTCCGCAAAATTGGCCCATATTTGCAGTTATTGTAGACGAAATGGGTTACAAATACCAAAATCAGCTTACAAAAGTTAGATCAGCTCTTGTAGTAATTTTGACCACTGCAAAATCATGGAAGAGTCTCAATGGTTGAACAATTGTTTTGATACACAGGTCCTAGAATAGGGTTTTTAAATTCTCAAGGTAGAAAACCACAAGAAACAATTAGCTTCATATTCTCTATGGTGGTGGCAACACAAACATCTTCACATTTATGTTTTGATAGAAAATACTCAGTTGATAAACCTAGGATAACTTACCCTGGTAATTTCATAAACATATCCAGAACTATACTCTTCCATTCTTGGTGCTGGTACTGCCAGATTCTAGCTGTCCCATCTCGGCTACCACTAACAAATCTCAAACTATCCAGAGTTGGGAAAGAAAGAAAGAAAGAATACAGGTTAAATATTTTTGAAAATTAATTTTTACAATTACAAGAACATAAACAAGGCCAGCTAGTTTAATTTTCATGCTTTTTATGCTTTTTTTTAAAATAAGCTGGATAATTTTAAAATTACTGATTATGATTGCAAGCATTTTCTCATAAGCAGAAAAAATAATGCACCAACTATCACAAACACAAAAACGTACCTCTGACTATTGTTGCAGAACTGGATAGCAATCACTTTATCCTGAAGGAGATCAAAAGGAACAAAACAAAAATTCCGGTCTTTTCCATGAATCAATTCAATTGTGCATTAGTACAGGAAAAAAAAGTCAATAAAAATTATAACTAACACTTGATCCCAACTCAACTTAAACATCCTGCATGTCATAAGAGACACCTTCCCCAAATCATTCTAAACATGCTGCATTTTAAACTATACCAGCAGTTATGCAATGCTGCATACACACATTTCCAAAAATGTACAATGACAGCACATATTTCATTCACTGGTCAACAATGATTATGGTGCGCCTCAGACATGTATTTTTTACGATTAGGTGGGATGTAGTCACACCAGTATGTTTGAGATGTGACTTCAATCTATGTGAGGAACATAGCCGTTAACTTGGGGGAAAAAAAACAAAAACAGTAACATACAACTTAAAATCAGTAGGAAGTTACTTTTTTTCCCATAAAGTAATACCCAAGGCAGGACCTAGGTCAAATGGCCTGCAATTTCTCAGCACCTCTAATGTGTCAGTTTGTTGGAATGTTGGTCATTTTAGAACCAAATGGCTGGAACTAGGTGATAGAAGGTAACCAATTAATGACCTTAAAAGAACCTTTTAAAGGCACACTGCAGACACCAATGCAGCCAAAGGTTACTTGGTAGAGGCATTCTTCTTCAAAAATGGCCTCGCAGTCGTGAGGTGTTTTATTTTTACTTTTACAAAATTTAGACGACATGCCATCTTAAGCTATCAGTATTTGTAGATTGCACCCACTGATCTGTCACTGCAGATGAGACTTCAAATGGCCCTCCAGACTAGACAGCCTTAAGTGATAAGCAAGTGCTCATCCTACCCATGAATTGGTCAGCAAATGAAAAACTGCAACAGTGCCTAGGTGCTGACAAGCATCGGGACCCGAAAAAGGTCCCAATTAGATTTAAAATTCAGTCCAAATACTACATCATCATTACACTAAGGAACTATTTTGGAACAGGATGGTTCTGTTTACACAAATTGTGCACAAACTTTAGAAAAGCTCCAATTTCTAGCTTCAAGCAGTGTATTATAGATTCTCTTGAATAGTTTCACACTTCTCTCCAAAGTCACAAGATAAATTAAAATTCAACATGACTGCTTGACAATGCAGAAGTTCAAAACTAGTCAGTAAATTGATGCAAAAAATAAAAAAAATTGGGCTGAAATAAGGTACAAAAACTTCAAAAGCAGATCCTCCTCTCTGCTGCAATATCTGTACATTCTGGCACAGTCAATTAAACACGCTCACCATCAAACACGATCACTTTTAATTATTCCTGAATTACCTCTTAAAAATGATTTTAACTATTTGCACATTAATTCTTAAAAACAGACAGCAGGAAGAACAATGAGATGATTCTCTTAGCCGCTTCAGTAAAACCAGCTTGATCATAACATACAAAAATTACCTAAAATGTTCAATATCTTACCGTATGGGATGCCAGCTCAGAAATTTTTTCTGGTGAGCCAGAACCCAAGTAATAAACCCTAATTACATGGTCTGTGCTGCCAGTCGCTACGAACATCCCACCTATAATGGCAATTAAAAACAAAACTTAAAACATAATTGCCCCAAACAACAAGTTTCCAATTCCCATTCTAATCCTATAAATAACATTGTCAATCATAACATTTGCATTGTCTTCTTTAAATAAAAAGACTTCTTTAAAATATACCAATTCCTGGTTGTTCTGACCTCTCACTAAGGTCACAAAAAACAAGTCACTATACACTTAATTTATGACTATTTCTTCAATCAGCAGTTTCTCCCAATTTGATAATTGAAATTTCCAGTAATAAGTTTCATCTCATTTTTAATCCAATACATGGCAACCAAGATAGCTTGCCAAAGGAAATCTAGGAGTTGGAACTTGAACTCAGGTCAGATCTTTCTGCAGGCAAACGGCACTGCATGGCAGTTGGAAATCATGCTACACATTGACCAACTATAACCTTGAAAAGCAGACAAAGAATAATACACAGATAAAACTGCAATGCAACGTCCATCAATGGATGTACTCACAAATAATTAAGATTTCCAGCCAACAAAAAAAAAAATTTTTAATTTAATTTAGTATTTAATTTACTTTTGCTCAAGAAAAATTGTTTTAATTACAGCTAGATGGCATCATTTGGCATATTTATTCAGAAAAGGGCAGATCGTGGAGACAAAATGAAGAATTGGCACAATAAATGGGGTGGGGGCAGTAAAAAAAACAAAATCAAAAAATTATTTTCTGTAAGAAAAATACTTACCAGAACTGAAAGAGGAGCAAGAAATTTGACTTCCTGGTCTGGATCTATCCGCAAATTTCACTGGATGTTCACTGTGAACACAGACGCAATTTCAATCCAAAGCAAATGCAACGAATTAGGAAATTAACACCAACAATTTTGATGCCTTCAGATATAACAAAGCACCAGTCTTTCAGAAGTAGTATTAAACCAAGACTCTATTTGCCTGTTTTGGTGAAAATAAAAGATTAATGGATATTTGATGAAGCTAACAAGCTTCTCCAGCTTCCAAACCAAAATTTGCTTTTCATCTTGTAGAAATGGCGGTAGCATTTTGCCTTTGTTAGCAGTAAACAGAGGATGAAGCAAAGAATATAAAGAAGGGCAAGCTGCTTTTAACTAACCATGCAAAAGGATGTGATGATGTAGTCATTTGCAGTCAAATAAAATCAGAGTAGTGACTGAAGGGGAGAGACTGGATGCATACATGTTCAAGTGAAGATATGGGAATGGAAGCTTTTGTTCATTATTCATTTCAGTCAAAGCTGAATAACAATTTGACTCACTGAATTGATTTCTCTCCTTCCTAGATTCTGATTAGTGTTAGAGAGAAGGTCTGCTATTTGACCTTTATCGCAGTGAGGATCAGAAACAGTTATTGTTTAAGGTTCTTGCGAAGGTTTATAGCTCGGGTCGTAAATGAGGTTGTTGGCTTGATCATCGAGCTGGCTGGCAATTGCACAGACGTTTCATCACCATGCTAGGTAACATCATCAATGCAGCCTCCAATGAAGCAATGTTGTTCTACTGTGCTTGGAATTTATATGATCTGGTCTGTTAAGTTAGGTTGTGTCATTTTTGGTTTTTTTTTGCATGGGTTTGTATAAGAGGTCTAATTCCAAGGTTGATTGCATTACAGGTTGAAAACCATTCCTAGACGTCAGGGTAGAATAAATGACCAACAGGGTGTTCCAAATCAAAGTACATAGGAAGGCAACCCACACTGACCAAATCCTCAATTTCCACAGCAATCACCCCAACGCCCACAAACAAAGCTGTGTTAGGACATTACTGGGCTGACAAGTGGCAAGTGACATTTGCACCGCACAAATGCCAGGCAATGACCATCTAACCACTGTCCCTTGACATTCAATCGTGTTACCATCACTGAATCCCCCACTATCAACATCCTGAGGGTTACCATTGACCAGAAACTCAACTAGACTCACCACATTAACACAATGGCTACAAGAGCAGGCCAGAAGCTAGGAATACTTGGGCGAGTAACTCACCTCCTGACTCCTCAAAGCCTGTTCGTCATCTACAAGGCACAAGCCAGGAGTGTGATGGAATACTCTCCACTTTCCCTCATCTCAGTGCACTTGGACAATAAAGGCCATCAATTTAATTGGGACAACATGACCATCATAGCTCAAGCCAACCACAGACATGCACGGGAATTCCTAGAGGCCTGGTTTTCAACCCGTAATGCAATCAATAAACGTGGAATTAGACCCCATTGACAAACCCATGCAGAACAGAACCAGAAATGACACAGGGATAACAAGGTGTAGAGCTGGATGAACACAGCAAGCCAAGCAACATCATAGGGGCAGGAAAGCTGACATTTCAGGCCTAGACCTTAACAGACCGGAACATATAAATTCCAAGCAGAGTAGAACATCATCACCTCATCAGAGGCTGCACTGATGACATTACTTAGCATGGCGACGAAACGTGTGTGATAACCAGCCAGCTTGGCGAGAAAGCCAACAACCTCACACAGTTAAATGGTTTAACAACAGTACTGGAGAGGTATCTTATTCTACTAACCATCAGCTTTAAACGTAGGAAACCAGAACAAATTAAGAAAAAACAACTGAAATTGCTGAAGAAACTCAGCAGGTCTGGCAACATTGCCAGAACATATAAACATACATTTGAGGATGCTTCAGCTCAATGGCTACAGTTTTCTTTTTACCCTCACCTGAAGGAAAGGGTAAAGTGGCAACTGCTCCTTCTAAATGCTTAATATTGCGTTGTCATTAGTGATCTGGCTGTGACAATGAGATGTCAACGCATAATCGAAAAATAATACTGAGATAACACACTACGTATAAGTCGATAAACTGAAAATTAATTCCACACACAAAAGCTGAGGAACAATTATTCCAACATGTAAATCCAACACCTACAATATACATTAGAAAACCTGGAGTTAGCAAAAGACACTGATGCATTGGCAGCAAATTACTCTCTGAACAGACCAAATACCCATGAACAAACTCACAAATAGACCAGATGCTGCCTTTTGGATTTCAAACCAAAATTGTCGTGAAACAGTATAGTATTTCAAAGCACTTGAGCAACAGATAAAAGTAGCAGTGTAAAACAGCTAACATGTCATCACAATGTATCGATTGCTGACTTGTCTCCACCAGTTCTCATTTTGAACGATTTTTCCTTTAGCACATCTCACTTTCTTCATGCCAAATGTGCGGTTGAGAGTATCCACATGAATCCTTGTTACAGCTGTCTCTTTGTGGAGGATGTGGACTACTCCTTGCTGCAGTCCTACACGGGCCCTGTGCCACAGCCCTTTCTCTGATTCAATGTCATCAGTGCTGCTTCCTGTTCTTTTCCAGAATTCAACAATTTTGCTTCAGGCGCCATTCTGGTCTCACCTTGACCTGGTCATCTCAGACTCTTCAGTTGGTTTCCTTGACTTCATAGCTTCCATTTCTGCAGATAGTTGATACGTAATAGAAATTGGTGGACGGACTATTCCCCAGTTACACTTCTTCACATCCTGCTTCCTGCTTGGATTCCATTCCATTTTTTCAGTTTCTTCATTACATCTGTTCCATTGGTGCTTCCGTCTACCAGAGTACCTCCGACATGTCCTCCTTTCTTGTCACCCAAAGATTTTCCCCACGATGGTTAACATGGCCATCAACCATGTCCAACAAATCTCTCACACTTCTGCTCACAGCCCTTCCACTCCCTCCTCAAACAAACAAGAGGGTGTCCCTTGTCCTCACTTTCCACACTACTGATCTCTGCTTTCAAAGAATCACTTTCCACCATTTCCACCACCTCCAGCAGGATATCACTGAACACAATTTCCCCTTCCCCTCCACTGTCAGTATCCTGTAATGATTATTCACACCATGATATCCTGATCCACTCCAAACACTTCCTCACTCCCCATGACACCTTCCCACATAATCACAGAAGGTGATTGCCCATTCACCACTTCTTTCCTCACAGTCCACGGTTTCAATCACACCTTCCAGGTGAAGCAGCATTGTACTTGTACTTCTTTCAATCCAGTATACCGTATTTGGTGCGCATAATGTTGTCTCCTTTACAGTGAAAGGACCAAACACAGACTGGATTGATACCTTGTGGAACACCTCTGCTCTCTCTATAGGAATGAGCCTGACCTTCCATTTTTTTGCCATTTCAACAAACCACTTTGCTGCCATGCCAATATTTACATACTTGTCCTGTGACAGTGCTCCAAATCTCAATGTAAACTCAAGGAACACACTTCATTTTCTGCTTAGATGCCTTATAGCCTCTGGGACTCAATGATGAGTTTCTCTCAGCAGAGCAACCCAGTTTTCAAAACATCATAAGAAATCGGAACAGTAGCAGGCAGCTCAGTGCATTGGTCCCCTTGCATCATTCAACAGGATCATGGCTGATGCAACATTCCTCGAGTCCACTTTCCTACATTTTCCCTGTCACCCTCAATTCCCCCACTGATCAAGAAACTCTCTGTCTTGAATACACAAAGACTCTGCCCCCAAAGCTTTCTGCAGAAAGCAGTTCTAAAGTCTCACAATCTCTTAAGAGAAGACGTTCCTCATCATCTCAGTCTCAGATTGGTGCCTCTCAGACTATGCCCTTTGGTCCTCGGCTTTCCCTTAAGGGGAAAACATCTTCTCAGCACTTACCCGATCAAGCACTTTAAGAACCCTATTGTTTCAATAAGAACACACCTCATTCTTCTAAACTTCAATGAGTAGAACACCTTTACTAACAAAATAATCCCTCCACACCAGGAATCAGTCTTGTGAACTTTCTCTGAACTGCTTCTGATGAAATTATGTTTCTTTCCTGAAATAAGGAGGCCAAAGTGCTCAGTATTCCAGGTGTGGCCTCACCAGTACCATGTATAATTGCAGTAAGATTTTCCTACTCTTTATACGTCAACCTCTGAAGTAAGGGCTGACATTCCATTCACCTTCCTGATTACCTGCTGCACCTGTGTGCTAATACTGTTTCATGCAGAAGTCCCTTTGATACGCAGCTTTCTACAGTTTTTTTCATTTAAATAATACTGCTCTTTTGCTCTCCCTTACAAAATGAACTTCAATTTTTCCCCACGTTATACTTCGTTTGCCAGCTTTGTGCCCATTTACTTAGTTTTTTCAAAACTTCACGTACACCCATTTTACATCTCTATCAATCCTTTACTATAATTATCACCGTCTTTTACTCAGTGCACCTCAATCTGTTCAATTTGCTACCCTACCCTTCTGTCAACAGCATTAAAAATCACCATTTCCTATCTCCTTTCTGTTCTGAAGAGGAATTGGACTCAAAATATTTAACTGTTTCTCTCTTCACAGACACTGCTAGACCAGATGAGTTTCTCTAGTACTTTG
The DNA here is from genome assembly GCF_021869965.1 of Rhincodon typus. Taxonomy (NCBI): domain Eukaryota; kingdom Metazoa; phylum Chordata; class Chondrichthyes; order Orectolobiformes; family Rhincodontidae; genus Rhincodon; species Rhincodon typus. The sequence continues at coordinate 60,910,799 of NC_063345.1, read as the reverse complement.
TTTTTATTTCAGATTTCCAGTATTCAGAGTACTTTGCTTTTGTTCTTGTTCTTGTTCTTATTCTGTTAGTCAATTATTAATCCATACCTGTACAGACTGCTTTAATTTTTCCAATCAACCTCCTGTGGAGACTTTATCAAAAGCCTTCTGAAAATTAAGTATATATGCCCATCAACTCTTGGTTATCAATTGTTGTTCACTTTGAACTCTTGTATCTGTCCTAATAAGTGCAAGATCAAAAAATTTAAAGAGAAAATCTTGTGTTGCAGTGGTAACATTCATATCTCTGGTCCAGAAGGTCAGGTTCAAGTCCCACCTGCTCCAGAGGGGTGTCATAGGTTTCAGGAGGATTCTTCTGTCACAGTGATAGGGACACTATCTCTGAACCACAATGCCTCGGTTAAAATCCTATCTGCTCCAGGAGGTGTATGACAATATCTCATCACAGGTTGATTAGAAATCAAATTTCAACAGCATATCGCTATGTTTCAGTAAGATCAAATGAGTTACATCCACAAAATGATCAGTGATAAATACATGAACTAGAAGATTATTGATAAAGAAATGTATTTCATATAAATTACTATACTAAAATTCTAAATAGACAAAGCTTTGAATGAAAGCCAGCAAATTCACATTAACAAAGCTGCAGATATATTTCACAAAAAAAACCTACTTAAATTTGACGGTCTCCGTATTCCACTGCCAAAAGCAGATGGTCCCATCAGCCCCTGTGGATGTCAAGTACCGTGTTGTTCCTCTGGTCCCTGGGGAAAACTGGAGTACAGGAAAATGGAATCTTATACATCTGAAAGTCTAAACAGGGCTAAAAGGCTTTTGTTAAATTCTGTAAAATGCGATTTATAGACGTTGAGACACCTCCAATTTCCCTAATCTACCTCCTGCACGCACTGGCTTTTTAGTTAGCTATGAATCCAGTGCACCATACAAAAATGTTCTGATCAATTAGCCAAACTGATTGGATTTCTTATGGCTCCTTATGGAAATATGAACTAGTGTTCAATGGAAATTGATCAGGCTTGCTGCTTCTCATCGATGTATAACCCCACCACTCAGGCAAGACAAGAAGAATGGATTGGAAAAGGGACAAAGTTAAACTGTAATCTAGCTAAGAATAATCAGGCCTAATATTCTGCCTGCTCATTTACCCTCCTATAGTCTGTTTATGATGATGTGCACATTAACAAAAAACATTAAATATATCTATATGCATCTATTACTCATGTCTGCTATTTTATGCAGTCATACAAATCTCATTGTGACTGTGAAAAACAAAGCATTACCACAACAGAAAACATTTACAACGTGTAACCTCATTAAGTTTAAGAGTTTGCCAATTAAATTAACATGACGTGGAAAATTTATTCTACTGAAGTCAGGGGAAAGAAGCGGGAAAAGCAAAGCATGTTTAAAAAGAAAGCGCTGGGAAACAATGACTATAATATCAAGTTGAGAGTTGTTACAGAAAGGTGAGGGGAAAATCATCAATAAAAACTTTAACTCAAAGAAATCTAATTTTAGGCGTTTGAGAAATTTGGTCCAGGCAAATTGGTATCAAGACTGTAAGTCAGTAAACGGTATGATATCTTCAAACCCAAAGTAGTCATATAGGAAAAAAAGACAGCTAAAGCTAGAGCTCCCTGGATAACTAAAGACAAAATTAAAATGCAAATGTTAGGTTCACATTAAGTAGCAAATTATATTGGAAAGAAAAAAGTACAAGGAAAACTGAGGAAGAAAATAAGAGGGATAAAGAATGTCTAACAATAGATTAGCCACACAACATGAAAGAGGACCAAAAGTCTTTTGTGTTGACAGGCTGTACAAAATGGCAAAAAGGGAGTGTAGGATTAATTTGGCACAGATACAAGTTATCTTATAGAGGAAGAAGGCATGTATTTACTATCTCGACCACATACTTTGCCTCCATATTCAGGAAAGAAAAATAAAAATAAACATACTTCAGGGGAAAAAGGTTGGTAGTGTTCAAATTTGAATCACCAGTTCAAGTAAGATGCCTTATAGATTGCTGATGGAAATAAAAGGTGGAGATTGCAAAATCTTTGATGAAGTCTCTTCCGATCCTCCTTAGATAGGAGAGTGCTAAAGGAGAATTAGGGACTCTAAATGTTTCTATCTTTTTGTGGGTATGGGTGAGATAATCCTGACTACAACAGCCCATCAGCCTCATATAAACACTGGGGAAACTTTGAGGTATTAACCTAGGACAGAACTCACTGTCACTTAAAAGAACAATGTTTAATAAACTACAACCAACATGGATTTGTTAGAAGCAAATTGTATTTGATTTGATTAATTCTTAAGTTTTTCCAATAAAACTGGAAATGATTGATGAAGATTGCCCATGTAACTATCAACTGCACTATAAGAATGGCTTTGGTAGTGTCGCCCGATAGATTTTGTCAGCAAATTTAAAGTCTATAGGGTTAAATGGGCAGTGGATGTGTGGATACAAAACTGATTAAGCAACAGAAAGTACAGTATTGGTGAACACCTATATATATATATAACCTCTATATCCAAATCCAAAGTTATTAATGTGCGCATACATACACATATATTAATAACTTGAACTTGGATATAGAGGTCATAGTTCAAAGTTTGCCTCTGACATGAAACTTGGAAATGCAAAGTACAGCGAGGATGATAGTTTAAAACAAAATCAATTCAGGAGGATATAAACAGAATGGTGCAACGATTGGATACGTGGCAGATTAAATTTCAGGTAGAGATGTGTGAAATGATACATTTTGATAAGGGCAATGAGGAACCGTAAGACAATATAAAATAGCCCAATTTTGAAGAGAGATTAGTGGGTGTACACGTAAAAACTTTTGAAGGATTGCAAGATAAGTTGAAAGGGCTATTGTGAAAAGAAAATAAGATCCTTAGTTTTGTAAACAGAGACAGAACACAGAAGCAAGAAACTTATGTTAAATTTTTAATAAAGCTCTGGTTAGGACTCATCTGATGAGCTACACTCATGAACACCACTGCGAAGGAAAATGGCACTGGAGTAGAACATTATCAGTTACATGGCAAGACAGATAAAATAGTTTGTTCTTAGAAAAAAGATAGTTCCGATTACACCACAAGAGCAACAGATGAAGAAACACAAGTAGGCCATTCAGGTCATCGACTATGTTCTGCCATCCATTGAGATCATGGCTGATCTGATAACTGTCAACAACACTCAACAGGAGAAGTGATGACCTCGTGGTATTATTGCTAGGCTATTAATGCAGAAACTCAGCTAATGGTACTCGGGTCCCACCATGGCAAACGATGAAATGTGAATTCAATATAAAAAGTTCTTGAATTAAAAATGTATTGATATCATGAAACCATTACCAATTCTCAGAAAAAACATCCATTTGGCCCCACTACCGTTCTGCAGAGAAGGAAATCTATGATCCTCACCTGGTCTGGCCTACATGTTACTCCAGACCCACAGTAATGTGGGTGATTCTCAATTCCCTTCAAATGGCCTAGCCAGCCAGCAATACCCACATCCCACAAGTGAACAAAAAAAAAATTCCTGCTTTTTCCCTGCAAGCCTCATAATCAAAAATCTGTTTCTCAGTCTTGAAAGCACTTAAGAACACAGGCTTGACACCCCGCTGCAGTGAAGTATTTCACAGATTTACTATTCTCAAAAGAAATTCCTCCTCATCTGTCTTAAAAGGTGCAATCCCTTATTCTGAGATGATGTCCTCTGGTCCTTGTTTCTCCCACAAGGGAGGAACAATCTTTATGCCTCTGCACTGTTAAGTCTCCCAAGAGTAATATATGTTTCAATATAGTCACATCTCATTCTTGCAGACTCCGATGAGTATAGGCCTGACCTACTCAACCTCTCCTAAGACAGTATCTCCATGCCTCGTATCAACCATCTCTGGATTGCCTCCAACGCCAATATATCTTTCTTTAGATAAGGGCTCAAAAAACGGTGCCCAGTATTCCAGTTGCGAGCTGATAAGTGCCTTGTACAGTTTTAGCAAAGCCCCCTACCTTGTACACCATTTACTTTGCCTTCCATATTATGATCCGAATGTGGATGCCAGCTTAGTACAATTTATGGAACTGGACTGCCAAATCCCTCTGTGCTGTGGCTTTCTGCTGTCTTTCTCCATTTAGATAATATTTAGCGTTTAGTTGTCCTGTCAAAGTGTATAATCTCACATTTTCCCATTGTATTCCATCTGCCAAGTTTTTGCCTACTCCCTTAGCTTGTCTATAACCCTCTGCAGACTCTTCTCGTCCTTACCACTCGCCACCCCACTTATTTTTGCATCATCTATAAGCTTGGCTAAAGCCCATTCACTTTCCTCATCCAATTCATCAAAATGTATTGTAAATAATTATGGCCCCAGCACAGATCCCTGTGGTGTATCATTGGTTGTAGGTTGCCATCCTAAAAACGCCCCCTTATCACGACTGACTCATATCAGTCAATCTTTTCGTTTTGAGAAGATTTGTTGCTCAGGTCGTGTATGAGGTTGCAGATATACTCGCTGAGGTGGTGTGTTTGATTGCAGTCGTTTCGTTACCCTGCTAGGTAACATCATCAGTGCACCTCTGATGAAGCGTTGGTGTTCTGTCCCACTTGGTATTTACATGCCTCAGTTTGCTGGGGTGGTTGGCATCACTTCCGGTTCTGTTTGTCAATGGTTTGTATATCGGGTCCAGTTCAATTTGTTTGTTGATGGAGTTGATTGGAATGCCAGGTTTCCAGGAATTCCCCGGCATGTCTCTGTGTGGATTCTGCTATTATGTATGTGTTGTCCCAGTCGAACTCATGTCCTTCTTTGTCAGTGTATAGAGACCAGGTGAGAATTGGTTGTGTTTCTTGGTGGCTAGTGAGTGTTCGTGTATCCTTACTGACAGTTTCCTTCGCGTTTGGCCTATGTAACGTTTCCCACAGTCTTTGCATGGTATTTTGTGCATTACTTTAGTTTTATTGGTTGTGGGTATGGGATTCTTTCCGTTCGTCAGTAGTTGTCACGGGGTGGTTGTTGGTTTGTGGACTACCCTGACACCTGGGAGCGTGAGTACTCTTGTAGTCATCTCTGACGTGCAGTAGGGTGACTAGTATGTCTGGCTATGTTGTGACTTCTTGTTGCGGTCTGCTACGGAGGTAACAACAGATAGTGCTTTTTGGGGTATCCATTCCATTTAAAAACTCTGTATAAGTGCTCCTGTTCTGCTTTGCGCAATTCTGTGTTGCTACAGTATGTCGTGGCTCGTTTCTGATGCAGCTCCATTTAGGGGCGTTGGGGTGGTTGCTGGTGTAATTAAGTATCTGGTG
>NC_063345.1:60879949-60904949 GCF_021869965.1 Rhincodon typus | reverse complement strand
ATTATGGTTTTAGGGGCTGGTGGAGAAATAGGGGAGAACAACAATTTGTGTAAAAAAGCATGCTTACCCTAAGTTCCAATTTGATCCACGGTTGCTTCTGAAGGTTTACACTGTAGACTTTTGCTTTTTTAACAGCTTTCACATACGCTTCATGCCCTTGTCGAAAATATACAACCTGGAATGATCACCAAAATTGTTAACATAGATTTTCAGTTTAACAATAAATTTTCTGATATATTAATATCTGCTCAATAACAACTCTCCCATTACACACACCAGCATACCAACTTCAGCTTAGATTTTTCAATAGGACTCAATATAAAGGAATGAATCATGCCTCCTGCAAAGTCTTTTTGAAAAAGTCCTGATTCTTCTCATCCTGCTGCATAGCATCAGTTCTGTTATTGCAAAGTACTTTTGGAAACTAACAAAATAGCAGAATCTCATTTAGGGACTTATTTTCCAAAGGATGCACGGTCTTTTTCTTGCTACCAAAAATGCACCACTTGCTACTTAGCTATACTGATATTATTTTGTCACCCTCAGCAGATTTTTCAAGTTTATTAACATGTCTATATGCTATCATAGTACAGAGAAAGACCATCTCCCAAACTCCCTGTGAAAACCTACACCCAAATCAGAATTCAACATGGCCTAAACAGTTAAACAAAGTGAAGGCAATAAAAGAAAATGCACACAGATGTGCAATTACACCAGATCTGGTGTAATTTGTTGGGAATATTAGCAATTGTGTCACCTAAGCCACAAAATATATTTTCTCTCCTCATAAGGCCTTTCTGAAATGTTATTATAGGCTACGCTGAAGTGATGATAAACAGAGGAATGCCAGTATTTGGAGAAGGCATTGTTTTGCCCGAGACCGGACGAATGCACCAATTGCTTTCTAGCTCTACTCCTCCACTAGTCATTCCAAGCTTAAAATTTAACCAGAGAGGTGAGGTGTACAAACTATGCAGGCTTTAAAATATATTCGGTTTTGGCATAGAAACAATTCAGCCAAGTTTATTTCATCAAGGAATAACTAGTTATCACAAAACTGAAATGTATATGCAAAGAACACTGACAAAAGTATTTAGACTGTGCAACAATAAGGGAGTTATATTCTAAAATCTTAAACAAATCCTAAAGGATTTTGTCAAACGACAATGCATTCATATTCTGAAGTGAAAAGGTATCAAATGGTGCAACTGGGCAACTCTAAAACAAAACTACATAAGTGGAGAATTGATGATAATTGATGAACTTTAATAAGTGACTGGGACCAAAGATCAATGTATCAACGTTTTTCCCCCCTGCACGTTCCAGGTGATTTGTTTAGACGCGTGGGTCCTTCACATTTTTGTATACTTGCATATTTGCAATAACTTAAAGAGATAGACTTGATCAGGGTATGAGCTAGTGTGCACACTCAAATCTTACAGGAAACATTGCTAGAGATTTTTACTAGTTTGTCGATGCACTAATAGGCGAGGCTGATTCACTTAAATCCACCATCCTTTGTTCAAAAAATGGAAATAAAAATAGTAATAAAGGAGAAAGAATTACATTTATATAATTACATTATTCTTTAAATAAATCGAAATGTAATAAACTTTTGCAACCAATTTTCAAAACAACATACAACTCAAACAGTACACTGAAATAAACATAAATGAGCTCTCAACTCCTAAAAGCATATATACTATTCAATTTAGTCAAGGAACAAAGATTTACCTCATCACCCATTTGTGGCACAAATGGTGATCTGCGTGGTGTTGTATCTCGGATCCAAGATGGAGGAATCCATTCTTCAGAAGGTGCACCTTCCATGGCAAGTAGTTCACTCGGCCTCTATAAATAGAGGAACTCAAATGAACATTAACGCATATAACATGCGAATTTGAGAAGCAAAATTAGGTTTGACAGTAAGTCTACTATACAATTAAGTTTGCGATACCTTATAACAGAAGTATGAATGCAAATTCCTTTTAATAATTCATGTGCAAGTAAAGGAGGAAGCATGGCTGCAAGTTATAAAAATGCAGCAAAAATATTATGATTAATACAATGGTAGTTTCACCTCTTCCAAGGAAGATGGATAAGAACATTGAAAGTAAAATTTAAGTCAAAAACCTAAAAACTTTAGGTTGAGCAAGAGGAATTTTTTTTAAGATTGCCTGCAAGCCAGTTAAGCTCTACAGCCAATTACATTATTAAATACAAGGCATACTTTAGCTGCACAGAGAAAAGTTTCGAGTTAGATAGTTCCAAATTATTAGCACATCTTAATTTAAGCATGTGAGCAGAATCAGTGCAGGTAAACAGTCAACTCATCTTAGCCCATGCACTGAGAAACAGATGCAGTAATATCCATACAATTTCATATTGTGATGCATCTGGCCTCCACATGTCACTGACAAATAAGTACACCTGCAGGCCAGAGGAGAAAGATACAAATGGATATTATCTCTGATCCAATTTGGTAAATCAGAATTTGCTCAATGTGAATCAGCAGACAAAGTAAGAATTTTGTCAGTCTGCACCCAACAGTTACTCAACTTCAGTTCTATCATGGCTTTGCAAGGGGAATAAATACGTACTGCAATGATCAGAATTAAAACAATTTTCTGGCCCCTTACACAGACTCCATGCTATGCACATAATCAACTTGTACATGCTGAAAGCACATGCCTTCATCCGTACAGGACGCTGAGGTGACGATGCTTTTTGCTTATTTTTGCAATATGAAATAGTCAGGTTTTTTTTGCCAATGAGTTACATCTACTTTTCACCACTTCCTGCGTAAAAAGAGGCTGTATATGTTCACATTTTAGGTCTAGCGTCAAATTGCCTATTGCAGCATCAACAGCCATGAAAGCAAATATTAGATGCCTATGTATAACAGATACTTGATCCAATACCTTCCATTTTACACCAGCACTGGAAGCTAATTTCTACACCCAGAAGTCTTATAAAGCCAAGTTCTGTTATAAGCTGGATCTTCTTCCCAAATTTACAGATAAACCCTTTCTAGAATAAATACATGGAAACAAAAAAAGGCTGCACACATTCAAGTACCTTCTGTTTGGACTGTTTGGATTTCTTGCGTTTTAGAGTCAATCTTTCTCCCAGCTTCTCATCTTCAGAGCTGCTATTATGACGTACTATTCCTCTCACCAATCGTTTGGGTGGTTGCAAGTTAATACCAGCATCTGCCGTCCAATCTGAATATTCACTTGATGAATCACTAAATTGAACATCGAGAAAGAGAATGTAAGCATTTAACATCAACATTCAGACCTGGCTATAGTAAGTGATCGAGGATAACAGAATTTGCTGTAACCTTCCGAACTAAACCACTGCTTGGAAAAAAAAAGACAAGTGCAAGCACAAAAGGTTTTTTCTTTTTAAAAGAATCATATAGCACAGTTGAGGCTCCTGAGCCCATCGAGTTTGCACCAACCTATCTACACTAATTTTGCTTCCCAGCACCTATAACAGCAATTGTAACATTTCAAGTGCTCATCCATGTCCTTTTTACAATTTATGAGCTTTCCCTCTTCTACTATTCTCCCAGGCAATACATTCCAGATTCTCATCAACCTGAGTGAAAAAGAATCATCAAATCCTCCCTCAAACTCCTGTTCTTCATCTTAAAACTATGCTGCTCTTTATTGATCGTTCAGCAAAGGGGAACAATTGCTTCCTATTCCCCCTGTCCATGCACGTCAATCAGGTGTATAATTCTATTTATTTACAAATTTATGCAATATTGCCAGTTGGGCCAGCATTTATTGATCACCCCTAGTTGCCCTCAAGAAAGTAATAGCGAGTTGCCTTTTTAAACCATTGCAGTCCATTTGCTGGATGTAGGTCTACAATGTCATTAGGTAGGGAGTTCCAGGATTGTGACATGGTGACACTGAAGGACAGCAATATTTTTCCAAGTTAGGATGGTGCACGGCTTGGAAGGGAAGTTACAGGAGGCATTCCCATGTGTCTGCTGCCCCGGTCTACTAGACTGTTGTGATCATGGGCACGGGTGGTGCTGCCTTAGGAGATCTGGTGAATTTCTGCAGTGCACTTTATAGATGGTATAATACTGCCAATAAGTGTCAGTGGTAGAGAGACTGAATATTTTTGAATGTGGTGCCAAGCCAGCAGGTTGGTTTGTCCTAGATGGTGACAAGCTGGAGCGTTTTTGGAGCTATGCGCATCCAACCAAGTAACAAATATTCTGTCATACTCCTAACTTATACATTGTAAATGATGGACAGGCTTTGGGGAGTCAGGTGCTGATGCACTCACTGCAAAATTCCTAGCTAATGACTTGTTCTTGTAGCTACAGTATTTATGCATCTAGTGCAGCTAAGATCCTGGTCACTGGTAAACCCCAGCATGTTGATAACAGGGGACAACATTTCGGACAACAGTGAGTCGAGCCAGTCATTCCTTGGCATTAACGTTACTTCTCACTTGTTGGCCAAAACCCGGAGAAGGTCCAGATCTTGCAGCATTCAAATATAGACTGCTTCAATATGAGGAGTCACAAATGGTGCTGAACATTCCAACTTCTGACAATGAAGGCAAGGTTATTGATAAAGCATCTGAAGACGGTTGGGCCTAAGACACTACCCTGAGAAACTCCTGCAGAGATGTTCTGGAGCCAAGAAGACTGATTTCCAACCACCACAATCATCTCCCTTTGTACCAGTGCAGTGTTTCAAAATCACACCCACCGCCTGTGACTCTAGTTTAGCAAGTCCTTCTGGATTCCATACTGTCAAATGCAGCGCTGTTGTCAAAGGGCTGTCATTCTCACCTCTCCTCTGGAATTCAGCTACCTTATTTACGATTTGACCAAGCTGTGATGCGGTCAGGAGCTGATGGAATCCAAATGGAGCAGGTTATTGCTAAGCAAATGCTGCTTGATGACACTGTTGACTACACCTTCCAGCACTTTACTGAGTAGACAGATGGAATGTTAATTGGCTGCGTTGAACTTGTCCTACTTTTTGTGTGGAGGATGTATTTGGGCAATTTTCCACATTTTCAGGTAGATGACAATTTTGTAGCTGTACTGGACAAGCTTGGTTAGAGGAGTGAAAAGTTCTGGAGCACATCATCAGCAGTATTGCTGGAATGTTGTCAGGGTCCATTGCCATTGCACAATGCAGCACCTCAAAATAGTTCTTGATATTATAAGGAGCAAATTGAATTGGACAAACACAGATATCTGGAGATGCTGGGGACCTATGCGGAAGGCCACTTTGGATAATCGGTGCTTCTGGCTGAAGATTACTTCAGTCTTATATTTCAGACGAATGTGCTGGTCTCCCTTATCATTCAGCATGGCACTTTTTGTGGACCCCTGTCCTCCAGTGTGTCATTTAATTGTCCACCACCATTCAGAACAGGATGCGACTGCATTACAAAGCTTAGATCAGATCTGTTGTTTGTGCAGTCACTTAGCCCTGTCTATCACATACTGCTTATGTAGTTTGGCATGCAAGTAGTCCTGTTTTGTAGCTTCACTAGGTTGACACCTAATTTGTCAGAATGCCTGGTGCTGCTCTTGAAATGCCCTTCTGCATGTTTTCTGGACTTACTGTCATAAGACCCGTTGAAAAACACAAGAGTTTTCATAAATATTTTTTCCTTAAAATGGGATGCAATTCTTGCCTCTGCTCCCCCTGTGAGCAGGGCATTACAATTTTACAGGCTTCCAATAAAATTGATTTAAGCTAAATTCGTTTAGTGAAGTGGACATAATTCTACGTCATTTTCAGAGAAAATGACAAATAAATCACTAAAACAGTCATTCATTTTCTTACATCTAAAAATCTACAAGACTGCTCTGCAAAATAGGTCAACAGGGTTGGGTTGGGAGAATTCAGGAGAGGGAAATTCAAAATCAGTAAGAGAAACTGTTGAGGACATTGGGTAGATCAGTGATTGCAGTTTTTTTATTTCACCCCAATGTGGATCAGGAATTGGATAGCATTTAATAAATGCTTTGGAGCATTAGTAATCAAGGTAACATCAGAAGAATAAGAATAAAGAAAGTCAAATTAAAGCCAGAGATTGAATGGACAAAGCACTCATATCAAAACAGATCAATTAACAGAACAAAAACAAATTTGTTTGTTCCAAGAGCCATTAGGAGTTACCAAGGTTGGGGATTAACTATTCCAGCATTCTTTACCTTTAGAAAAGATAAGCAAACTGGAGGAGGGAGGAATTACCCAGATATCAAACAATGAGGTGAGAAAAGTAGAAGGAAATCGATTTTAGCTCGAAGAGCGTGTAATTTAGGAAATTAGAGTAAATAAAACAAGAATGATTGTTCAATCATGGGAGACTTGAATCTTCATCAAGATTGGTCAAATTTGCAGCACGAGTGTAGGCAATGAAGAATGCGTTTAAAGCAGATGATTGCCAGATAAATATGTCAATGAATCACTACAGAAAGACTATTTTTACATCTTGTTTTAAGCGATGAGGTAGTTAAATTAATAACCTCATAATAAGAGAGCTGCTGGGAATCAATTTTAATAATATGACAAACACTTATAATGAATTTGACATATCGTTGAATCAAAAGCATGAAACACCGTCAGTTATAAGCAATGAGCTGGTCAAGGCAGATTAGGAAACGGGATTAAAATATATGATGATAGTTAAACAATGGATAGATTAAGTGGGAGGACCTCATAAATGTTCCCAAAAAGAATGCCTGAGGTTTGCGAGGATTTTTAAAATTTAGAGAGTAAATCAACTATAGACTAAGTTTTGTGTACCTATAGAAGCTTCTACAGAAGATGAGATTAGCATAAAAAAATACAAATCCCTTAGAGGGAGACACTAGGGAGTTTATATAATGCGTTAAGGAAATTGAAGAAAATAAATACTTTGCATCTGTCTTCACAGTAGATAATACAAAAATCATTTGAGAAAGGACTCAAAAGGTTGTAAATATAAGCAAAGAAAACAGTACTGAAGGGACTAAAAGCTAACAAATCAGCCACACCCAATAGTATAAATTATTACGTAGTTCAAAGGAGCTGTTCGCATTGGTTTATGACTTCAAAATTCAAGCAAGATATACAGACTTGGTACCTGTAATACAACAAATCATGTAAGGATTCACGAAGGCCTGAAATTCAGTCAAAATTTATCCCTTATGTCTGCCAGTGAGAGAGAGGGTTTGATGAACAAAGAACACTGGGCTTGGATTATAGATATTAATTAGATTTCCTTGCTGTTTAAGTGTGATCTACTAAGGTTACATTATTAATAAGAAGTTGTTAATTTTTGCTTAAGTTATAAACTTGGTGTCCGAGATCTGTTATTCAGAAAGGCTGGTTAGGATCAATTGAGCAAATGAGGGGATCACGGAACGTTTTAATTTCACTGAGCTGTGAATCTAGTGATAGTGAGGCTACTTTGATTTGGCTTGCTCGACACTTAGACCAAAGGACTTTTTTTATTGCTGTGTCAAATCAAGTCTGCACTGGTCAAAAACAAAGACCTAATTGAATGTTTAACATCTGATGTGTTTAACAATTCTGATCTTTTCCTGAGGACATAAATAGTAGAATGGACAATGGGTGGCCCTACATTCAGTGTATTTGGCTTTTCATAGAGTATTCAACAAGATCCTACACAAGAGGCCGTGATACTAAACTATACTCAATGAATTTGACAGGGTGAGGGTTGGGGGATGATAGATGTGAATAGCTTGATAATTTGTTGAAAGAAAAGGAGAAATGAACAGTCACTGTCAGATTGGTACATTATAAGAAGTGACCTATTTCAAGGATCACCTTTTGGACCCAAGGTACTTACAATCCATATTGATAACTGACAGGAGGGGAATATTGTAAACTTATTCAAATTAATCAACAATACAAAGGTAGGTAGGAAAATAAGCTGAGAGAGGATGATTTTTGTAAATGATTTGGATGTAGGAGTGGAAGGGTGGATTAGCAAGTTCGCGGGTGATACAAAGGTGGGTCGAGTTGTGGATAATGCGGAGGGCTGTTCTAGGTTACAAAGGGACATTGATAGGATGCAGAGCTGGGCTGAGAAGTGGCAGATGGAGTTTAACCCTGATTCATTTTGGAAGGACAAATGTGAAAGCAGAATACAGAGTTAAGGGAAAGATTCTTGGCAGTGTGGCGGAGCAGAGGGATCTTGGGGTTCATGTCCACAGTTGCCTGAAAGCTGCCACCCAGGTGGATAGAGTTGTTAAGAAGGCATATGGTGTGTTAGTTTTCATTAATTAGAGGGATTGCGTTCAAGAGCCGTGAAGTTATGCTCCAGCTATACAAAAGCCTGGTTCGGCCACATCTGGAGTATCGTGTCCAGTTCTGGTCGCCTCATTACAGGAAAGATGTGGAAGTGTTGGAAAAGGTGCAGAGGAGATTTACCAGGATGTTGCCTGGAATGGAGGGAAAGTCTTACGAAGAAAGGTTTGAGAGAGCTAGGGTTTTTCTCTTTAGAACGTCGAAGGACGAGAGGTGACTTGATAAGAGGTATACAAAATGATCGGAGGTATAGATAGAGTGGACAACCAGAGACTTTTTCCTAGGGTGGAGATAGCTATTAAGAGGGGGCATAGCTTTAAAGTGAGTGGAGGTAGATATAGGGGAGACGTCAGAGGTAGGTTCTTTACTCAGAGAGTGGTAGGGGCGTGGAATGCATTGCCGGAGAGGGTAGTGGAGTCGGCCTCATTAGGGGCATTTAAGCGGCAATTAGATAGGCATATGGATATAGTATAAGGTTGGGGTGGAGGTTATACAGACCTTAGTTTAGGATAAAAGTTCGGCACAACATCGTGGGCCAAAGGGCCTGTGCTGTACTATTCTATGTTCTATGCAAAGACACTGCAAAGGATTTGGAATGATTAAATGGGTTGCACAAATGTGATAGACGGAATATAAATATGGAGATATATATTATCCACTTTGGTAATGTGGCTGAACGGTGGGATTTACATGTATAATTGCTCGTTGTATTTTGGATGAGTTTGGATTTTTCTATGTGTCTGAAGTTAGTAGTTGTCTTAGAAGTACTTTTGCAATCATGATGATCTCTTTTAATAAAGTTTTTTAAACATCTGGCTGTACAGTGAATGGATTTATGCACTAGTGCACCTTTTTTAAAACTTAAATTTAACTTTAATTTTAACTTTTTAAAAGTTTAGATTCTTGACCATACCGAGTTTTAAGCTTCAGGGAAATGCTCATAACTTAGACTTGTAGTTTCATTTTAACTTTGCATGTTGTCTTAGGAAGGCTTTGAAATAAGATGGTTGTATACAGCAGAACTCCTTAGACAAGAATGACAGATTTAGTGAATGAGATTAACTTGGAATGAAAAGTTAGTTAGTCCCAGACCAGAAGTGTTGGTGAAAACCCAAAAAAGTGGTTATTTAAGATGGGTACACGGAATCTCAAGTGTGGGGTAGCTCCAGGAAGAAGCTATCATAGCTCCAGCTAAAAGTTCAAGTTGCAAGTGATTTACACCTGCCAAAATGTTAGACACAGGGATTCCAGTGAGTGTGTTATCAGGTAGTGTTTCAGAGAACTGTAGCAGAGGTACTCTGGGCATTTGGCTATTTCGTTTCTTTTCAATTTATAAAGGAGTGTTTTGGGATTAATGGGCTTATTCCTTTAGTGTATGTCTAAATAACTGAATCTGGATTGTAAGTAGCTATGTTAGATTATTCTATTTTACCTGAAGTTTATTTAAAATAAAAAGGGACATTGTGCTATTGTTAAAACAAAAACTGCAGTGTTGCATACTTATGGTTCAGAAATAGACAATTTTGCTAAAATCAAAAAACACAAAATTATGATCCATCAAGCTGGGCTCCTGTCTGGGAACCTACTAACCCAGTAATAGCATTGATTTTGTATTCTTGCTGTTAAGATCCTGGCCAATGGTTTGAAATGATGATATTCATGAATAATTGCTATTCAAAAAGGGATTAGCATGAAATTGTAAAACAGAAAAGATGGGAGGTGGCTCAAATGGAGCATAGTCACCAGCACAAACTGAAAGAACCAAAGCAATTGGAGTATCAAAGTAAAAGAAGCCTTTCCTGTAGTTATATAGAGGTTTGTTAAAACTGCATTTAGTTTTAATCTCCTGAAGATAGATATTTTTGTTTTAGGCAGGATGCATTGAAAATTACATCACTGAACTGATTCCTGGGATCAGGGTACTGCCCAACAAGGAGTGATTAAGTAAACCTGCATTTTATATCCTAGCGTTTAAAAGAATAAGAAGTGATTGAATTGATACATGAAAAATTCTTTAGGGTTTTCAGCATCAAGAATTAGAGGTCACAATTTAAGAATGAGCAACTGTTCACTCAGAGTGAAGATGAGGAAAATTTTCTCACGCAGAGTCGTGAATCTTTAGAATTCTGCACTGCAGAGCTGTGGATGCTCAGTTGTCAAGTATACTAAAGTCAAAGATCAACAGGTTTTTGGACGTGAAGTAGTGAGGTAGAAGATTGATCATATGAAAAGGTGGAACAGTTTGAATGGATGAATGGCTGAATGGTCTGCCAATACATCTTATTTTCTTATGTCAGTCACTGTCTGGTGGTGGTAAACACAATAATGCATGCAACATACAGCTGAATTAATTATGTTCATGAACTCGAGTTAGCATCTGAACCCACTAACAGTATTCAAAAGTCTCTTACCTTGAACTGCTTTCACTCTGCCACTCTTCTTCAACCTCATCAGATGACCCCTCACTTCCATCTATAGTCTCCATTTCCTGGTTGCCAGAAACAGCAAAGTATTAAATGAGAAAATACCAGTGGTTATTTTCATCAGATAACAATGACTGAGAAGGCTCAAGGGTCTGAGTGAACGATACCTGGTCCTAATTCAAATATTTGTCTGATATATCATACATACTTGCAGTTTGAACAAGAAATAAAGCCTCAACATAAAAAAGCTTCAATTCTACAATTTTAAAATCAAAATCGGTCCACAAAGGTAACTGAACAATGTTCAAATAACCTTTATTTCCTTGTCCTGGAGAGCTCACTAACAAATGACTGAATCAATACCAGATACCAAGGACTTTGGCTGCTACCTGTAATGCAGTAGCTTTTAAGGTAGATGAAGGCTACTAGCTTGTCGAGATCTTGACTTTTGTTCCAGCCACAGATAACATGAAGCTATCCAGTTATGTTTGTTCAAAAGTACTGAAATTTTGTGTTCTATATTGCTAGAAACATTGTAAACTTAAAAGTGAATTTAGACTATTTAAGAGTGATGTTGAGAAGCACTTTTCCACACAAAGGTGGAAATCAAAAACTCTTCTGACCAAAATTCACACTCCATTACTACAGGTGTGACAGTGATGGGTGAGCAAACAGAAGATTGAGCCAGTGTCAGTGAGGGTGGGCAAATGAGTTGTGCATGTTGTAACAATGACCTTTGTAAAGGCAGTTAGAGACTCGGTGACAGCAAAGGAAAGCAGCTCTTAAGAAATTTATTCAAGCAAAACACCGGCGTAGATGCAGGGGGAGGGGGTCCAAGGCTCACTCAGGAGTTTGAACTCTCTCCAAATATAATGGTAAGAAATACTTCTTTTATACCATTACACAAACAGGTTGACACAACCCCAAAACTATATTAATACTATCCACATCTAGCATAATCAGTATATCTAACTGCACCATACAGTTAACTATCAGTGGTATACAGCTCCTACACTATCACATTAGGGGTTATTGTCCATTGAAACCTTTATCAAAAATAAACATACAGTTACTCAGTGTCTAGCCCTGACCCATTGTCACCAACATCTGTAGACTAGTTTGTTTCCTGCCTGGAACATCCCGCGGCCTGTTCCTTTGGGAACTATCTTCCAACTAGCTGCCTGTCTCTGCAGCAGCAAGCAAGTGCTCTTTCAATCCTTACTTTTAACCCTTACTTATATATTCGTCCCCTACTTCGGATCTGTGAGAAAGCCATACTTCTGTAAGAAATCTACACTTATACACACTTCCCCTTCAGTGGGGCCGCTGATCAGTAAGTGTCTGAGCCGTATTCAGAATAACCTTTCCTTGCAAAAAATCTACCTACAAAGCATACTGTGAGAAGAAGAAATGGTTAGCTGAAAGGAAACCCGTTTGTGACCATCACTTTCATGTGAATTCTACCAAGTGTGTACCCGATTACAAGCAAAGGTCTGTGTAAGTTAAACTCAACACATTAGCTTGGCCCCAGTTCCCCACACTTGTCTAGTGATTAGGACTTGGGACTTATTCTTTTTCTCTCTTGTTCAGCTTGTTAATTGAGAAAGGCAAAAAACCTTTAAGTAGATCCTGCACGTGGTGGTCTCTCATGGTTAATTTTCTTAATTATTCATTTAAAGATTTCAATTAAAACTTTTAAATTTCTAAACATTGCAATGATAAACCTCATTTTTCTAAACCTTACACTTATCAGAGAATGATTATAAAGTACGGAAGGATATTGTTCCGTTTCCCTTACTGTGGCACAGGATACCAACGAAAGAGGAACTATGCCACCTACAGGACATAGCATGAGGTGCTTAAATCACAACTGAGAAAATGACAGATGATCTATGAGATAGTAGGAACTGCAGACGCTGGAGAATCTGAGATAGCAAGGTGTAGAGCTGGATGAACACAGCAGGCCAAGCAGGAGCAGCAATGGAGGAAGGCGGACGTTTCGGGCCTAGACCCTTCTGAAGAAGGTCACAAACGGGTTTCCTTTCAGCTAACCATTTCTTCTTCTCACAGTATGCTTTGTAGGTAGATTTTTTGCAAGGAAAGGTTATTCTAAATATGGCTCAGACACTTACTGATCAGCGGCCCCACTGAAGGGGAAGTGTGTATAAGTGTAGATTTCTTACAGAAGTATGGCTTTCTCACAGGTCCGAAGTAGGGGACGAATATATAAGTAAGGGTTAAAAGTAAGGATTGAAAGAGCACTTGCTTGCTGCTGCAGAGACAGGCAGCTACTTGGAAGATCTATGACACCTGGGCATTGCTAGCTAGGACAGTGTTTATTGCACATTTTTATTTGCCCTGGAGAAAGGATAATGAGCTGGCTACTTAAAGTGTTGCAGTCCTTGCAGGTTATTGGGTTACTGGAAGTTCCGGGTTTTTGACCCAATGAAGTGAAAGAACAGCAATATAGTGCGAAATCAGCATGGTGTGTTGCTTGTAGGGGAACCTGCAAATAGTGGTGTTCCCATGCATTGCTGCCATTTTCCTTCTCGATGGTAGAAGTTGCAGGTTTGGAAGGTGCTGCTGGATGAGTCTTGGTGAGTCACTGCAGTGCATCGTGTAGATTGTATGCACTACTGCTACTTCTATGCATTGGTGGTGAAGAGTCAAATGTCAAATGTGGTGGATAGGATGCAAATCCAGCGGGTTGCTTTATCAAGCCTCAATAGTGTCAAGGTTCTTGAATGATCTTGGAGCTGCACTCATTCAGGTAAGTGGTAAGTGTTCTATCACACTCCCAGCTTGTGCACTGTTGGTACTGGACAGGCTTTGGGGAGACGGGAAGACATTTACTCGCTGCAGAATTGCTCATCTGTGAGCCATAGCATTTATACAGCTGGTCCAGCTTAGTTTCTAGTTAATGAGTAACCCCAAGCACGCTGATAATGGGCAATTCAGCAAATCGTAATGCCACTGAATGTCAATGGACAGTGATTAGATTCTGTCTTGCTGGAGACTGTTATTGTCTGGCACTCATGTGGCACAAATAGTCCTTGCCACTTAGTCCACCATGCTGCATTTAGACCATGGATTCTCACTATCTGAAGTGTTACAAATGGTGCTCAACAGTGCACACAGTCAACAGTACACATCCTCAACGTCATAAGGTCAGAAGTGATGATGCGGCTGAAGACAACAGAGTCAAGAGATTGGCTAAGTCAGAGTCGCTGGTATTAAGATCAAAAATCAAGGCTGCTCTGTTGCAGGTGTGATTTTTCAAAGGAGACAATAGCAGACTGTGCCTTCTCACATGTACTAAGCAGAGTAGGGGTAGTTATCCATCATGACTCAGCCAATAGTTGCTCATTAAATCAACATCCAAAACCAATTTTTGGTAATTATCAAATGTCAGGATCTTGTGGACCACATCGCTGTCTGCAAAACATTTTAAGATATTTGGTGATCATGAAAAAATGCTATATAAATGCAAGTTACTTTCCTTAGTGGCCAACAATGTCCAACAACTTTGTATATGCAAAATTTCATAGTAACTTACAGAGTCAGAGTCATACAGCCTAGTCCAACTCATTAGTGCCAACCAGACACCCTACTCTGACCTAGTCCCATTTGCTAGCATTTGGCCCATATCCCTCTAAACCCTTCCTATTCAAATACCCATTCAGGTGCGTTTTAAATGGTGTTAATTGTACCAGTCTCCACCACTTCTTCAGGCAGCTCGTTCCATACATGCACCACCCTCTGCATGAAAAAGTTGTCCGAGGTCCCTTTTAAATCTTTCCCTTCTCACCTTGCCCTCTAGTTTTGGACTCCCCTTTCCCAGGAAAAAAAGACCTTGGCTCTTCACTCTATCCATGTCCCTCATGATTTTAAAAAACCTCTTTAAGGTCACCCCACAGCTTCCAATTCTCCAAGGAAAAAAGCCCCAGCCTATTCAGCCTCTCCCTATAGCTCAAACCCTCCAAACCTGGCAACATCTGTGTAAATCTTTTCTGCACCCTTTCAAGTTTAACAACATCCTTCCCGGAGAAGGGTGACCAGAATTGTAGTATTCTAAAAGTAGCCTCACCAAAGTCCTGTACAGCTGCAACATGACTTCCCAACTCCATTCTGACCACTGAAGGCAAGCATGCCAAATGCCTTCTTCAAACCAGTCTACCTGTGACACCACTTTCAACGAACTATGCAGCTGCACCCCTAGATCTCTGTGCTCAACAACACTCCCCAGGGCCCTACCATTAAGTGTATAAATCCTGCCCTGGTTTGCCTTAGCAAAATGCAACACCGCATATTTATCGAAAATAAACTCCATCTGCCACTCCTCTGCCCATTGGCCCATCTGATCAAGGTCACATTGAAGAAGATTATTCCAGACTACAAATGTCCACTACACCACCTATTTTGGTTTCAACTGCAAACTTACTACCTATGCCTCCTATATTCAATCCAAATAGTTTATGTGAATGACAAAAAGCAGTGGACCGAACACCGATCCTTGACACTGCTGGTCACAGGTCTCCAGTCCAAAAAGCAACCTTCTACCACCACCCGTTGTCTCCTACCTCCACACTTTTAAGTACTGATGTGAAAATATTTCCAGATTTATGAAAATTATCACCGTTATTGGAAATGTTGCAAGAATCATATCAAAGACTAGTTAATAAAACTCAGCTTCATTGAATAGAAGAGTCAAAATGAAATGTTTTAATTGGATCAGGGAAGTCTGATACAAAGTGGCCTGTCAGGTTCACAATACTCAACAGCCAAGCAGAATACAAAAAGTGAAGAAAATTAAAAATAAATGGAGCAAAACAACCCTTTGAGAAGATTAGCAAATAAGTGCAACATTACAGTATATTATGTACATATAAAAAATGGTAAAAGAACATTCAGAGTGGTTGGGTCTGATTAAGGATCGCAAAGGAAATCTTCCTGTGTAAGTAAAAATAATGACCATGATACTAAAAAGAGAATTAAGGTTAATGTCCAAGTAAATGATCTTTTGTGTACGTTTTTTTCTTTCAGAATTCTAGAATCCAAATATTTTGCTTTTGCTTTAAATGAGTACTTCGCAAAAAAAAACTGTCGCTGAAGAATGCTGGAAACATTTAAGGAGGAGGCAATAAGGAAATGGGATACGAGTTGGACAAGGTTAAAAATAGATAGGTGCATTTAAACAAGAACTGCTGTACTTCAAAGTTTAAAAGTCATTAAATCTGGATGGGATGCATCGTAGTTTGCTGATGGAAGGACAAATGGAAATAGCAGAGGCCAGGACAACAAGTTTTCAATCCTCTCAGGATAGAAGCCGTGCCAGGGGACTGAAGGGTTGCATATGCTACCATATTTTCAGGTAGCAATGCAGAACTGTGTAACAGAAGCCTCAACTACTGGAGGAGAACCCATAGGGAAACATTACCACAGGATAGGGAGTTAGCTCTCAAAAAATTAGTATTCTAATTTAAAGACATGAAAGACAATGGTGTTGATCTATGAAAACTTGCAATGATCTGCCTCAAACAGGAAAGAAACAGCAAGCAACAGCAAGAAAATGGTATTTCGGCCTTTATTACAAGAGAATGCGAGTATGAAGTAGAGACCATATTTTCAATCATATTAAACCTTGGTGAGAACACACTTGGGAGTAGTTTTTTTTTTAAAACACTTATTAAAAAATACAGTTTTCTTTGGTAAGGAGCCCAAAACCCTACACACTACTCCCAAGTTGTAGCAAGAGGTTCACCGTATTGAAGGCTGCCTGACTGACAAGTTTGCCTTCCAGTCAGACGGAGAAGGAATCACAAACAGGCCACAGTAATAGTAAGCCCTGTCTCAGGAGTTGGATATGTAATCTTGCTGCTTCTGGCACACAAGCATTTAATTTCACACTAAAGATCTTCTTGATTTCCTCAGTTCTGTGTGTTCTAGAAGTCGAAGAAACCCAGCCAACCACGGAAAGCCCAAGCAGGGTTTGAGCAACCTCAAAAGAAGTTTTAATCAGACCTTTCAAAACTGAGTTGAATAACTACACAAAAGAAGAAAAATTGTTGGCTTTGGAAAAGCAGATGAGTGGGACCAATTGGTAGCTCTCTCAAAGAGCTGACAAAGATACAATGGCTCGAATTGCCTGCTGCAGGCAATAAATAGTTTTTTTTAGGAGTAGTGAGCAGAGGTTTTAGAATAGTTTATTTAAAATCCATAGTTACTGACCTCTGAAGAATTATTAGATTCTTCTATCCGACGAATACAAGTTCGACGTTCCACAGTCGAACGAGTGTGGTAGAAATGCTGATTACGGCGTTGAGTCCGCCTCCCTGTGCGCTGGAAAAATTCCTGACCATCGCTCTATAAAGAAATGAATAGGGTTTGCAATAAGACATGGTTTAATTTAATATTTTACACATATCCTCTTCCAGCCAGTCACCCCGAGAACATTATTTTCTAGGTAACACCAGAAATTTTGAATTATAGAAGAACTGTCACCATGTTGATTCATTCTGAAACACTGATGTGCAAATTCTAGGACTCATTTGCCTTGCTTTTGTAGTAACAATGTTGACTCATCATAGCTAAATGGTAGGGGAGCAAAGGATTAAATAGATCTTGATTTCACCTTATGTAAAACTTGATTTTGTCTAGTTTTTCTGTATTTTAAGTAGTGGGTTGAAATGGGAAAATGTTTTTTCAAAGCAAGTGGCGACACTAATTGTAAGCACTGTTTACACAACTGCTTGTTCAAACAGTGGTCAAATTGTGCGTTGCACATAAACTAGGGCTGAGAGGTTGTACAGTGATGGAGCTTAGGGTGGGATAAGTAGCTGATTGATAACTGCTCTCTAGGCTCAGCCAATGACAAAGGCCTTCTACCTGCCAACAACTATTTGATGGGTTTTCAGCTAGCTAAACAGCTTGGAGCGGTGAACAATATATAGAGAAACAATCTGCTGGAGCTTTCTCTGCTCTCTGCAGTAAAAGCTATTTTGAGTCTGAAGTTAACCAGTTTCTCTTTCCTTCAGCAGTTGCTGTAAGCTATGGATAAGTCATAACCTTTTCAGTCTTTCATTCCATCCGGAACACTGGGGCGTGTGTGGCGCAGAAGCAGGTTATACGTGAATTAGAGCTTTAAATTAGTAGAGTTACATGCTGATTGTTTAACCATAGCTACAGTCTAATTACTTGTTATGTTTTTAAAAACACATATCTGGTCTGTGCTTTCTGTCAACTTGGGTCTAAATGACAGATGAATTGGGAAATTGTGCACATTCTAACTTTTGTGATAACTTGGGAACAGCAGGGCTCGATTTCCAGCACCCTACTTCAGTGATGCGTAACAACCTAGACTATTTTTTATAAATATAAAAATGTCAGTTTGCAGCTCTTATAGCACTGTCCTACCTCTGAGCCTGTGACAGTTCATGGAAAGATGTAAAAACAACAGGATTGTGGTAGTTGGTGATTTTAACTTCTCCAATATTGACTGGGATTCATTTACAGCCAGGGGCTTAGATGTGGCAGAATTTTTTAGGTGTATTCAGGAGGGCTTCTTGAAACAGTATGTAGATAGTCCAACCAGGGAAAGCGCCATACTAGACCTTGTACTGTGGAATTAGCCCGGCTGATTGAAGTTTCAGCTGGGGAGCACTTTGAGAACAATGATCATAATTCTATGAGTTTTAATATAGTTCATGGATAAGGATAAGATTAGTTCTCAGGTGAAAGTGCAAATTTGGGGTTAGGCTAATTTCAATAGTTTTAGGCAAGAACTGGAGAAATTAGATGGGGGGACAGTTGTTGGAGGGTAAATCCACATCTGAAATATGGGAGTCTTTTAAAGGCCAGTTGAATAGACTTCAGGACCAGCATGTTTCTGTGAGGATGAAAGATTGGCAAGATTCAAGAATCCTGGACGACAAGCGATATTGAAAGTTCAGTCAAAAAGAAGGAGGATGCAGATGTAAGATTTAGGAAACTGAAATCAAATGAGGCCCTTGTGAATATAAAGGAAGCAGGAAATAACTTAAACACAGAATTAAAAAGTCGAAAAAGGGGCTTGTGAAATGTCCTTGGTAATAGAATCAAGGAGAATCCCAAGGTATTTTATATGAATGAGGAGCAAGAGGGTACCTAGGGAAAGGATAGGTCTACTCAAGGACAAAAGGGAATTTTATGCATGGAACCAGAGGAAGTGGGTGAGGTCCTTAATGAGAACTTCCGCAGGCAGCTGAAAGTTGCTAAGTCAATTCCAAAGGCACTGCAAACAAGATGAGTTGAATAATTAGGAAGGGAGTGCTAGAACTGAACACTGATGGCAGAACTGTGCACAATGAACGCCTTTTTCTGCTTACCTTCTGTGTTGGTTGCAGTGGTTTACGTTTCTTTTCAATTGTGTACAAGTTAATTTCTCCATCGCCTTTACTTAGTCGAAGTTCCTCTTGAAACCTGAAATGGAGGACTTTTAAGTGGATAACATTCAT
The DNA here is from genome assembly GCF_021869965.1 of Rhincodon typus. Lineage (NCBI taxonomy): Eukaryota > Metazoa > Chordata > Chondrichthyes > Orectolobiformes > Rhincodontidae > Rhincodon > Rhincodon typus. The sequence continues at coordinate 60,885,725 of NC_063345.1, read as the reverse complement.
TTCTTCCTAAGAACATTCATGTACATATTTATTCGCCTTCCTGAACTTGTGGGTTATGTGCCAAGGAAAACAGAACTAAATCCAGATAAATTCAAAAATTGTAGGCTAAACACGCTGTTCAAATTTACATTCAAAATATACAAGTAGTTATACTATAAGGAATGTTCTCTGATTAACTAATTAACTACAAGTAACCAATAGGATACATCTGCCATTCAAACCATTCCAGTTCGCTAAGGCGGTGTCACGGAATACCACATTAAGAAGATTCAAGCATGGACGTCACAAAATGAACCCCTCTATCGCTCTCTAATATAATGGCATGTTCATTCTGGTAATTTACAATCTTTTCCTACAAGTAAAACCTTTACTTCTGTATCAATATAGCAACAGTATCAGATAAACAACAAACAACTCTTCTTACAGACATGGCTTAATAGTCTGCATTAAAAAGAGAGTTTTCCCAATTTCAAGACCGATAATCAATCCAGCAAATAGTCACAAAAACTTTAGAATGATGTCAGTTGGATAGAGGGTACGCATATTATCAGCCTGTTGGTAAAAATCTAAATCTCAGATACTTTTAAGTGAAAGGGCCTTAATCCAGTATTAAAATAGACCAGGCCTTGAAATATTGCCCATACTTTTTTTCAAACTGAAAGGTCCTCCCATTTGAGAGTGCAATTCAGAAGAATTTCTTTTGAGCTAATATTTGAATCTTCTACAATAGAGCAGTGAAGGCTGGAAATTGAATATGTACAAACTTGAGTTGAACAGATTCTTGATCTGGAAAGGCAGAACATGGAGCAAAATGGGCAACTTCTGCTTATAACTTATATTCTTATTTGCAGTCACAATCAAACTGAAGTGCATAGCTTTGCTGATGGACAACATAAACAGGAGTCAAACGGAAAAACTTTTAAGTGAAAGGGCTTTAATCCAGTATTAAAATCGAAAGGGCCTATTTTTCAAAAAAGATAAAAAAAGACTAACAGGTCTCGTGGTTTCAAAAGTATCTTAAAGTGTTTACACTCTGTTGAAGTAACCAGTCTTATACAGATCAATTTGAAAATTATGGTGCATTTAAAAATATCTCTACCTGCTAATTCCAGGTGGAAGCTCCATGACTACCACCCTTCGGCTCCAAGCCATCAGGTCTCTCTCTGTAGCCATCTGACTACGAGGGGCATTATTATGCATTTGGCGAACACCTTCTATTTGACCACTCCGTCGAAGTCCAATGGGGGACAGCAAGGCTAAAACATGAAAGTTTATTTTGAATACATATTTGAACAAAATATACTGACACATTCAGAACAACATATCCAGAGCTTAAAAATATTCTGATAGTATTATCAGCTTTAATGCTTCCTGAATTTAACAGAAACACTTCAAGGCTAAGATATCTTTTCATCCACATCCTTTCATTTGTGCCATCAAATCTGATGCATTTGTTGATTCAGTACTGCTTGGGCTACACTACCAAAGTATGCAGCTCAACAGCATTTTGCAGAACAACAGAACAGTAAAGCGGTAGATAAAGTAAATGCAGCATGCCACACAGAATATTCTATATTGATAATTAATAATTGTACAAGAGGGAATAAAATCCTCACCATTAAATCAGTTCCTTAACGAATAAACTAGTGGTAATGGTGGGAATGGGAAGAAGGACCGTGTGGATTCTATCCTCCTATTTGGGAAACAGTCAGCTTGGATACAAGTTTTGTACCTCACCCAATTTAATTACTTCAATTGAGTAAGATATAAACAAGCAACCAATAGGTGTTACTGGACATGGTATATAATTATCCCAATAATCTTTCACGTCATTACATACGCAAAGATCATTTTGGTCTTCTTTGAATGGTTTACCATCAGGACTCAATTAACAATAAAATAAAATTTAAGGAATATTTTACCGTTTTCAAGAACAGATTAGCACAAATTGTAATAGTCCAGTATTGATCTTAAATTTGTTTATATTTATGTTTAAAAGTTCTGCACTTCATTGACACAGGGGACAAAAGACAACCTGCTCCATAATAAAAAGGAAATTGAAGGTTTTGTACATCTATCTAACTCTAACTCTACAGTTTAAAAAAATGTCAAGTGCTGAGGCTCTCACAAAGAGGTTTCAAACACTAACATATAACTGCAACTTCATTTAGTACAATGATTTATATTTTTAAAAAAATGTACCATTTACATTCCCTGTATTAAAATCACGTATGTAATATTTTTAAGAAGTTAATTCATCTGCTTGAAAGTAAATAAGATAACATTTTAGGATAGAATTGAGTTCTGCCACATTTCATCATCTGCAGTGTTACTCACCACTGTTCCGCAAGTTCGATCTACTGTAAGGGCCATCCGGTACAGCTGCTCCTTCGTTTCCCTGCCTCAGGTCATGTTCTCGCTGGAGCTCCCTAATAGCATCATCTAGAAGGCTGGGTTCCTGGCCATTCTCATACTGATCATCTGTCTGTTGGCTGATGACCTGCTCCACTACATCACCATCACCTGGAAGAGTGTCATAGCTTTTACTTCTTACATTTTCATACTAAATACAAACAATCTTGCACCCAAATACTAATTTAGGAAATCATTAAATTACTGAAGATATAGAACATCAAACTTGGAATCAAAAATCAAAATATACAACTGAACAGAAAAGCTTTTTATATTCGACAGAAGCTTTAAAAATCCACTCGCAAATCCAATCACAAATATTTCAGCTGATTCTTCAGTCTCAAAAAAGCCAAAATGAGAACATACATAATTGGATATGGCCATCAGACTAGAGAGTTAGTTCATGATGACACTAGCACAACAGCAAGGGATGACTAAACTCAAAAAAGTATTGGCAAACTGTTTGGGTGGAGATTTTTAAAAATTGGTAAAAGGCAACAGGTAACTTGGAAGTGGTGTACAGAACAATAGTAGCAATGGCACAATAGGGTGAAGCACAAGGAAATAAATATTGGGAGCTTGTTAGAAAGGCAAGATGACAACCTTGGGAGATTTTAATCTACCTATAGGCTGGAAAAGTCATGTAGTCCAGATGAGGAGATTGTAGCGTCTTTGCAGGATATTTTCTTACATCATCATGCTCTGGACCCAGACAGCGGGATACATCAAATCTGGTATTGTGCTTTGAGACAGGAGCTCATGGTGAAGACACCCCTAAGGAGGAGCAACCATAATGTTTGGATTTTACATTCGCATTGAGGGAAAGAGGAGCGGATCCAAGAATATATTTTTAAAATTTAAGTAAGGGCAATTATGACAGCACAAAAGCAAAGGTGGCTAAAGAGAATAGATGAATTAAGTTAAAAGACAGATAAAGAGAGTTGCAAACATTAAAAGGGACTCTCTTAGAATGCACAGAATAAATACATTACAAAGATTAAGAAAAATCCCAAGGGACAGAACCACCATCTGTGGTTATTGAGAAAAGTTAAAAGATAGTATCAAGTTTGAGGGGAAACAATGTTACTGTGCAACGTCAGTTGGCAGACCAGCAGATTGGACAGAACGTATGAAATAAAAAGCAAAGAATGGTCCAACAGATAATGAGGGACAGTTAGGAGTACGACAAAAAGCTTGCCAGAAATAGCAAAAAGATGGGAAGACTTTATTTTTTTTAAAAATGTTAGAGGAGCATGGTCCAAATGAAAATGGAGTCTAGAAAATTGATAATGGAAAGAAAATAAGAAGTGTTACACCTCACTGGGGTAGCATGCTGGAAATCAAACACTATTCCTGAAGTTATCACAAAAGTATGCAAAGTCCTCATTTTACCCATCTGAGAAACAGGTTAACAGAAAATACAGACCAGGCTTCTGTACTTAATATATAGTACCATTTGTTACAAATAAATAGATTCTAACCACAGCTACGATCTATCAACATATGGCTCTACTGGTTAAAACTGGAGCCCTCTTCTAAAACTCCCACACATACATACTGACAGAAAGAGATTAAAAAAAAAACACTGGCAGTATGGGTGCAGGGGAGAAAAAGAAAGTGGGCAAAGAGTTCAATGGAATCAATCCTCAGAATTCCATGAGGCATGCCTTTTTGTTTCACAAGTCCTTCTGTTCACTGATCTTTTCCTTCAGGTTCTTTCACACCTTCACAGAACGCACATATTAACTGGTTCACAAATGATAAAGTCTCTGGCTTAGTTGTTAAAAGCAATAGCTTAGAGCAACAGATGGGAGAAAACAGTGGACAAAGATCTGGCAAATGGATCATCAGGAAAACATGAAATTATCTATTTTGGCAGGAAGAACATAAAAGTATATTATCTAACTGGTAAGAGATTGCAACATTCTGTGGTACAGAGCGATCTTGGCGTTCTTGTGCACAAATCACAAAAGCTTGCTATGCACGTACTCCAAGTAATGAGTTGAGTTAATAGTATGTTGTGGGGGAACTGAACACAAGAGGAGGAAAGTTCTGCTTCAGTTATATAGGGCACTGCTAAGTAGAGTACTATGAATGCTATGAATGGTACTGGTCACCTTTATTTGAGGAAGGATGTAAATGCATTGAAGGCAGTTCAGAAAGTTACCTGGAATGAGTGAGTTGTCTAATGAGCAAAGACTGGACAGGCTAGGCTTAAATGAAACAAAAGGTTCCGGAGGGATCTTGACAGGGTAGATGCAGAGAGGATATTTCTTTATTAGCAGAATGAAGAACTAGAAGACACTGTTTAAAAATCAGGGGTCATCCATTTAAAATAGGAGATTAGACAAAGAACTTTTTCCTCTCAGAGAGTCATGAATCTTGAGAATCCTGAAAGAGGTGGTGGAAGCAGAGACCTTGAATATTTTTAAGGCAGAGATAGGTTATATTCTTGTTAATCAAGGGGTGAGTTTATCACTGGTAGATAGTGTGAGAACCTCAAATCTATGCATAATCTTATTGGACAGTGGAGTAGGCTTGAGGAGCCAATTGGCCTACGCCTGCTCCTGCTCCTTTGTCATTTGCTAAAAATTGGTTGGCAAGTATGAAAGTGGAGATACAGGCTGTGGTGTATCCCAAGGACCTACTCTAGAGTTTCAATTTTGCAATACATTAAAAATTTCAAAAAGGAGTAGAAGTGGCATATGCAAATTCAGATGACAACAAGTTAAGATAAAAAGTACAATGAACCATACGAATATAGAAGATTCGATATTACTCTATCTTTAATTTATTTCCTCTGGTGGAAGTATCAAAAGTAAGAGAACACGGAGAAAATGATTTTAAAATTAAAGTTAGGTAATTGAGTAACAAAATTAGAAAGCAATTTTCAACAGAAATGCAGAATAAGTTTTGAATTCTTATCCCCAAATATTGTCAATGCTAGGTCGCCTCGAGCTTTCAAGATCATTATCAATAATTTTTGTTTTTATTGAGGATGATTTTCAAGTGATGTGGAGCAAAGACGGAAAAATGGAGTAAAAGAGAACACTAGCTATTATCCAATTAAATGGTAGAGTAAGCAACGGAGCCGAATGGCTTTACCCACAAAGGGAACAGGCTAAAAACTGTGCCCTTAAAATAGTCTGTTCCACCATAGCTGGAAAACCACATCCAGCAGGCTTCTATACCCGCAGTCCGAAAATCAAAGTCAAACTCAAGTCTCGGATCCTGGAATGTACAAAGCCTCATGGATAATGAGCAAAACAATCATCCAGATTGTTGCCCTTAAACTCCGGCACTTCAACACTAAAATAGTTTCCCTATATCAAACATTAGGCAAAGGATAGCTGGGGAAACAAAG
>NC_063345.1:60826848-60879449 GCF_021869965.1 Rhincodon typus | reverse complement strand
TTTGAATTTGCTCAGAGTTGCAATTTAATTTACAATCACCATGTGATTGATTTGTACATGGGTTTAGTTAGCTAAGTTGGCTAGAAAGCTGGTTTGTGATGGAGAGCAATACCAACAGCATGGCTTCTATTCCCACACCAGCTGACCTTGAAGGTCATCCTGCCTTTTCAGCCTCTCACCTCATGTGAAATGTGGTGACCCTCAGGTTAAACCATTACCAATCATTTCTGTCTATTGAGAGAGCAGCCTATGGATTTATGGCGACTTTACCTCTACCTTTTTAATATGTATACTTTTATAAGAGAAAATTTGTTTTTGGGCAAGCCCAACCATGAACATTGTGCAATAGTAGCAGCTCCAATGAATGGGAGTTTTAAAGTTTGTGGTGACTTTGTTGTTCTTCCAACTTTTAAATACTGCACTGATATGCAGGGCTAAGAAGTGGGATCTCAAAACTGGAGCGTAAGCTTTAAAAATCCGAAGGGACTAAACACCCTGTAACTGAATGTTAATTAAAGTGAAGTAGAAGATGGGCAGAACGAGGAAGAATATAGATCAATTAAATTTGGTTAAAGAAATTCAGTAAGTGTTTGCAGATAAGTCATACAGGGAAATTAAACTGCGTAGTTCAAAAGTGAAGCTGGTGCTTTTAGAGGTGAGAGGTAGATTCATGGGGGAAAAGAATTATGAAAGTGCCATTATTTCCCAATGAATTTCAGTTGCACTAAGTTTTATAACCCTTTGCAAGTTTTCAATTACGCATTGAAACAAGAGTTATACTTTTGCCCTTTTAAAGCAGTATGCAGTCTCGTTTTCAGCAGAAAACTGAAATATAAGTAGCTTTCACTGTTGTTTTACTATATCATCTGAAAGACCTGCATTTAGTTGTCATTGAGGCCTCTTTTCTTTTGTTTAACTTTGATTAAAGGATAAATTTGTCTTCAATAACGACTAATGTGAAACATGAGGTTGTTGACTTGCTCGCTGAGCTGGCTTGTTTTTGTTCAGATGTTTCGTCACCATGCTAGGTGACATCATCAGTGGAACCTCTGATGAAACAATGTTATTCTACTCCGCTTGGAATTTATACTGTCCGGTCTGTTTTAGTGAGTACTGTCATTTCAGGATTTCATCTGTATGGGTTTATATATGGGGTCCAATTCTATATGTTTGTTGATTGAATTATGGGTGGAGAACCTTTCCTGTAGGAATTCCCGTGCGTGTCTATGGTTGGCTTGGGCTACCGTGGTTACTTTGTCCCAGTTAAACTGATGGCCTTCATTGTCTGATTATACAGATGTTAAGGAGAGTTCATCGTGCCATTTTGCTGCTAGCTGATGTTCATGTATTCTGGTGGCTAGTTTCCTTCCTGTCTGTTCGATGTAATGTTTGTGGCAGTCGTTGCATGATATTTTGTAAACCACGTTCATTCTGCATGTTGTGAGAATGGGGTCTTTAATCCTTGTAAGTGTTTGTCGTAGAGTGACCATGGGCTTGTGTGCCATCATGATTCCTAGTGATCTTAGGAATCTTGTTGTTAGTTCCAATATGTTCCTGATGTAGGGAAGTGTGGTAAACATATCAGAACTGACAACAAGACTCCTAAGACCACTGGGAATCATGATGGCCCACAAGCCCATGGCCACTCTACGACAAACACTTACAAGGATTAAAGACCCCATTCCCACAACATGCAGAATGAACGTGGTTTACAAAATACCACACAACGACTGCCACAAACATTACATCAGACAGACAGGAAGGAAACTGCCCATCAGAATGCACGAACATCAGCTAGCAGCAAAACGGTGCGATGAACTCTCCTTAACATCTGTACATTCAGACAACGAAGGCCCATCAATTTAACTGGGACAAAGTAACCATCGTAGCCCAAGCCAAACATAGACACGCACGGGAATTCCTACAGGCAAGGTTCTCCACCCGTACTTCAATCAACAAACATATAGAATTGGACTCCATATATAAACCCATACAGATCAAATCCGGAAATGACAGTACTCACTATAACAGACCGGACAGTATAAATTCCAAGTGAAGTAGAATCACGTCACTTCATCAGACGCTCCACTGATGTCACAAAGCGTGGTGAGAAAACGCCTGAACAAAAACAAGCCAGCTCGGCGAGCAAGCCAACAACCTCATCCAAAACCCGAGCTACAGATCTTTGCCAATACTTTAATGTGAAACATTTCTCAGTTGCAAAGTAGTATCATTTATTGCACAATCCTGTTGGAATATTATAGGAACTCAATTGATTTACTCATGTCTTGTGGGGAAGGAAACCTGCCAGCTGTCGTTTTGATTGACTGACTATATTTGATTGTGAAGTTAGAGTAATATTCTCTACACTTGACTGCCTTCAGAAATAGCATACAACCATTGTAATATTTTTCAGATTTTCAGCATCTGCAGTGTTGTGCTTTTTTAAGACTTGAAAATTTATTGCTATTTTTTCTTCTTTTGCTTTTTCTCTGAATCCAAATCCTAAATCTCTATTTGACAGAGCTGAGGGAGTGTCTTCACAGCACTCATTTCATTAAGTGAAAAAGGCAACTTGTCCACCTGATTCTCATGACAACTAGGGATGAGCAAAAAATGCTGACCCTGCCAGTAATACTAGTACTGTGTGAATGAATTAGAGGTTTGATTGCATGCTAGAGTGAGGCATCAACTCTTGTTTTAACCTAGTGTGCTCTGCACGAGTAGTGTTATTATGACAGGGAACTAGAGAACAGGTCAGTCTTCAGAGACAGTGAAAATTCGTCCAGAGGCAATTGCATTTTACCAACCAACTGAAAGTACATTAGCTGCTTTTTTGTTTTTTAAAAAAAAACCTCTTGCATGTTTTTGTTCTTTCCTGAAGATGTTTATTCTTTCTGGTAAGCACAGTAGTGAAGTTGGACATTATTCTCTTCATATGTCTCATCATTGTGTGCAGCCAATATTTTCTGTGCATGAGACTTCTGAACTGAGCTATGTGCATCTCTAGCAGGAATTGCAAGACAAATTTAGATTTTTAAAAATGCTTTCCTTTCTCTTCCTCACTGAAGCTAGGTTTATTGATTTATGTTTTTATACTGATCAAATTTAATTTTCTAGTTTTGGAAACAGAAGCTCTTCCAGTACCGTTGAATGATGAAGTTGAGAATCTGCAGCTATCACCATTCCCTGAATGTGAAGTACAGAATAGGATTGGAATTGCTTCAGTGCCTGGATCTACCAGAGTAACTGGAAATGCCTCTATCCCTACAGGACAAGGTAATGACAAATAAATGTGATTTGTAGTTCAGCTTGTTGCCAAGTATGTAGGTGCTTAATTGTGATGGTTGAAAATGAGAATGTTTGTTTGTGATCTGCTTATTCCTCTACATTTTTATTAACTGATTAACACTTGTAATTAATGTTGCCATTTATATCAAGTCATTTAATGCAGGCATCCCAACTGAGACTTTGATTAATGTATTGCTGCTCCAAGAGTTAAACACATCATAAGAATTTGCAGGAGACAATAGACACAACTCTAGCAGCATAGAACCACCCTTAGATTTTTCAGCTCAGTGTTACTTCACTTTTATAATATTTAATTTGGGTGTTATAAATGCATGTGCTTTTTTCTGGGACTTTTTACTGACCCTTATGTTGGCCCATGAAATGATTTTGACATTTTATTTTCCTGTATTTGGTGCTGGGACTGATTACTCCTGCGATTTTTGGCATAACAACTGCTGTTTGTACCTAGATGCTGGAGGCGAAAGTGGAACGTGATATTGTTAAGAACCCTAAACATTACCAATTCCACGATGCCCTCCCTCAACATGTTTGTTGATCTGGGTAACAGCAGACTTCAGGTCAACATTGAGATCTGTGAATCCCTGCCTCATGGTTCTGTCAATAATTTCACCCAGCATCTTAAGGCAAACCAGAAAGCATTTTGTAGATTGCTTCAAAAGTTTTAGGAAGCAACAGCCTGCGCATTCGAAAGAAATATTTCCATTATTATTTGGATTCATGACGCATAGAACTGAAGATGTGATATGTGCTACAATATACTGGAGCGAAGTCCACTATTCGTCACTGAATGCACAGTTAGCTAATGGATGTTTGTCATTGGATCCTTGTTCATGAAGCATTATCTGTAAGAGTAACTAGTGAGTGTGAAACATAGGTAGTGACTCTTGTGGATGATCCTCTGCATTCACAGATTTTCCTTTTATAAGCAGGCCCTGTAAGTTCTAGAGCAGTACTAATCCTCCAGGTGCTTGCATTTTATCCACCATTACTATTCTTTTCTCCTACGTAGAATGTACAGCTTAGAAACTGGCCATTTAGTTGAATTGTCTATGTCTGCATTCATATTTGGCATGCAGTTCCTCCCACTTACTTTGTCTCAACTATTAGCATATTATTCTGTTCCTTTCTTCCTCGTGCACTTATCCAACTTCCCTTTAAAAGCAGTTGAGGTATTTGCTTCAGCTACCCATGAATTAGCTAGTTGTAAAATCTAGCCACACTCTCCATCTTGGATTTATTCCCAGATTTAGACTCTGCCACAAGTGAACATACTTTCTGTACATGTGCTAGACAGACTCCAATCCCTCCAACCTTTTAAATTTAGCACAACCAAACTCTCCTACTTGATTATGTTGACCTACATATGGTCCTGGTCGCCACTGCCTCAAAATTAAAATGGGTATGCTTCTATTTAAATCCTTTCATAGGCTTACCCTTGTCTATCTTTGTAACTTCATCCAACTTACTTTTTTTTTCCGGCTTTGTTCTCTGTTCACCCTATCATTGGACTATTTTTCCTTCAGCTGTCTAAAATACTATGCTTTAGAATTTTCAGCAGGTTTGGCAGCATCTGTGGGGAAAAATCAGAATTAACGTTTCGGGTCCAGTGGCCTTTCAGAACACCTTCAAGAGACCTGCTGAGATTTTCAAGCAAGTCCTGTTTTTGTTTCTGATTTCCAGCATCCATAGTTCTTTTGTTTTTTTTATGCTTTGGAATTCTCTCAATTTTTCAGCTTCTCCATCTTGCTGTCCTGCTGTCAAAACCCAAATCTTTGACTAAATTTCTCATCACCCTTTCTAATCACTCCTTTGGTTCAGTGTTCTTTGCTACATCCCACCTCTGTTGCTCTTTTGAACATTTAAACCTCTGTAAATTGTACCTGATTTAACTATTGACAAAACAGAAATAATCAGTTAGAACTAATTAGAATTCTTTTGAATATCTCTGTTCACGTGCAAGATTTGTCTTGTATGTTACAACAATAATCATTTGTTTTCTAAAAAAGTAAATGGCTGGTAGAAAATCAGATACCTTGCAGATTGTTCTTCTGTTTTGATTTAAGTTGTTTCCCAGCTTATCTTGGATGTACGGTCTGTTCAAGGGTTAATGCCCAGTCCAAAGCAAATGAGTCCATTCATACTACTCAAAGTGATTTTCAAGGATTTATTACTTGCAAAGAGATACTCACAGACTTAACAGTGGCGTCTGGTCTGGCTGCACCAAATGCAAGGAAAAATCTCTAGAAGATTCAGACTGGAAGATTATTATTATTAGCTAAAGTTAAAGGTGTGGAAAGTGTAAAAGCTAAGTAGTTATCTTATGTATGTTACAGCTGCAAACATGTCTTTTCTTTCAGATCAATTTTCGAATGGTCCTTTAGTTAATGGTCATGGAATGCGTACTTCTGCAAAGAGGAAGGCAATGAGTGATTCAGAGGAAAGTAGTTTAGAGAACCCAAACACAGGGGAGATGGAAGACATTGCACAATTAGGTAGCAACGCGTCAGCTAAATCTGGCCATGGATCTGAAAGTGGATCAGAATCAGTTCCTGGATCGGATAAAGACCACATTGAAGGAGATCACGATTACAGCAAGGCTGTGAGAAGAAAGGCAACAGGAAAAGGAAATATAAAAAGCAAGGTTGTAAGAAGGAGACGGCGGAGGAGGAAACGCTTCAGATTTTCAATACCAGCGAACAAATATAAACGGGCAAAACTATTAGATGATTGGTTTGATGACGATGAATTGTGTGTCGATCGATTGAATAAATGCTCCACAATTAGAACTAGAAATCAAGGTAGAAGGACGGTTTTGTATAATGATGACTCTGATGACGATGGCTTTGTCCCAGCTGGTGAACGTCTAAACCTTGGTACGTCAAGATCGGGAAGAATGCGACGAATGACAGAAAAGGCTAAGGCAAGTCATTTAATGGGATGGAGTCACTGATCATAAAAGCAGAGAACTTTTCAAACTGAACTTATTACATTTGTACTGCAGGGATATGATATGCACAATTTTTATTAATTTATGAGATGGGGTTGGGGGGCGCGATGTGGTGTCAAGAGAGCCTTTTTTTTTGTAGTGGTGCTGATCTGGTTGTCAAACTGCACTTCGGTCTTCCAAACTTGCTTACCATCTGCAGAATCCAACCTCAAAGGCAGTGTAGCCTTAACATATTAAAAGATATCTCTGAAGCCACTGATGCACAAAGTCACTAACAGTTATGTAATAGGAAATACCCATCTATTTGCCACGACACCTTGAACATACCTGGGCAGTGTTCCTGATCTTGCGCTTTTTTGTATGTCGAACACACAGCAGAATTTGTTGAAATTCTAGCCATAACCTCTTACCATACAGTAATAAGCCTATCCAAGTTTTTTGCACAGTTCTTCCATTCTCAGTGGCAGCTATTAAAGGTTTACAGTATGTATATTATTTACACTAATTATGTTTTTGACTTATTTGATCTGCACTGGCTTTTTTTCAAAATCAGGATTGAATTGTAATATATGTTACATGTGTTAACTTGTTTTTATTTGAAGTTGAATTTTACTTCACTGGTAGATTTTGTCTTCCAGTGATGGAAATAATGAGCAAATAATGATTGGTGCCTTTGTAATGTGCTGAATATAAGTACTTGAGTGATATTTGATAATGTTTTGCTTTAACTCTGTACAAGTTGAGGAATATGAATTTTGAAGCATTCTGAAATGCTTTTCAAATGTTTACACCCTTCAACATTGCAACATTTAAAAATGTCTGTGTTGTGTGTTTTAGCTTTTATGAACTTGCTATTTTATCAGCTTTCACGCCTGTATTTTCTATGCCGTCCTTCTTCAGCAAAGAAAAATGCAACAAGAATTGTTTCATTGCTGACAATGCTATTCTTTGCTTATCTTTGTAATATGACATATCTGATTTAATGTCACTTATCAGGAGGCAAACCTTGTAATAGTGAATGTCTGCGTCTAGAAGATGAACCAGCAAGAAAATCTTTATAGGCAACCAATATGGTTTTTCTAAGAACTTGGATATGACTTCAAACTGCTTTTCCATCAAAAAAGATTCCTAAGTCACTGTATGCTTTGCCTACATGGCAATTCTAGTTTCTCTGCCTGTCTGTCTCTCCCACTCTATTTAGTTCCCTTTCTTTCCTTTTTTTTGTTCTTCTCCACTCTCAAATTGACCCAGGTTAGTAAATTCAGAATATGAGTTCAAACTGTTGGAATTGGATTGGAAATTGGACTAATGCCTTTCGACAGTAAAGAAATGCTTGGGGGTCTTGAATCTGAAGTCTTATTCTCCCCAAATAAAGTATTTTCTTCATTTGTAATTTAAATCTACGCTTTAAAAATTATTTTTATGGACTAAGTACACTTTAGAGCATTATCATATTTATTTATTTTATGGCTGGTTTCTGTCCACATTTGACTCATCATTTTCTGTTTGTATGTATTTGAGTACTGAGGTTGATACATGAAACACCTGTTGTTTGTATAGATAGAACCAGCTATATTATGTTAGTGTTCTGTAGGGGGAAGAAAATAATTGCAAGGTTTTCTGAGAAAATCATAATGTTATCAGTGTATGTGAATACACCTTAACAAATTCTACGAATTGCTTTTTCCCTGCAGTTTGCATATGACATTAGCATGACAGAGGTGCTGTAAAATTGTTTAAATGATTTTTTTCACGCAAAGCGTTTCACTAAAGTTGCTTGAGGAACAATAACATATGCAATTAAAGTTGTACAGGACAAATCTGTAGTCCTGTTTATTTTTCTACAGAATGTGTGCATTGTGCACATGGCTTCATTATTTTGTATAAATTACACAAATCTTTATAAATCAATTTGTTTTTTGGTAAAATGTCCTAATTATGTCTGCACAATCAAAGGTTCAGTCTTAAGAAATACATTTTTAAAACGTATATTGCTCACAGCAAGTATTGAATTGCAACTCTAGTGAAATGCCTTACTAATTATTCTCCAAAGATTTGATGGTAGGAAGGTACTCTGCGTGAGTGTGTGAGTGTGTGTGTGTGTGTGTGTGTGTGTGTATATACGCGTGTACGTGCATCTAATCTTTCCTCTCCATAAGATCATGCAGCACATTTTTTCTAATCTGTGAACAAGCATTGTATTAAATTCTTTCAGTCCTTGCTGCCAATTTGAGCCAAAATCTCCAGGTAGGTGATTTTTAAATGGACCAGATTGCAACAATAAATTGACTTTCAGGGGACATGATTTCACCAAATTGTTAATTTTGGTGTCAGTCTCTATTTATATATGTACCCATATAAATATATTTTAAAAAGTCAGCATTTCAGGGATTTTTCTTGCCATATGGGCAGACCAAATGTAATGTTGATATGCAATGATTTACTGTGAGTTAGTTGACCATTTTTATACTGTAAAAAGTGTAAATATGTAAGCTCTTTGTTTATAAAAGTTATTACACTTGTGTTCACGGTGTGAGTTCTTATTTGCTGTTTTCCCAAAACTGCCATTAGTTGTGTTCAGATTTTTCCTGTAGCTGATGTTTTATGGGGTTGTACTCATTTTACTCCCTTAGTCTCTACTTCCACCACCTCCCTATCTCAAAATGCATGGATCTCAAAATCCTTGGTTTGGAGGTGTACAGGAGTACACCAAGTGGAAGGAGATGGGAACAAATCACTGGTAGGTCCACTATTCACTAGGGTCTGCGGGTGGTTGTGGATGTTGGTGGTCAGTTGATAGTTATGTTCCAACCCTCAATCCTGAGAGCATTCTGATCTCTGACAGTGGGGACAAGGAGAGAACTCTTCTACTCCTCCGGTCCCATTTATACTAAAGAAATATGCATTCTATCCAAACCTGTCCTAACTTCGGTTAGCTGCCACTTGGCCACTGTTAAATCTGCAGAGGTTTACTCAGTGGTTGCCAGCCTCATTTAATATTTAAATTGCTTACCTGGCTCCCTGAAGTGGTTGACTGCCTGCCCCTTGCGCCATTTCTGTCAAGACTGGAACCAGGTCAGACTTGAGTTTAAAATTTTTAAAAACATATAGCAACTTGCCCAACCCCAACACTGTTTTTCCTTTGTTTTATACTCTCCTAATTCTTCAAATGTAACCCAGATAAACACCTTCCTCGAGAGAGAGAGAGAGAGAATTGGAATGCTAAGTGCATTATTTGCATCCAATTTATGAGAGAATATGCTCGCATCGGAAGCTCATAATGTTGAATATATATTCACTGGAGTTAGAAGAATTATGAAGGGCTTGTCAGGCTGAACACAAAAATGTTGTTTCTCCTAGCTAGCCTCAGGCTATGGAGTTGACTCTTCCAGACTGAAATGAGGAAGCATCCTTTTGCTTAAAAGGTGTGAGTCTTTGGAATTTTCTACTATAGAGGGTTGTAGATGTGCTGTCATTCAATATGTTTAAGGCTGAGATACAGTTTTGTCTCAAACTCCTCTCACCATTGGCGCCATGAGATTTAGTCACCAGACCCTGCTACTCCTCTTCCTTTCATGTGCATGCTGTCTCCCTGGACCCATTCACTTGATCCATCTTCAGAGCCTCCCTTTAAAAATCTGCTTATTCCAGCCATATCTTTAGTCATTTTTTTTCCTTTCCTTCCTCAATGTTGGGATTGTCTCTTTGCTTTGGGATATTTTACTTTAACAGTACAGTAGAAAAGTAAATTAATCATTGATCCAAAAACCTTTTAACTTATCCTTCTGCAAAAATGAGGACAATAAAAATGGAACTGACCACATTGTATGTTCTAAAAGTGCTCCAAGTTACAGACAAAATGCCCGTTAACTTTTAAAAACAACTGAACTCCCACTCTTTGGTTATACTTCACTGTCATTTAAATGGCCACTTTATTCTCTCGATGCAAGTCCAAGTGATTCTTTTGCTACTAGGAGTTTTGCCACTTTACCTTTCCCAGTCAAGTAGCAGTCATGCAGATTAGAGGCAATTATCCCGTGAACTTGGTTTATTCAGTCAGTGTGAGCTCATCAGCATTCTGCATGGTGAACAATAAAGATTTCTGATTCTATCCCTAGTTCGCCTCCCCCTGCCCCACTGTCAAGTTGAATTGCAAATCCATACATCTGTCGCTAAAACCCTTTCTTTTATAAATGAAGAGACAAGACATGGCACACAACATAGGTGGTGAAGGGGGGGAATATCTCCACACAGTTTTGGCACCAGTCCAGATCATGGATACATCCATGTGTTTTTCAACTTGCTCCAAATCCTTGCTAGTGAGGTTATGTGTGTCTGTGCATATATAGACATACATACACACACACCAATTCTCAGTTCTCATTGACTGGCTTATGATTTGTCCTTCAGTCCTTCTGAAGGTGTTTTACCCCCTTTTTGTTTCAACGGGATTAACAGAGAGAAAGGTGAGGGAGAGCAGCTACTTGGGATTTTCTCTTGTTACTTCCACACAGAAGGGAAATATGGATGCTTTCTCTTCACAAGCTGGATGTTTCTGCTATACTGCCCACAGCTAAAGCTTGTAGCCACCTGTGCTGAACCCACAACTGATCAGGATGAAAAACCAAAAATCACCGAGTGCGTACAAGCAGTGTTGTTCTGTCTAGAATACTCCCTCGCTGCTTGAATAAGCCAACATTGCAGATACCCTGCGTATCAGTAACTTTATTTTTAAAATGGCAAACATCTTTGTTTTTGGTTTAAAGCAGTATCTTTCTCCTGTTTTTAGTCAACACAAGAAGAAAGCAGTCTTTACAATTCCTCCATCTATTCAAAACTGAAGATATCATTCCATCAAAAACAAGTCTCATTTTAAAGACAGTAAAGAGAGATGGGGATATAGAAAAGCCTGAAAGATCTGCTTTGTTTGAATAATCTGTGTGGAATTTATAAAAACTAACATTGAAATTTTGGTTCTCAGTTATCCGTATTTCTAGAACAAAAGGGTTAAACTCAAACTTTAGACAATAGTAATTGTTTAAGTACTTGAAGTACAAAGTGGGACTTATTTTAAACAAAGAGATTTCTGAAGAAGGGTCCAGACCCGAAACGTCAGCTTTCCTGTTTCTCTGATGCTGCTTGGCCTGCAGTGTTCGTCCAGCTCTACGCCTTGTTATCTCTTATTTTAAACAAAGTTTTGCGCAATTTGACTTTGACTTTTAAGTGTTCATGTTGCACCATTTCAATGTTTTCAAAATGGTGTGCTGGGATGTGTTTTTAGCTTGGCTTTGTTCTCAAGACCCAAACTAACACTGGCCAAAACTGTAAGCCATCCTTTTTGTAAAGAAATAAATTGTCATTAAACAGTTCCTTTTAATTCTATGAAATGAGAGAAAATGCTGATTACAAGGTGCGGTAGACATAATTTGCTGAATGCACAGGCCACCATATTCAGTTTTGGGTATCCAGTGTATGCCATGCAGATTCACCAGAATTGCAGCTTGGTTTAAAAGTTTAAATTATGAATAATACATTGCATAAACTTGTATTTCTTTCAGAGTGAAAGACAGATTGATTTTCAGATAAAGGTACCTAAAATGTTAAAAGGGTTGGGTGAAGAAATGCTTTCTTCTGGAAAATTAAGAGCACGGGGACACAATCTTGATGTATTCTGGGCCATTCTGAAGGGAAGTGAAGATGGACTCTTCCCCTGCCCCTTCCCAACACACGCAAAGTATTAGAAATCTGGCACTTTTCACAAAATCTGTGTATTCTGGAACAATAGCAGCTTTAAAGGCAGACCAACTGATTTGTTTTTGTTTTGATACGTTAAGGTCTCTAGGAAGCTGCAACATTAAAATTCAAAAATATGCAAATTTGAAAAAGCTAACAATTCATAGCACCTATGGCAAGGAAGATGGCTTCCTGCTTGTGGATGTTTGCTCCTAATCCAATTCTATGCAATAAAGAGCATCAGATAGAAGGTCAGTACTTTTGCCTTGGCTTAATAGTTCATTGGCAATGTTTAAGTTTCTCACAGTCATACCAACATTTAAATTAGTACAGATAGAGGTTCTGAGTGGTATGGTAGGTTTAAAAATAGATAAATCTCCAGGTGAAATGTGTCCACTTGTTAATGAAGCAAGGGAAGAAATAGCACAGATGCTGACAATTTTCAACTCCTCTGTGACCACAGAAGAGGTGGACTGGAGGACAGCGAATGTGGTACTATTATTCAAGAAGCAAGCAAGGGAATAACCAGAAAATTACAGGCCAGTCAGTTTAACCTCTGGGAAAGTACTGGAAGCAATTATGGGAGACAGAATTAATCTGCAGTTGGCAAGACAGGGATTAATCAAGAATAGTCAGCATGGTTTTGTTAAGCAGAGATCACGACTGACAAACTCAGTTGAATTCTCTGGGAACCAGATGTGTAGGCAAGGGGAATGTATTGATGTAGCCTACTTGGAGGTCAGCAAGCCTTTTGATAAAAGCCCATGGGAGACTGCAAAATGGGATCCAAGGAAATTTGTGCAATTGGGTCCAGAATTGGCTGAGGCAGGAAGTAGAGGGCGATGGTCAAGAGACATTTTTGTGACTGGAATCCTGTGTCCAGTGGGGTTCTGCAGAGATCACTGTTGGGGCTCTTGCTGTTTGTGATATATACATACGTATAAATGATTTAGACTTGAATATAGGAGGGATGATCAGTATGTTTGTGGATGGTATGAAAATTGGTGCAATGGGCAAGTAGTGAGGAGGATAGCCTTGGACAACAGGAAGGTATAAATGGGCTGATCAGTGGCAATTGGGATTCAGTTGTGTTAAGTGTGAGGCTTGGGCAGGGACAAACAAGGCAAACTAGTACATGATGAGCAACAGGACCCTGGGAAACACTGGTCAGAGAGACATGGAATTTATACCTATCAGTGGGAGAACTATTGACTCTTGTGGACAGGTCTCCTATGGGCTGGTTATCTCTGGTAGTTTTTACACATTTTTGCCTACCATGTTGCTAGTCTTCACTCCACTCTGGCCTTGCTGAAAATGGCAGTATCAATTGATGCTGGCTGACCAAACAATTGGAGGAAAAAAAACATCAGATGGCTGTGTGATCCACATATAAGATACCCTGGTTGACCCCTTCGAGTTGCAAATGCACAGTTTTAATGACCCACTTCAGTCTAGAAGGGTTGCATCCTGGAGGAAAGAACCTCCCCAACGGTGCATATGTGGTAGTGATCTACGAAAATTGCTGATGCCATGTAGGAACCGGCAATACCAACAGTGCTGGTAATATGTGTCTACACAGACGTGAGAGATGGAAGAGAGACCAGTACACTTTATTTCCTATACAGGCTTGGTTCCAAGAGTCAGCGCAAGAGGACTAAACACCATAATAGATGTTGACTTGCCTGTTATAAAAGAGAACATTGGTGGCCCTACCAACGTAGAAGTACCAACATAACCCTCTCAAATTGTAGCTGTAAGGATTGAAGTGGAACTAATTTGACTGAAGTCGGGAACACTAGTCTCGCGCTGAAACATCTACTATGACAGTGTACGTTGAACCTGTCACTATTGAGCCAACTTAAGACCATAACCACTGAAAGTGAGATTGTGATACATTACCCCATTGCAACCCACTCCTTTCAATAATTGGCACATTTTGTGTCCATGTTATAAAGACATTAAATCAAGAGCATTAGAACAAACTACTCCAACAGCAAATAGTGGTGAATATCATACAATAGCATGTTATTGTGTAACATATAACGGCAGTGGGCCAGTGAAATAACCAGGGTCCTTTGTGTGTTCTATGTGTGTGTTAATGATTATAATGACCAACACAAGCGCCATTGACATGTGCTGTGCAACCAGAACATTTGGAAACTTTAAAGACTGAGGCAAGACCAAGGAGTGTATATAAATGGACAGAAGAAAACAGCTTCTCCGCCTATTATAGCAACAATTTGCTGAGTGCAAATTTAAGATCTCAAGCATCCTAACCACAAAGACACCAAAGCAAATCTTGGATAAATGTAGGGTATTGCAGAACACCCATATGGTTGCCCAGATGCTGCCACCTGACAAGACTGGCACAAATAAGCTTAGACGATGCTCCCCAGGATGATGCCAATACCCAGGAGTCGGTCATCCAAGAACTGTAAAGGATTGTTCATCCTCCAACCAATATCCTTAAACGTTGGGATACAGATGACCAGTTATTTCCAGCTGATGAAGTATTAAGCAAGAGGGGTGATTCCAAGGTCAGGGCAGGGGCTGGTGGAGTAAAATTAATTCCAGGCCAATAGGTCAGAATTCAACAAAGTCTAAACAACCTGACAGAGGAATGCAGGTGCAAAGAACCAATAGGCAAAGGAAAGAGAGAGGTTTAGAGAAACAAATACTTTATAAAGGTGATGGATGATGGCAGGGGAGTAGGCAAGATCCAGGCTCAGCCCAGGGCTCACCCTTCGCATCTGCTTTTTCTCTCCCCTTTTTCTTGTTCTCTCTTTTTTAGGTTTTTTTTTAAACTTACTTTGTCAAGAGAGCGGCAGTGATGGCATTGAAGAATTGCAGCAGCTGAGGGCCTGGAGTGGAATGGTCATCGGGCTTGGAGCAGAGCAGATGGCTAGTGGTCAGCAGGCCGGAGCAGAGCAAGACCGCTAGTGGGTGGTGGGCCCAGTATGGAGGAGAAGGCTAGCGGTCAGCTGGCCAGGCCGAAGCGAGACGGCCAGTGGTCAGCAGCTCTGGAGCAGAGCGGGACATTCTGTGGGACCGCACTGAAGCAGGGAGGCCTAGGGGCCCAGAGTAAAATGGCTGATGGCCAGTGGGCTGGAGAACTGGAGTGAGACAGCTGGCAGACTGCCTGTCACAGGTAGTGGTCAACAGCTTGTGAGCCCAGTTGGCCTTGGCTCAGTGAGATGGAAAGCCCCCAAAGCGGTGTGACTGCGGGCTATAGAAGGACTATAATGTTAATCTTTTAACTTTTATTTCTTTATTTTCCTAATTCACTATGAAAACCTGTAATGTAGGTCTTCTAGCTCTTCTGTTTGTTTCTCTATTTTTGGACCTAATCTATTTTAGCACCTAAGATTTGGTACTTGGTATCTAAGATGGTGCAGTGTGTAGCCACATTGTACAATTTTCACTGTACTCCTATACGTGAGTACGTGACAATAAAATCTAATTCTAAACATCAATTAGCTTGGCTTATGGGAGGGAGATACCATGCAAAAGGAGCTTGAATTTAATTTCACGTCTCAGCTCTCTTTGCTGATTAATAAGGCAAACATTGGAAAGTTTGTTAGAGACACGATGGACAATTAATATGCCCTGTAGAGGAGGAAATGGTTTGCAAAGTCATCATGGATTCAGATCAAAGGAGTGCAATAGGTCCAGATGGAGTGAGACTGGCCAAAATTCAAGCTATCCATAACAACGATGCCAGATGACCATCTTGACTCTTCTCCCTGTGTTTGAAGTCATGCACAATTCCAGACTCCTTCAAAAAGTGTCAAACTGACTTGATGCCTAAAAGTGAAGAGTAGGAACGCATGAGAAATATTGATAACTGGAGACCCATCACAATTGGTCCCATTTTAATTTGTCTCCTTACAGAATAGTGGTAAAGAGACTCTGCTCTCTTGTAGTATAAACTTGCACAAAAGGATTCTTAGTGGTCATGTGAGGTTGCCAAAAAAAAAAGCAGCAATTCTGGACCTCCGTTATTTTTGTAGATCTGGTGAAGGCAGTCGACTGTAGGGCAAAAACCCTTAATTAAGACTCTTTGGTGAATCTATTTACCCAAAGCTTTTATACAATTAATTACAGATCTTTTTACAAACAAAACAGTTATTGAAGGGAATCATTTAAAAACAAATTCAATAAAAATTGTAAGCTGAATAAAGCAGGAGGACTCCTATCCCTGATACTTTTTAACATTGCCCTGGATCTGTTTTTATACACCCTAGAAGAGGCCAAGTCAGGAGTATCTGTGACCATTAAATGATAGAGGAAAAAACTGCTCTGCCTTAGCTTTTGCAGATGGTATTTTGCTGATGACTGATTCGCACACGGGAATTGAAGAACGTCAAGATCGTCTAAATGCCTTGTGAGAGCACTGATCTTACTATTAACACCTCTCAAACCAGAGGTTTTCATTTTATTTACAAAAGTTTGACCTTTTCATGTAATTTTGAAAACTGCTGGACATTGAGAGGAGATAGCATTGAAAATGCCCACCCAGGTGAGGTGGAGAAGTGCTTGGTGCTCAAATTGACCTATGAGCTGGTGTGGTGGAGGCTGAATGTGAGGAGAAGCTTAAGAACTGGGTTGTCAATTTGGATGTGGCTGCTCTCAGTCCAAACTAGAAAATCAAACTCTTCAGAATATGTATCATGTATAGTCATCTGGTGCTTAGTATCTGAAAACATCTTCTAGAAATTTGATTTAATTATTCAGAACAGCACAAAACAATTTCTCCACCTTCTACCCCATACAACTGTTGGCATTTTATATGCCAAAAACAAGGTCGAAGGACTAAGTCTGCATAAGCTCAAAGTACAGATCCCTACCACCATCATGAGAAAAAGGGAATCCCTTGAGGCTTCAGAAGGTCCCATCATTACAGCCTTCTTTCACTTGTCAGGAAAGAGCAACCAAGAGATTGTGCAGGGATTGAGAGCTGAAGATCAAGAGCAAATTACCAAAAAGATTATCTGGCTGACAATGACAAGGGACTTTGTGCTGTTTAATGCCAATCCATATTGTAACGCTGCTGTCATCAGAAGGTGAAGGTGAAGGTTATAGTCATTCTCTGTTTGTCTTCCCAAGACCGCTTGCAAAAACAAGTCCAACTTGGCAAACACAGCCAGACACATTTTCAATAATCTGATTCATGTGCTTTTGGATTAGTTTTTGGCTTACTGATGCCTCAAATGGACAATACTGTTTTAAACAGTTATCAAATAATGTCCTAAATGTCATGAGCGTTGTATTCTTCTGCTAGATACGCAGACCATTCTTTCACTTATAGTTTCATGAAGAAGCCTCCCCAGAAAAATTTAGGATTTAATTTTTCCAGGGTTGATATTTTATCTGGCAACTTTTTAAGTGGAAGCTTGAGGCACATTGGAGCTAGGCATACTCGCTATCTTTTTTTTATAACATGTGAGAGAGCTGCACATTCTGTGCGAGGTTGACCTTCTGAAATGATACCATTTTGCTTCATGTCATACAGTTGTGCTGAAGGTTTCCCCAGAATTTTCTTTCTGCACATCCTTGGAGGATTGATAAATGGGGTTACATCATCCTTGGAGGATTGATAAATGGGGTTACATCATCCTTGAGCTGCAATATTGCGTGCCCTGAAAAATTGCTGATTTTTTCCAGTGATCTGGATGCATCTATTGGAGATCAATTTCTGATTCAGTAACATCATTCCTGAGTCTGTTTCACCACAGTTGGTGTAGTTTGAAGCTCATGCATTGTCACTATGTTGAGAGCTATGCATTTTGGTGGTACAACCATTGCTAGACTATTGGTATCTACCAGGTAGAAGGTTTTGGGAATCTGAACTGAGCTTGCATATTGATATTGCAGTGTGATTGCACCAACGTACTGAATTTGCTGATGTTTTTACTGACATTTGTCTCTTGTAAGTTGTACCAAGAAAGTGCCATTTGCTGAGATGCATGCCTTTCAGAATGCATTGTTGCAGCAGTGCCTCTATTTTAGCTGTTGGGGTGTGTTGCCCTGCCTTTTCAGAACACGTGATGTCAGTGGTCGTAAAAGATTCTTATCATGTTATACCATTGACACGGTTTGAGAGGTTACCATTATGAAAAGTCAGTCATCTTCCAAAGATTGCCTTTTGCTCATATGGCTGTTAACTTATTGAATATGTTTGCGTATGTGTACATTCTCAATACCCACTTTGTTGTCCTGCCTTGTTGATCATCTGCGCTTTGTTCCAAAAGTGAAGCCTGAACTCAGAACCATATTTCTGGCACGTGCATATCAAATGTCTTTTGATACAGCATGCTTTGCAAATGCAAAGAAATATTTTCGAGTAGATGCAACAAACTGCATCTATGACAGATCTTGCTGGTGTGGGGAACTTTGTTCACTGAGGCAATAGTTTTGGCTGCAGCCAAAGCGAATTTGGTCACTTTCGTTGGTCTGTCATTATACCTTCTTGATTGTGTCCATCTTCAATGATGTGTCAATGGTACAAGCACTTTTATTGTCCAGACTGTCCTTCCTGAAGGCTTTAATGGGTCTAGGGGCAACTACCAATTCAGTTAGCCTCTGAGTTATTTGGAGAAATCACACTTGAGCGTTTTGCGGCAGCAACTTCCAACAAATGTGTCAATACACCTTGGGATTTTAGTCTGCATGCTGTGAGTTGAAGTCTGTTAATCCCGAAGTTAATTCTTACCTGGAGCTGGCCATCAAGTACTTTCCAGATCTTTGCTGGATTCCTTCATCATCCATGGAAAGGTTGGATGTATTAATTCTGCGAAGGCTGTCTACTACTAACAAATAATATTCAGAGATCGCATGGGATCAACTTGATCTGCAAAAATTAAAAGCTACACATGTTGCTTAAATAGCTTCAATTCAGCAGAAATAATATTCACTGCCTCATCCAAAATGAAATGTTTGCTTTCCATCTCTAAAGGTTTTTGGGGTTTTTTTTTAAATTGACATAGAGTGAAGAGCACTGTGTTTCATTCTTTGCTTTGCTTTTCTTTTTTCTCCATTTTTTTTTCACTGCAGCCCATTTTACTAAGTTTCAATCAGGCTATTTAAACAATACAGGCCTGTAGTAACAGGTTTCACGCATCCGACGATATTCACATCAAATGGTATGACTGCATCATGCACGTTTCCCTCAGAGTCATCTGTCCAGTGCTAGAACAAAGTGACAGAGTGAACTGATCTCAACATGTAGGTAACTTGGGTATAAGGTTAGAAAAAGATGTTTTAGAAGCTGTAGGTTTGTTCATGTTGCTGCATTTTAACAGAGAGGAGCCATCGACTACTGTTCTTTAATGCTATAAGAGGCTTTTGACTTTTATATAGGAAAGTAGGCTATAGATTTGTTTTTTTTCACAATAGAGGCAAGGCTTCTGGCTTTATAAAGGTTAAACCTGCTGCCTCCTAGCTGTTGGATTTGTAAATCTATACTTTCAGAAATTGGCACTGTTCCAAATGGTTTGAAATGCAGGTCTGTCCTCTAGCTGAACTTCAGTGAGGATTCCTTGTGTCTGGCCAAAGAACTTGTATTCTTTTCAAAGCGACTACTGCTCCTTATCAGTGTGCAACTATTATGATCTGCTACCATATTGTGGGTCTATTTGCTTTCAGCGTATAGTGTGTATTGTCTCCCCTCGGGTACAATGTTAGCTTGGGTAACATGACTAAATATGCATAACGTAACTAAAGATTTTACAGACGTTTATTGCAGTTCCTGGTATATGTGTGTATTACAGTCACAGGTCCTTCAGTCTCTTAGTATCAAGCTATTTGACTACAAACATCACATTTCCATCAGCGTGTCATGTTTCAAATGGCCTTGTTAGGATGGTGATGGAAACCTTTCGATAGTCAGGTCTCATGCAATGATGCAACGATGGTATCATGAGCATATCTGTTAATGGTATTCTGCATATTAGCTGCGAGAGACAACACGATGCCGCTCTAATTTGTTTTACTTTTCTCAAACACAACATTTAAAAGCACTTTTTTTTCCAATCCTTTTAGCTGAAAAATGTTCAATAAGTCTAGAAATGAGATATTAAACATTAAGTCCATTCAAAGAATGAATGATTGCTATAAATGTAATTCATTATTTCAACTTGCAATGGCATGTGAATTGTCATCAACAGGGATTGCCCAAAAGAATGACTGTCAAGTATGAGGAAAATCAAAGCAACATCCTGCCTGACTCATATACTGACCAATCATCCACAGATAATGTGTGCTAAGGACAGGTTTCCAATTAAACTATTTGAGAGCCAGATTTCACTGTATCAATGAGGTCATCATAGTAGCTTGGACCTTGTCGATTGTTCCTCCCATTTTTTTAATCTTACAGAAGTTGAATAAGGAGGAGAGATGTGAAAGATTTGTGTCTTTCAAAGTTGTAAGAATAAAAGTATGGATCTGGTCCTTCCTGTTAACAAACTTGCATAAATTGATATAAAGTTCTTGGTTAACATTTTTTTTTTAGTATTTTCCTGTTATCTATGATTTGAATTCCTAAACAGTTCAGAATGAGAATCCTCACAGTGAGAACAGGCTATTCAACCCAACAAGTCCACACTGACTCTCCGAGGAGCATCCCAGCATCCCACCTAGTCCCTGTAACCCTATGTTTCCCATGACTAATCCACCTAATTTACACATCCCTGGGCACTATGGGCAATTTAGCATGGCCAATCCACCAGCCTGCACGTCTTTGGACTGCGTGAGGAAACCGGAGAACCCAGCGGAAACTCACGCAGATGGGGGGAGAACTTGCAAACTTCACACAGTCATCTGAGGGGAGGAAATCGAACAGTGGGTCCCTGGTGCTGAGAGGCAGCAGTGTTAACCACTGACCCACCGTGCTGCCCTTTAACCTTAAATGAATTGCGATTGGATTGTAGTCGGAGATGTCAGACATTGCCCTTACATTTTAAATCCCTGAATATATTTTTCAATCTACTTTTCATCATGTAAATATTAACTTCTAACAAGGAACTCAATGGCTCACAATGTCTGGAAAGATCAACAATTACTCAAAGCTTGTGTGTTATCGTTTTTATAATGGAAAAACCTGAGCTCTTGTGACCTTACAGAACTGCACTTGTAAAATGTAATGCTTTGACATTTACTAAAAATATAATTGCTCCTTTTTAAATTTCCACAATTCCCCATTTCACTCGTTCCAATCAGATTTCTGCCCCTTCGTTGCACCAAAATAGATCTTAATCAAAGTCCTCAAAGATGCTGAGTCTGGTCAGTGATGAATTATCTCCTTGCTCTCTGCAGCCTTTATTATCGCCCTTCACACAAGTTCATTTTGTACCAATTGTCCATTCCCCCACTTTACTCCTCCCTTTCCAATTATAACTAGGTCAGTTCTGCCAATGCCTTCTGCACCCATGTCTATGTCATCATGCTCAATCATAAGCTGACTTTCTGAACCTATATTCTCCACATCTTAAAAATACTTAACCTTACCATTCCTGCCTCGGCCCATCTGATTGAAATTTTCATGCATGCTTTCATACAATCATAGAATCCTTACAGTGTGGAAGCAGGCCATTTGGCCCAAAGAATCCATGCCAATCCTCTGAGGAGTATTCCACACCCTTACCCTATCCTTGTTACCCTACATTTCCCATGAGTAACCCACCTAGCCTGCGTATCCTTGGACACTATGGAGCAATTTAGCATGGCCAATCCACCTAACCTGCACGTCTTTGGACTGTGGAAGCTCCTGGAGGAAACCCACACAGACACGGGAGAAAATTGCAAACTCTATGCAGACAGTTGCCCGAGGGTGGAATCAAACCCGGGTCCTTGACGGTCCCACTAGTGTCAACTCTAAACACAATTATTCCAATGGCTTTTCACATCTTATTTACTCCAATACATTTCTCCTCCAATGTCCATATTCATACTGACATAATTGCAAGCTAGCACCTAACTGTTTATAAAATACAAACAAAATAGTTGGGATCTTAATGTGAAATGAGGTTGTATTGCACTTATCAGCAAAGATTAAACAAATGCCTGTTTTTCTTATAAACAAAGGGCTAAGAGTTCTCTCAAATGGAAGGATTTGTTACGATAGATGCAGACAAGGTGTTTCCACTTGCGGGTGTGACCAAAATCAGTGATTGTAAATACAAATTGGCACAAGGTAAAATTGGAAAGATGGCCCGGCCATGGCTAATAAGGGAAATTAGAGACAGTGTTATATCCAAGAAGGCAGTTGTTAGCACTGCTGCCTCACAGTGTCAGGGACCCGGGTTCGATTCCAGCCTTGGATGACTGTCTGTGCGTAGTTTGCATGTTCTCCCTGTGTCTGTGTGGGTTTCCATCGGGTGCTCCAGTTTCCTCCCACAATCCAATGATGTGCAATTTAAGTGGATTGGCCATGCTAAATTACCCATATTGTTCGGGGATTCATAGGTTAGGTGCATTAGGAATTACAGGGCTAGGGTAGGGTTCTGGGTGGCATGCTCTTTGGCAGGTCAGTGTGGACATGTTGGCTCAATGGTTTATTTCCACACTACAGGGATTCTCTATATTTAAAAAAAAATTCTTTAGCAGGGGCATACAAATTAGCCAAAGAAATACAGCAAACCTGAGGACTGGGAGTAGGTTAGATTGCAGCAAAGGAGAAGAAAGAAAGTGATTAAGAGGGGAAAAAATAGAGTACAAAAATAAGCTTGCTTGGAACATAGAAGCTGATTATAAAAGTTTCTATAGATATATGGAAAGAAAAAAATGTTTGTGAAGACAAATGCAGGTCACTTACAATCAGAAACAGGGTATAAAGAAATGGCAGACCAATTAAATGCATATTTTGATCCTGTCATCACAGAAGAGAACTCAAATTCCCAAAAATGTTGGAGAATATGGATGGTGAGAGGCAAGGACTGAAGGGAATCAGTATTAATAGGGAAATGGTGTTGGAGAAATAGATGAGATAAAAGAGTTCAATAATCTACATCCCAGAGCAGTTGAGGAAGTGGCCCTAGAAATAGGAGAATGCATTAGTGGTCATCTTTCAGGATTCTTTTAGACTCTGGAACAGTTCCTCTGGTTTGGAGTTTAGCTAATGTAACTGCACTCCTTTAAAAAAGGGGGTAGAGAGACAAAAAGGAGTAGTTGACTATTCAGTCTGACATCAGTATTACGCAAAGTGCTGGAGTCCATGATAAAAATTCAACAGCACAGCATTTGGAAAATAGTAACAGGACTGGGCAGAGTAAGCATCAATATTACAAAAGAGAAATCGTGCTTTACAAATCTTCTGGAATTGTTCAAGGATGTAACTAGTAAGTTTGACGAGAAAGAGCTAGTGCATGTGGTTTACTTGTACTTTTGGAAAGCTTTCAATAATGTCCCTCATAAGAGATTAGCATGTAAAATTAAAGCACATGGGATTGATGTTGTGTACTGCCGTAGATAGAGAACTGGTTGGCACACAGGAAACAGAGAAGAAATAAATGGGTCTCTTTCTGTGTGGCAGGCAGTTATTAGTGGGGTACCACAGGGATCAGTGATAGGCTATTCACAATCTATGTTAATGATTTTGGATATGGGAACTAAATGTAATATATCCAAGCTTGTAGGTGACCCAGCATGTTGGGAGGGTGAGCTGAGGAGGATGCAGAGATGCATCAGAATGATTTGGGAAAATGCATGGAAGATGATGTATAAGGTGAAGAAATGTGAGGTTATTCACTTTGTTAACAATAACAGGAAAGCAGATTGTTATAAAATGGTGATAGATTGGGAAAGAGGGAGGTGCAGTGAGACTTGGGTGTATACTCCTGAAAGTAAGCAGACAGGTTCATCAGGCAGTGAAGAAGGCAAATGATATGTTGACCTTTGTAGTAAGACAATTTGAGAATGTGTTGATTCAATTACCAAAATGACCAACTGCTTCTTTTATACACTATTCAGGATAAAAGAAACTCCACCAGGTTGCTTTAATGAACTCAAAATAATCCATTAATTATGAACAAAACTTACTCTTAAAGCAAGGGGCCACTACTGATTTGCATCTAAGGTGTGATCCAGAATGAGAACTATATCTATTAATCTTCCACACACATGCACTGACCCAAAATGAAAAGACAAGTTTCTCCAGTGGCTTGTGACCGCTTTGCAGAACACCTATGCTCGGTTCGCACTAAACAACTGCACCTCCCAGTCGCGAACCATTTCAATTCCCCCTCCCATTCCTTAGACGACATGTCCATCCTGGGCCTCCTGCAGTGCCACGACGATGCCACCCGAAGGTTGCAGGAACAGCACCTCATATTCCGCTTGGGAACTCTGCAGCCCAATGGTATCAATGTGGACTTCACAAGCTTCAAAATCTCCCCTCCCCCTACTGCATCCCAAAACCAGCCCAGCTTGTCCCCGCCTCCCTAACCCGTCCTTCCTCCCACCTATCCCCTCCTCCCACCTCAAGCCCCACCCCCATCTTCTACCTACTAACCTCATCCAGCCCCCTTGACCTGCCCGTCCTCCCTGGACTGACCTATCTCCTCCTTAACTCCCCACCTACACTCACCTTTACTGGCTCCATCCCCGCCTCTTTGACCTGTCTGTCTCCTCTCCACCTATCTTCTCCTCTATCCATCTTCTATCCGCCTCCCCCTCTCTCCCTATTTATTTCAGAACCCCCTTCCCCTCCCCCATTTCTAAAGAAGGGTCTAGGCCCAAAACGTCAGCCTTCCTGCTCCTCTGATGCTGCTTGGCCTGCTGTGTTTATCCAGCTCTACGCCTTGTATTCTCCAGTGGTGATTTTTTTTTCGTAAAATAGAAAGGGCAAAAGGGAAAAGCATTGCTTATGGATCCAAGGTTTCAGAAGCAATGTGATAAATTCTCACATCTGCTGAACTTCCTGTTGATGAAGCTGAATTATTAGTAGCAGTCGATTGATGGTAAATGTCCAGTTCTGATTCCATTCAACTTTGTTTTGAGTCTGTAGAGCATGGTCATGGTCACAGTCCAGCTAATCAGGTTTTACCAGAAAGATAGAAATGTTGGTATGTGGAAGCCTTACCTGGTTCGCAGAAACTTCTGCTGAGAACAGGATTTCAGAAGAAAGCTTGCAGCTTTTGTCATGCTTTCTTTACTCTGACTTCGATCCAAAGCACAGAACTCTTAACTCCAGATAGGGATGCCTGGCAAGCATTAGCATAGGGACGCTCATCCTCCTAAAGCTAAGGCTTCTCTGTAATTAGGGCAATGAGCTCCATCTCTTATCACCTTGAAAACTTTGCTTAACTTTCTCCAAAGTCACTGATTTCCAATAAAAACAATAGCTAGATTACAGTAATCATTAAATTGTTGGCATCATTTTCAAGAAATCACACGGTAACTATTCTCAATCGGAATGAGCAAACAGTCCAGAATCTTTTGATTTCCCAATTAGTCCTCAAACATAAATATGTATTCCCAACATATTACAGATCACCATCAAATATGCAACATGTGAAAATCTGTATTTTTAAAGTACCTATTCTTGTTTCATGTACTTAGCATTCAGATGAGCCACTTCAGCTAAGGTTTTTAGCCAGACAGTTGCAGATATTCTTGGGGATTACATTTGTAATCTGCATTACTGATTTGTAACAACAAAGTACAAAGATTCCCTAAAGACCATCACCACATTATTATTTCATTCATTTCATATTAGAATGAAATCTTAACTTTCTGCTGAGGATTTTAAATGACACAAAGTCATAGTGGCTAGTTTCACTGTTAATCTGCTGCACACATCACTGCTTTAAAATAAAATGCATTTAATTTATAGGGTATTTCTTAGCCAACTGTGAAGTCATGCTTCTCTCATCCCAGTACCTACTAGTATCTAGAAAGTGGGGTGATTCAGAACACGCAGGGAACACAACATGTGACACTTACTGGCTACTTGGGTTTCAGAAAGGGACAGAGCACTCAACAAAGCCCATCTTCCTGTTTTATGTCGACACACGTAAACCCCCGCTTGAAGAACAGTAAGGGCAGGGCAGGACAAGTGCCATTTGGGAGTCAGTGCTGGTAGTGGGATGTGGGACGTGGTCTCTGAGGACAAGAGCTTCTCCCTCCATTCACACTTTCTGCAAACTCAGTGGGGATCACGATCCATGGTTTGGGAATTGCTACCATAAAGAGTAGATGAACATGTATGCGTGTATTTAAAAACAAAGCTAGTTAACCACGCGAGAGAGAAAGGAATAGGTGTCTGTTTTCATGGGATTAGATGAAGAAGGGTGGGAGCAGGTTTGAGCAGAATATAAAACTGTTGGGCTAAATGACCTGTTTTTATTTGATTTGATTTATTATTGTCACATACCTGGTACAGCGAAAAGTTTTGTTTTGCGTGCAGTGCAGACAGATTATACCATACCAAGAACGTAAGGGTAATAGAATAGAGCATGGAATACAATGACCTGTTGCTAAGTACAAGTACTTTGTGTCCCAACATCAACGTAAAATCTTGAGTTGCTGTCGTCTATCTAGACACAAGGTGGCAGCATCATACGTGAGAAAGTGTGTGAGAATTAACCTGCAGAATGAATCTATCACAATAGTAACAATTCCCTTTAGCTCCTTATGCAGAGCACAATGTACCTGACCTTCAATTTGCCGCAGTGATCAATGTGAGATTAATGTGCCTGAAATCAAACTATCATTTTGTTCCTTTTGTAAGTTTGATACTTTGAAATACCATAGGCTCGCTGAGCTCAGTGACTCCCAGCTACTGACGTGAATCTTACTTAAAGCTGTGTCGTGTTGTCTGCTCTTTTTCATTTCATCTCGTACATTTTCAGAGAGAGTTCCATTTTATTTTAATCTTCAAATAGTCCTATTGTGGAAAACCATGTGACAAAATGGAGCTAATTAAAAGAAGCATTTATTTTTTGAAAAGAGCACTATTATGTCTAAGGAAAGGTATCAAAGTGCATCACAAGGAGGTCCATTGAGATATTTGTGTAATTATATTTGGGTCATGACCTTTTCTGAGTACGTAATTACTTTATCATCTGTTCGAATAGAAACACGTCTTTTTTATTTCATTAAATAGCCAAGTCTGCCAAATGTTACACTCTGTCACGTAGGATAAAATTGTAGCATGACATGCGATAATAATGGGAGCTTTCTTTATAAAGACTTGCAAGTGCTTCACAAATATTTTTGAAAGTATTTGCAATCGCACGGATAAGGAAAAGGGTAAAAGAGTATCCATATTTTGCTTTTAATTTTTCTCTGATAAGTCTTATATTTTAACTGTCAGTTGTCATGGATTGTACTAACTTCAGAATTGTAATATTAACAGTTACTTGTCAACTCTTGCCAGTCTTGGCAACTTTGGAGAAGGAAATATGTCACACGATGAGCATTGAGCATAATATCAAGGGCACCTTTGGAGAAACTGATGAAGTCAGAGGATCAGCATCAAAATTGCCTTCAAAATGTTCACCATACTCCTGAATTTCATTTGATTGTGGCTTAGGGTAGCTGAATGACTTGGAGCTGAGGACGATCAGAGTCATTGACTGCAATATAGTCAGACTGAAGGGAGCAGACTCACCCATCGCCCTCTCCCAAATGCTGTGCAGGTCAAGTTCAGACGATCAAGTTCAGAATCCGATCAAATTATCTCTTTTTGGGGCAACCTAATTATTATTATAGAAACATGGGATGGGGTAGACAGAAGCAGAATATTTCCAGAAGTTGATTGAATTGGGAATAAGGGGCCACAGTTATGATGAAGGGGCACTGGACTTGAAACGTTAACTCTGTTTTTCTCTCCACAGATGCTACCAGAATTGCTGAGTTTCTCCAGCGATTTTCATTTTTGCTTTTGATCTCCAGCATTTGTTTTATTTGAATTCTAATTCAATTTCTTCCTGGACCATGTAATTGAATTTCTGTTGCTAGTAGGTAATGTTTTGCTCGGGTTAAGGGTTTCTGTTTGACAAGACTTACACTTACTCTGACTTGAAATTTGAAAGTTGCCAGTTGTCATAAATATCTATGCCAAAATGGCTCACCAGGATCACTGATCTCCCCATGGAGATTATTTTCACATGAAGATTGTTCTACTTCATTCATAGCTTTGTCTATGTTGACATTAGTTTTATGGTTTATTTTGGAACCTGTGTTCTGTTCTTACACATCTTCTGAAAGTGACCTTTTTTCTTGCAGAGGAAATTTTTTTTAAGGCATGGACATTGTTCACACCTAAAAGTTTCAGGACTAACGGTGTAGGGAAGAGAAGTGGAGTAGGACTTTGGGTCAGCAGCTAATCCCCCTCGCACTCTCCCCCTCGTGCGCTCTCTCGCTCTCCTGTTTGCACAGGCAACAGCCACCCCCTGTATCAAGTCTTGGCTGCAACGCTGCAATGGGGGGGTGAAGTTAACTGGGAGACAGGTCTCAGTCGGAGACAGGAGGGCTTTGATATTCACTTTCTTGTTTTATATGTTCAATTTGTTTTTTTTTCCCCCAATAAAGTCAAGTTTTCTTTGCCTCTGAAGCATCTTCCTCCTGCGTTTTTCAGCACACCACATTCCACTATATAAGCCCAGTGTCAGAACCAGGGAGTTGGTGAACAATAAACCTGGCAGCACCCCCTACATCCTCTGCATGTCAAATTACATAAAGAGTATGTTGATGTGTTTTGCTTGAGTCTTGTCTAATCGTAAGCAATCTGTATATTAGAGATTGTCTCCTCCATGATGCCCCAAGTCGCTGTTTGATATGATTCAAGGGTTGCTGGTGTGTTGGTGCTTCAAAGAATAAATAGATTGTTTAGAACTCCTGTGCCAATTTTGATCTTCTCTTAGAGTTTAACTACTATTTTTCCCGACCTCCGCACCACTCATTATCCAAGTGGCTTTATCTAGAAATAGATCTGTAATAAATCTGACAAAGACTAATAAATATTGCCCGCAACAATCCAGTCTCTTGTGAATTCTGTCTTAAGTGGCTATAGTTATATCTCTTCATTTTACGGATCATTAATGAAAACAAGCCTGGTTTAATGTAGATGTGGCACTCTTTTGTTAAATCTTGCTGAAGATATGCTTCTTTATACAATTTGGAATGCAGAGGCTATTGAAATTATTATCAAAGGGTTTTAATAAATTCTTGAATTCATCCGATATTTCATTATTCCTTGGTGAGTGATAACATCACCTGTTATTGTCTCAACTATGTACAGAAGTATATTTACTTGTTCAGCTTCTGCCTTACTATCCAGTTTAGAAGTTATTTTATACCTCAGAAGTTGTATTCTCGATGCCCAGTTTTGTGCTTCATCTGGTGCATCTCTTAAATAAAATGTTCCTGCCTATTTACTGTTGAGAATTTTATCATTTTGTTTCAGATTTTTATTCAGCAACAATGGTAGTTTCCACACCCTTTGTTGCCACAATGGAGGTTTTGTCATGCTTCATGAAGGTTTTCCCTGTTTCAGAGCCTCGCTTTGACTCCTGCTTCATTCTCCTTATTTTTCCAAAATAATTTGATGTTAGACCAGAATGGTTTACTTCTTTCAACTGACGAATGCTTATTTGCTTTGGGAGTCTTGGTTAGCAATTTTCCTGGCTCTGCATTCCCAGATCATGAGTGGGTTTCCTCTCATGTTTTTGTCTTATATCAGCTTTGTCTCATGGTAGTCATATGTTACGGTACTAGTGTTTGATCAGAGTTGCAGCATTTTTAAAATTGCAACTCTTTGAGCTGGAATTAATGTGCCGTTTCAGGTTTTCCGTTTTGTACAAGGAATTTTGGTTTTTTGACCTGTACAATCCTCCAATGTTTGATCTGCTTACTAGCTCAACTTGAACCTGGGACCACTTCCACCAACCATCGCCTTGTGATACAGGCTTCCCTCTACCTCAGTGCAATAGATTTCTTCTGTGCGTCTTCTGTCAGGTCTGAAATGCTTTCTGCTTCATTCTCTGAATTATTCTTCTGTCCTGAGTGTAGCCAGAAGGTATTTTGAGGTTCGCCACCAAGAGCAGTATTTGTTTCTCTTGAGGCTTCCTTGTTACCAGCACTTTTTGTTTTAAACCTGTTCTGTTTTGTTTTGAAGGCCCAAAAGTCTGATATCTCTTAGTTGGTAGCATTTAGAAATTGTGGTGGACACCATTGCTTATTTAGGTTGTGGCAAGGGTCCCTCTATTGTCACCGTGTGTGTTGGGGATCCTTTATACCCAAAGTAATATTGCATGGGTGAGAGAATTCACTGTTCTGATCTAACTAGAAGAGTCTTGTTGAGTAAACAATTAAGTTTATTGCATTACTGCAACTTTTTACAGACATCATGAATATGACCCACATGGCCACAGAGATTGTTAGGAGCACAAGAGCCTGAGATCTGTCTCCTACTAGCTCCTACTTTATATCGTGAGGACTTGGTGGGAGAGTAATTACAACAGATGGAGCCTAATGCTCAGAATCATGTACTAATCCTTTCAGCCCCATATACAACACCTGACATTGCAAAAGACAAAAGAACTCTAGAAGTGACATTTAGCAAAGTAAGTGCCAATACTCCGGTGGTTTGGTCACAGCTGAAAAGTTACAGAGAGCTTTCCCAAAAGCCAAAGTGGAGGGCACTAGAAGGTGGGTCAACCTTCATGTAGATCACACACAATCTGCAGTTGATGGCTTAGGATTGTGTAACTGCAACTATTTATAGATTATATGAACATGACCGCACAGAGGCTGTTAGGAGTGCACAAATATCAAGTGTATCTGCTACATGTTCCTTCCTTAATCTGGCCAAGTCCCCATGGTACCATCACAATGGTAGGTGCTTCATACACTCAATCCAGTTTGAACTCTTTCAGATCTTTTCCAACAGGTCTGATAGAGTTTACCGCACAGAGAGAATAGATTTTGACACTTGTCTCCAATGAAAATGAATAATCCAAGCAACTATTTATGATACTTTTTAAAGAAATGTGTTTTTAGCTAAACTTCAGAGTTAAAAACATTTTTTCTCTCCTCCGATTTGAGGTACAGGTGACAGAAACCATGCATCTTAAAACGATGGCAATAAAAACATTTATGTGGAAAGCACAGAGACAGGCCCTTTGGCCCAAACTGGTCTGTGCCAACCAAAATTCACCAATGCTAACCTTGAATTAAACTCTACAGAAGCCAATTGACCGAGCATCAAGGCCTCAGGTTTTGATATATTTTATTACTTTGTTTCCAATTTTTTTTAATTAATTAAACTTTTTTGAATATGAAAGTGCAAAAATAATTATCACTCCACAAATCTTTTTCTTTGCTGTGTAGAAGCAGATAGACTTGCAGATTACTCTGTTTCAATCGATTTGATTCAATACTTTCACAGCATCAATGGACACAAGCATTTACTAAATAATTACATCTCACCTGTTTTTTTCTCCTTTGACAGGGGGGTCCAAATGAATTCATGGATTCCTTGCAGTAAAATTAATGATCTGTAAAACTGAATTGCAACATCCAGTTGAATCGAGACAGTTATAACATTTAAAGGAAATTTGGACAGGTACATGGATAGGAAAAGTTTAGAGGGATATGGGCCAAATGCAGGCAAATGGTACTAGTTCAGTTTGGGAGACCTGGTCGGCACAGACAAGTTGGACTGAAGGGTCTTTTTCAGAGCTGTATGACTCTCTGACTTTGAGACATGACAGCAGGAGAATTCCTTCACCTCACTGTCAGACTTTCAGATTGTTCACTGTCAATAGCATGTGGATGTCCTGGGTTCACTATCCATTGGCAGCAGTAGGCCAGGGATAGGACACTGATCCTAAGCGAGACACAAGACAGCAATTAGAGACATTTGTGCATTGCATGGCAGACAGGTATAAGAGATTGATCCTTATTCTTAGGGCAGACAGACTGATCTGTATAGGAGACAAGGATAACAGACTGACCTGAGCTCTACAAAAGACAGGGATAAGAGACAGATCCGTATCCATATCAGACAGTGGAATAAAGGGACTGATTTTTATTCCTTTGGGGGAGAGGAATAAGAGACTGATCCATATTCTTTTGGGAAACAGGGATAAGAGACAGGTCCATGACTGTACAGGATGATTGAACAAGTCTAGTTAATTTCAAAGCCTGCAGTGTTTACCTACACAAGAGCCTGCCTCAAAATAATATCCACCCATGTTGTGGTTGGTTGGTTTGCTACACAAACCCACATCAACCCTACAACAACTGCTCACCTGAACCAAAGACCCACTACCCACTACAGACAGGATTAAGGATGCAAAATTCAGTTTCTTACTAGCACTGGGGATGAAAGGCTGTCACATTGTACCAGGATGTGCCTTCAGCTGTTTCCAGCATGGGTGGATATTTCCGAGGTTTTGGAGTAGCTTTGCAGCTCAGGTTGTGGGTGTTGCGGTTGTTTGGCTCGCCGAGCTGGTTCGTTGTTGTTCCGCAGATTTTTCATTACCCTGTCTGGTAACATCATCAGTGCAGCCTCTGATGAAGTGCCGCTGTGTTTTCCCACCTGGTTTTTAAACTCTGGAGTCCGTTGAGCTGGATTACCTCACTTCCGATTTTCCTTCGTAGTGGAGTGTATATCGGGTCAAGCTCTATGTGTTTGTTGATGGCTTGCTTCATGGAGTACCAGGCTTCTAGGAACTCCTGTGCCTGTCTCTGCTTTGCTTGTCCCAGGATCTTGGTGTTGTCCCAATCGAATTGGTGGTTCTCCTTATCCATGTGGATGGAGATGAGTGAGTATTGGTCGTGTCTTTTTGTAGCCAATTGGTGTCCGTGTACCCTTGTTGTTACTTTCCTTCCTGTTTGTCCGATGTAGTGTTTGTCAGAGTTTCTGTTGGGAATCTTGCATATGACATTGGTCCTGTCCGTAGTGGGTAGTGGGTCTTTGGTTCGGGTGAGCAGTTGTCGTAGGGTTGATGTGGGTTTGTGTAGCAAACCAACCAACCACAACATGGGTGGATATTATTTTGAGGCAGGCTCTTGTGTAGGTAAACACTGCAGGCTTTGAAATTAACTAGACTTGTTCAATCATCACACCAAACAGCCCAACCTGTTCTTTTCCCTCAACCGAATTTTTTCCCTTACCATCTTTACTCAGCTCACTTCTATCATGTGCTGTATTGGCCTGCAAGAGAAAAGGTGGAAAGGCTGTGATTGGATTGATCTGTGTTTGAATGGTGTGCCTGTCCTGCTTGGCAGTTTGTGGAGGCAGCGTAAGGTTGGCCAAACTGGTGCATGTTTGACGTGAAACCAGAGAGCCTGGCAGATCCAAGGGTAGGGGATATCATGGAAAAACACATTCACTGACATTGATCACCTGTGCAGTGTCATTAAATGTCTGCCTCTGTTATCAGCTCCTCAGTAAGTGGACCTCCTCAGACATCTACTCCAGGTTTCTTTGCGGTGGAGTCTTTGAGAATTTCCTCACACCCAACTGTAGGACAACGAAGTCTCCCCTCTAGTCCACCTCTGGCATCAAAATCTCTGGTACTGCATCTTTAATCTTAGAACACTCTTACCGACATGGCATTCTACTTGTTTATAGTTGTAGCTGCAGCATTCATCAGCGACACTTTGTGATTTGATGCAGCTTCCCTTTAAGAAGGGACAGACTGTCTTTAAGAACAGAAGGCTGGCTGCACTATATGCTATCTGTGAATGCTGCTTGGCTCCCTGCTGAGCACCATGACAGCCGGTAATGGGGGAAATGCTTAGTCCTACACAACATGACAAAACTTGCTTGCCACTGCTTCCATCAAACAAATGAATTGTGTCATTTGTGCCTGAAAAATGCTGCAAATCAATTTTAGTCCAAGATTTTCTATTCTTTGCCTATTTCATTTTGACTCACAACGATGATTTTGAGATTCTGATGGTTCAAGCAAAGGCTTAGAATTGCTTTCTCATGGTAGTAGAGTTGGGCAATAAATGCTGGTGACTTACATCCTTAAAAATGATTATTAAAACTGTGATGAACTGATGGACACAAGAGTGAAAATATTTCCTATGCATGTTCTGGTTTAGTCAGTACCTATGATTTATAACGTCAGAATTAATAACTTTTCCCCCTAGTATTAAGCACACAAAAATTGATCCAAATACTATTTTTAAAGACGATGGTCCAAAATTGTCTGCTGAGTCTCCATAACTTTGCAAATCTGCACAGACAAGGTCTCCATTTCAGTTCAACTAACATTACAGCAAACCAGTGGCAGAAGATTCAGGGCTGCAAAATGTATTTTTGAGCTAGGTAAAGTGAACATCTCTTCACTGCCACATCCTTGCTTTCTATAATAGTCTCAAGTAGTTGAGAAACCTGTTGATAAATAGTAAACCTGTCAGATGCCCCGGTTAATCATTTGGATTTTTTGATCCAAAAAAGGATCTCCCAGCAGTTTGCAAAAGTAATGAGGGAATTGACACCAACAGCATGATTAGCTTAATGGCATACAAGTGTGGAACTGAAAAATGAACTGGCATCTGATTACTCTCTGATTAAATCTTTTGTAGGGAGTGGTGTTCCACCACACCAGCAGCTCAAGAAAGCCTCAGTGTTTTTGTCTCATCTGTGCAGGTTTATCAAGACCACTCCAACCAGGGTGTTAACAAATTGTTGGCCTCAATGTCCCAACAAACAATAAAGGGAAGGATATATTTGATTTGATTTATTATTGTCACATGTACCTAGGTACAGTGAAAGGTTTTGTTTTGCGCGCAGTACAGGCAGATCATACCGTACAAAGTTCACAATGGTAATAGAACAGAGCGAGGAATACAATATTGCAGCTGCACAAAGAGTGAGGTCAATATTAAATTCAAAATTTGAGAGGTGTTTAAGCTTTTGTATCTTCTACCTAATGGAAGCGGTTGGAAGAGATTATAACCGGGGTGTGAGGAGTCTTTTTTTATTTTGTCTGCTTTTCTGAGGTAGCAGGAAGCATAGATGGAGTCAATGGATGGAAGGTTGGCTTGCGTGATGACTGAGCTGTGTTTGCAACTCGTAGTTTCTTCTGATCCCAGGCAGAGAATTAGCGGTACCAAACCGTGATCCATCCGGATAGAATGTTTTCTATCATACATCTATAAAAATTGGTGAGAACCTTTATGGACATGCCAAATTTCTTTAGCCTCCTGAGGAAGTGGAGGCATTGTTGTGCTTTTTTGACCATTGATTCATCAATGTGGGAAACAACCCAGATACTGAGTGTCTGTTTGTGGTGCTTACATCTAGAAGCCAGGTTAGCATGGGATAATGCTTGGTCCCCTGTTGTACAGTTGGCACATTGCTATCTGAGCTCGCGTGTGAAAGACCCCCCGGTCTCATGATGAAGTGCTGTTGGGCTGCTCAGCCCAGCAGATTGCTGAGAAGCACGGTTGTTGAGATATCTGTTGCTCTGTTTTCTTCAACATGTAAGGTGTAATGATAGTGGCAATGAGTAATTGTGCTGAAGAAGGATACGGAGAATAGGTTAAAATTATTTGTTGGCTAATGAAAGGAGTAATTTCCTTCCATTACAATATGAACAGCATGAATCCTCTTAGGAAGATTTTGTCACTAAAATCCTACAATAAGTTTCTATGATCAATTTTTGGCTGACACCTGCAAAACTCTTAATTTAACATTGATTTTTGATGGCTCCATAATGAGTATGAGGGAGGCTATAGCTCTGGTGTTTTCTCATTACCAGTGTCTTTGCCACCGAATGCACTTTCTCTGCTGATAAGCTATTATATATCAATAGAGGCTTAGTCATAGTTTGTTATGTTGTCATCAGTAGCAAAGAATCAATTATAATATTGGGATAAATAACATTTCAATCTAAGGAGTTGCTTTCAAGTCAAGAAACCATGTTCTGATTGCATCACCAGAATATTCTTTTCTTCACTCTTCAGATGCTGAATTTTCCTTTCATTCATTTGGTTTTGTTATTCTATTATTTGAAGGAATGCAAATCTGAGAATTTGATGTCATCAAAAGAAAATGCAACTTGCAAATATATGAAAACACAAATTGCTGGAGAAACTCAGCAGGTCTGGCAGCATCTGTTCTGAAGGAGAGTCACTGGATCCAAAATGTTAACTCTGCTTTCTTCTCTCAGATGCTGCCAGATCTCCAGCAATTTTCTGTTTCTATTTCAGATTTCTAGATCTGCAGCTCTTTGTTTTATTTCAAATGGACTCTTAGCTTTAAATTTGTAGTTTGATTTTCTAACTGCTGTCATGTTTGCAGAAGAAGATCCACTATTGCACCTAGAAAATGAAACAAATTTCGCATGGCGACTGTTGTAGAAGTGTTGTATGTTGTATGTTTACAGCTGAATAATTACGTGACAAAGGTGTGAGACCAACTCCACTGCAATGTCTATGAATTCAGGGAGACCTATATAGAATTGCTGTGAAGCGATCATTGCTGCTTTATCAGTACACATTAGAATGCGATAGTGGGCAACCTGTTCACTCCTCAATCTGACCCTAGGCATCCAATAGAC
This sequence comes from Rhincodon typus, assembly GCF_021869965.1. Taxonomy (NCBI): domain Eukaryota; kingdom Metazoa; phylum Chordata; class Chondrichthyes; order Orectolobiformes; family Rhincodontidae; genus Rhincodon; species Rhincodon typus. The sequence continues at coordinate 60,842,933 of NC_063345.1, read as the reverse complement.
TATTTCCTATCATTTGTAATAGTGTACAGCCATCTATCTTTTATTTAACATTCTGAGGAGTTTCCTCTCCAAGTGCTTGTTTTATTCTGTCTTGACAGGTTGAACCCAACCATAAGTAACAATAGCCACACATGCTGTTACCACTGGTCCACTATTACAAGCCCAGCTGATGTTATTACTGGACAAGTCAGATCCCAGACTTGATATCTGACTTGATATTTTATTTTTTTAAAGAGGTGGCATCTCACTGAAACATAAGCATACAATGCTGTAATTTCAGTTTAAACAATAAAATAGAAGTTTATTATGCAAAAACATGAAGGCAAAATAGAATAAGTTAAATTATTTGCACATAAAACAAATTTAAGCATTTCAAAACACAAGGTGAAAATACAATCCCATTAATCCTAAACTGTTCCTTTACAGAACACACAACAGAGAGATTTCCATTTTCTATCACCCCGTTACGGCTTAATTTAGCTGTAGTTTTAACTCCCAGTCTTGGGAATCTGCTGACATGTTCCTGGATCTTTCATACAACTGAACTTAAACTTTCTTAGCTTCAGATTTCACCTTTGGGTTTTACCCAAACACTTCTGGCCTGGAACAATTTTTTTGAAGACCTTGTGCTGTGTTCAATTTCAAACTGTCTTCTCCCTTTCTCAGGAGCAATTACTTGACAATTCTAATATGAGTTAAGAACCTTGCAGACCTGCTGCAACTATTATTAAAAAGAAACAAAAACAGAAGTTGCCAGAGAAGCTCAACAAATCTGGTAGCATCTGTGAAGAGAAATCAGAGTTAACATTTTGGGTCCGGTGACCCTTCCTCAGAAAATTTTAAAAATTGTTTTGTTTCCAGGCTGTAGGATGTTTCACCTAATGAAACAAAAATATCAGTCCCTGACTTTCCAGCTGGAAAATCTAGAACACAACTGTTTACTTCCTTCACTGGTAAAACTCTCCTAAAGTAAATTGAAAAGCCCACCACTCTCTAGTAAACATTGTGAGAGCAAAGCTTTCAAGAAGGCACCTTAGATACAGAGATTCTTAAAAGGTGATTATTAAAACCCATCAGATACACAGAAGTTAGGGAGGATATTCCTGGGAATATGTCCAGGGAGGTTATTTGGATGGAACTGAGAAATAAGAAAGGGACGATCAACTTATTGGGATTGTACTATAGAACCTCCCCACAAAAGTCAGCAGGAAATTGAGAAACAAATTGGTAAGGAGATCTCAGTTATCTGTAAGGCTAATAGTGTGGTTATGCTGGGGATTTTAACTTTCCAAACATAGACTGGCACTGCTATAGTGTTAAGGGCTTGGATGGAGAGGAATTTATTAAGTGTGTACAAGAAAATTTTCTTATTCAGTATATGGACATACTTACTAGAGAAGGAGCAAAACTTGACCTACTCTTGGGAATAATGCGGGGCAGGTGACTGAGGTGTCAATGGGGAAACACTTTTGGGCCAGTGATCATAATTCTATTAGTTTTACAATAGTGATGGAAAAGGATAGACCAGATCTAAAAGTCCAAGTTCTAAATTGGAGGAAGGCCAATTTTGGTGGCATTAGGCAAGAACTTTCAAAAGTTGATTGGGGATGGATGTTTGTAGGTAAGGTGATGGCTGGAAAAGGAGAAGCCTTCAAAAATGAGATAATGAGAGTCAAGAGACAGTGTATTCCTCTTAGGGTGAAGGGCAAGACTGGTAGGTGTAGGGAATGCTGGATGACGAGAGGAATTGATGTTCCAATCAAGAAAACGAAGGAAGCATATGTCAGGTATAGACAGCAGAGAGTTCGAGTGAATCCCTAGAAGTGTATAAAGGCAGCAGAAGTATACTTAAGAGGGAAATCAGGAGGGCAGAAAGGGAACATGAGATAGCTTTAGCAAATACGGTTAAGGAGAATCCAAAGGGATTCTACAAATGCATTAAGGACAAGAGGGTAACTAGGGAGAGAATAGGACCCCTTAAAGATCAGCAAGGTCACCTATGTGTGGAGATGGAGGAGATACTAAACGAGTATTTTGCATCAGTGTTTACTGTGGAGAAGGATATGAAACATAGAGAATGTGGGGAAATAAATAATGACATCTTTAAAAATGTCCATATTACAGAAGAGGATGGCCAGCTTATAATGCATAAAGGTGGATAAATCCCCAGGACCTGATTAGGTATACCCTAGAATTCTGTGGGAAGCAAGGGAAGTGATTGCTGGGGCCCCTTGCTGAGATATTTGGATCGTCAGTTGCCACAGGTGAGGTGCCAGAAGACTGGAGGTTGGCTAACAGGGTGCCATTATTTAAGATAAGTGGTAAGGAAAAGCCAGGGAACTATAGACCAGTGAGCCTGACATCGGTGGTGGGCAAGTTGTTGGAGGGAATCCTACGAGACAGGATTTGCATGTATTTAGAAAGGCAAGAACTGATTAAGCATTGTCAACAAGGCTTTAGGCATGGGAAATTAGTGTCTCACTAACTTGACTGAGTATTTTGAAGAAGTAACAAAGAGGATTGATGAGAGCAAAGCGGTGGACGTGTTCTATGTGGACTTCAGTAAGGCGTTCAACAATGCTCCTCATGCTAGACTGGTTAGCAAGGTTAGATCACATGGAATACAGGGTAAATTAGAACTGGCTCAAAGGTAGAAGGCAGAGGGTGATGGTGGATGGTTGCTTTTCAGACTGGAGGCCTGTGGCCAGTGGTGTATTACAAGGATCAGTGCTGAAATTGGAGTCGCAGGTAGATAGGACAGTGAGAGAGGCATTTGGTATGCTTGCCTTTATTGGTCAGTGCGTTGAGTAGAGGAGTTCGGAGTTGCGGCTGTACAGTACATTGGTTAAGCTACTTTTGGAATACTGTGTGCATTTCTGGTCTCCCTACCATAAGAAGGATGTTGTGAAACTTGAAAGGGTTCAGAAAAGATTTACAAGGATGTTGCCAGGGTTGGGGAGTTTGAGCTATAGAAAGAGGCTGAATAGGCTGGGGCTATTTTCCCTGAATTAACTTCATTTTGTACGTAACGAGATGTGCTAGACATTGTTTGACATTTTGATAACTCTGCTGAGACTACTGGGTTAAAACAAGAATTGCTGGAAACACTCAGCACGTCAAATAGGGCAAATAGAGAGAGGAAACGGTAACATTTCAAATTGGTGACTTCTCATCAGCTCACGTGGAAATTTGGGTAATTATTGCTAAATATTTCAGCTGGAACCTGGGGTCTACTTGATGTTCCTGGCCTTTGACCACTGCAACATTTAAGCAAGTATAACATGGTACAACCTCAAAGCTTATATTTTGGTTGGGGCATGGACATAATGTGTGACCTGCCTTCACTCCTGGAGGAGACACGACACTTTTCTGCCTTTAAAGCTTCAGTTGTCTATTTTTGGTTGAGAGGGAGCCTGGTACTTAATTTGGCAATGCACTGTTGCATTTTTATTGTGGTTTGCCTTGAGGAGTTTACACAACTCATCCGTTTCTAAATTCCCAAAATCAGAGGTTGAGTTCGATACCACATGCAGTGATCCCGAATTGGATTTGTCTGACACAGTAGGCCACAAACCAAGACAAACTAGCAATGGACTTGTAATTTAAATTCCTTCTTTACTCCCATTTTTTCCCTCTCATCTCATCTCAAAGAGTTAGTGCGAACTGATACAAAACTACTTTTAAGAAGTATATCTCCAGAGCAGTCCAACAATATAAATTGAGCACATGTCCTCAAACTCAACAGCTTGTAAGAAAGCTAGATTTTGGGCTGTCTCTCAAGAGAAATAATGCTGGCTAATGTAATTTAACGCAGGATTTTATGCTGAGGCTATATTTCCATCCAAAAATGCAATTTAAAAAGAGGCAGCATGACTTTACAAGTCACAGCATCACATCTAACACCTGTGACACTGGAGCTCTTAAATCAGAAAGGTTTTGATCTGGTAGCGTTCTCACATACACATTGTGAGCACTCTCCTCTTATGTCAGGGGCATGTAGTCATGTCATTAAGACTCAGCTGCTACTATAAACACTTGGCTGCTTTCAATTTACCATGCTGTTAGGCATTGGCTATTGTGAACTCTGCTGGGAAATATATTTTTATTCAGTGTTTTACTCTCAGTTTCCAGTGCACATTTGTCACAGTTCTGCAATTGTACACCTCCAGTGTCTGCCTCTCCACAACCAAACTGAACTACTCTTGAGTCTTGTCTTTATAGATTCGAACACTTGGGCATTTGAGCAGCATATTAAAAGATGACATCGGCATTTCCTGAATAAGCATAAAAGCAGAGTGACCAGTGCTGGAGGCCATCCAAACAAGACACAGTAGCATTGCACAGGGAGGAGCGATGACATTACCATGTACATGATGATATTGTGTTTGGAGATGCAGTACTGTTTCAGAGAGAACGGTTTGGGTGTGGGGGTCTACAAAAGCAAACCTGCATCTTGGCCACCATTGTATTGAGACTGCTGGAGTGGGCAAAAGGGATGAGTGCAGCTTTGTGCTGATGCCTTCATAAGAACATGTGCTGGCGATTACAATATTGGTTATGAAGCTATCTAATACCAGGCAGTGGGCAGCCTCTCCAAAAACTAAACCGTCCAGTACAAAATCAGACATCCAGTGGTTCGTGTGTGGAATGAACTTCCTGAGGAAGTTCCTGGTGGATGCAGGCACGGTTACAATGTTTAAAAGACACTTAGGTAAGTACATGAATAGGAAATGTTTGGAGGGATATGGGCCAGGAGCAGGCAGGTGGGGCTAGTTTAATTTGGGATGATGTTCAGCATGGACTGGTTGGACTGAAGGGTCTCTTTCCATGCTGTATGACTCTATGAGAAACCCCTAAATACAAGCACTTCAAAGTTAAAATGTTTAGTTTCGGAAACATAGGTTAAAGGGCCTTATCTTTTTACATGCAGTTTGAATCTCTGCCATCCTGCTGGCCTTCTCTTCTGCAGATTGCTCTGTTGACATAAAATGTACAGGACCAATTCCCTGTGACTACATGATGACAGGTGATAGTATCCTAGGTCTGTATGGTCACAGGTCTATGGCTCTCTCAAGCTAAGAGAACTGGACATATTCCAGGTTCCTGCACAGGTCTATTTGGAAGCATTCCCAGGTTACTCCTGGAAGTCTGACCTTGCAAAAGCCATGTCCACTGACAGCAAATGTGCCCTCCTTCTGTGTTGGACAATTGTGTGAAATGTGTGTTTTCATTGGAGGTTTCAATCAATTAACTTCCAATTCCAACCTCATTGCTTCCTGCAAAGAGATATTTAGTGTGCTTATGAGTGCTCTGACACTTTGCACACTGAACTTTGTTGAACTTACCCAGCCTGGTATATGGAATGAGCTACCAGAGGAAGTGGTGGAGGCTGGTACGATTACAATATTTAAAAGGTATCTGGATGGGTATATGTATAGGAAGGGTTAGAGGGATATGGGCCAAAGGCTGGCAAGTGGGGTTAGATTTATATAGGATATCAAGTCGGCATGAATGAGTTGGGCCGAAGGGTTTGTTTCCGTGCTGTATATCTCTATGACTCTAAGTAACAAAGAGGATTGATGATGGCAGAGCGGTGGACGTGATCGACATGGACTTCAGTAAGGTGTTCGACAAGGTTCCTCATGCTAGACTGGTTAGCAAGGTTAGATCGTATGGAATATAGGGAGTACTAACCATTTGGATACAGAACTGGCCTGAAGGTAGAAGACAGAGGGTGATGGTGGAGGGTTGCTGTTCAGACTGGAGGCCTGTGACCAGCGATGTGCCACAAGGGCCGGTGCTGAGTCCACTGATTTTTGTCATTTATGTAAATAATTTGGATGTGAACGTAGGAGGTATGGTTAGTAACAAAAACAGAAGTTGCTGGAAAAGCACTGCATGTCTGGCAGCATTTGTGAGGAGAAATCAGAGTTAATGTTTTTGATTCCGGTGACCTTTCCTCAGAACTGGCTGGTACGGTTAGTAAGTTTGCACAGACGTAGTGGACGCCGAAGCAGGTTACTTCAGAGTACAATGGGACCTTGATCAGATGGTCCAATGGGCCGATGGAGTTTAATTTCGATAAATAAGAGGTGCTACATTTTGGAATGGCAAATCCGAGCAGGACTTATACACTTAATGGTAAGGACCTGGGGAGTGTTCCTGAACAAAGAGACCTTGGAGTGCAGATTCATAGTTCATTTAAAGTGGAGTTGCAGGTAGACAGGATAGTGAAGAAGACATTTGGTATGCTTGCCTTTACTGGTCAGTGCATTGAGTGTAGGAGTTGGGAGGTCATATTGCAGCTGTACAGGACATCGGTTAACCTACTTTTGGAATACTGCATGCATTTCTGGCCTCCCTGTTATAGGAAGGACATTGTGAAGTTTGAAAGGGTTCAGAAAAGATTTACAAAGACGTTGGCGGTTGAATAGGCTGGGGCTATTTTCCCTGGTGCGTCAGAGGCTGAGGGGTGACCTTATAAAGGTTTATAAAATCATGATGGGCATGGATAGGGTAAATAGATGTTGTCTTTTTCCCAGGGCTGGGGAGTCCAAAAGTAGAGGTGACATGGAAAGGATTTAAAAGGGAGCTAAGAGGCAACTTTTTCATGCGAAGGGTGGTGCGTGTATGGAATGAGCTGCCAGAGGAAGTGGAGGCTGGTACAATTACAACATTTAAAAGTCATCTGGATGGGTATATGAATAGGAAGGGTTTAGAGGGATATGGGCCAAATGCTGGCAAATGGGTCTAGATTTATTTAGGATATCTGGTTGGCATGGATGGGTTGGACCGAAAAGTCTGTTTCCATACTTCACATCTCTATGACTCTATGACTAAACCCCATACACTGCTAGCTTAATACTCAAAACAACTGATATTAAGATATTTATAAATCTCACACATTTCATAAGACCTAACCAAGTAAGTAGGGTGACAGATGAGGAATGGTTAGGGTGCCAAGTGGGTAGGATGCCACGATACAAGTTGGCAAGGTAGATCATGCAGTCTTTAGGCAGGTCAGTGTGGATATGAAAAATGTCTGGCAAGTTAGGTGTAGGGCTTCTGGGTCTGGTAGCAGTGGTGAGTCATGCAGAGGGTAGATTGAGGTGGGTTGGGTCAGGTGGAAGAGAGGAGTTGGTGGTCAGGTATGGAAGGTGTCAGGTCGGATCTCTGGACCACCAGGTGTTTTGGTTCCTGTGGACGGAGTAGGGTGGAGGCAAAGATCTGGTGAGAGGATTCGGGGTAGAGATGTGGGAGTAGGCTCAGGCATGGAGGGATAATATGGTCAGGTCATAATGGTGATAGTTGGCTCTGGGCATGTAAATGGTCTTGGAGCTGTGAGAAGTATGTCTGGAGTTGAAATTTAATATTTATGGATTTAATACCTAACTTCTCCTGAATTTCTCTGAAATTTGCTTCATTTCATTGGCACCATTCCAAATCTCTAACTTAAATGGTGACTTTCGGAGTGTTCCAGAGGAATTCCAATTGAATCTTCAATTTCCAGGAGAATTACTGTGGAGTTGTTCATGGTGTCCCATGCTCCAGTAAAGACTGTCTGGCCATCAGAAAATCTAGGCCATTATTGCTCTCTATTTAGAAAAGTAAGATGTAATTTTAATTTGTACTTTAGAGTTATATTTATACCATACTTGCACACCTCCACTCAGCAAATAATTCAGTTAATCCCTTGGAACTGTTGCTTAGACGTGAGTATCATTTGGCTATTGTAATGAAAGCTGACAATGGGGCACTTTTTAAAAATTCTCTCAGAGATGGGAGCATCTCTGTCTTGGCTAGCATTTATTGCCCATCCCTAATTGCCCAGAGTGCAGTTAAGAGTCAACTACATTGCTCTGGGCCTGGAGTCACATGTAGGCCAGACCAGGTAAGGATGGCAATTTCCTACCCTAAAGGGCATTAGTGAACCAGATGGGTTTTCCCCCAACAATTAACATTGGTTTCATGGTCATTACATCATTACAGCTTCTTTATTGAATTCAAATTCCACCATCTGCCATGGTAGGATTCGAACCTGGGTCACCGGGACATTAGCTGAGTTACTGGATTAATAGTTTTGTGACAATACCAATAGGCATTGCCCCCCTGCCCCCTAACTACTTTTTGATGGACTCAACAAGAGATGTTGGATAATGAGCATGAATCAACGTATAATCGAAAGCAAACAAAAGACAAGCAGCCCTTCTGAAATCTGTCGTTAAAATTATCTTTAATGTATTTAAGTATTATTTTGTGGATAATTTAACTACAAGATATTTTTCACTTTCTTCCACAAGTTTTGATCCTATTTGCGAATCCATCACTTGTAATATGTCCACAGGGTCAGTGATAACATACTCTCATACATTGGTCTCTGCCACTTTGAAGCAATCGACAGGAATCTCATGGATCAGAGATTGATTTTGTCTCCTAGTCCAAATCTCCACCATTGCTGCTTTTCCTTAGGAGGCCAAAACATTCCATCTTTTCAGGTTTCAACAGTCTTCCCCAATCACAGCTGAATGGTTGTTTCATTGCTGCCAGCATTTTCTATGCTTGATAACTTCTTACAAACAGCAACCACATCAGCATTACATTTCTCCAAAATTGTTTCTGACTGGTCTGTTCTTAATTGAATCCTGTGAATCGCTGTGCCTGTAGCAGCTACAACACTGCATTTTAGCGCAATGTTTGTCAGCCTGATGAATATACCAGTATCTCCCCTAAAGGCCTCACTGAGGTGAGGTTCGAAATAAATATGCATGTCAGTCCTGCACAAGGTGTTTGAACTGAAGCATTTTTCTGCTGTGAGGTTTAGCTCATTGATTCACAGAGTCTTTAATGTGATGTTTTGACACATCCTGGGATTCTGATGCGGGGAGCTAAAACAGCCCTTATCAAACCTCTGAATGCACAGAATATTAAAAACAGCACCTCTGCAATTAGAAAGTACCTAATTGAAACCAAGCATTTTTAAAACATGGCATGAATTCTCAAGTGACCACAATTAATAACTCAAAGATTTCATGTTAGTAACCAACTAAGTTACAAAAGAATATGCCCCTGCTAACCAATTAACCATAAACACCACAGTATGTTTATAGATAACAAGGTGTAGAGCTGGCTGAACACAGCAGGCGAAGCAGCATCAGAGGAGCAGGAAAGATGACGTTTCGGGTCTGGACCCTTCTTCAGAAAAATCTATGTTTATACATGCTGTCAGCAAATGTGTTGACTTCTGCCTATGTGCCAGATTTCTCCCAAAAATTCAATAGGTTTCCACCTCTCTACTGTATCTGAGTGAGTAGAATCATGTTGACTTCCAGCAGCAAGGCACCACATGACAACTCCTGGATCTTTTAAGCTCCACAGGATTTATCTCTTCAAACCGAGAGTCTGCTCTCACCAGGTTTCCGCTGAAATAGCCCTTTCTTCTGTTGGGCACAGCATTAACTTTTTTTGGTCTTCATCCTTCTTCAGGCCTCTTTGTTTGACTGAGAACACAATTTAATACTCAACAGAGGCAGCTGCCTCTCTTTGCCAAGGTGTGAAAACTAGCACTTGCGTTCCTATGAGTTTTCTAGAGTCATGGAGTCATACAGCATGGAAGTGGATCTTTCGGTCCAACCAGTCCACACCTACCATAAACCCAAACTAAATAGTCCCACCTGCCTGTGGCCAGGCCATATCCTTCCAAACCTTTCTTATTCATGTACTTATCCAAATGTCATTATAAACTTTGTAGCTATACCTTTATCTACCACTTCCTCTGGAAGTTCATTCTACATACTAACCACTCTCCATGTAGAAAAAGGTGATCCTCGTCCTTTTTAAATCTCTCTCTTCTCACCCTAAAAATATGCCCCCTAGTCTTGAAATCCTCCACCTTAGGGAAAAGACATCTAACATTCATCCTCTTTATACTCCTCATGATTTTATAAACATCTATATGGTCAACCCTCAGCCTCCTATGCTCCAGTGAAAAAAAATCTCAGCCTAACCAGCCTCTCCCTAAATGCCAAACCTTCCATTCCTGGCAACAAACTGGTAAATCTTTTCCGAACCCTCTCCAGCTTAATAATATCTTTCCTATAACAGGGTGACCAGAACTAGAGTACTCCAGAAGACACCTCATCAACGTCCTGTACAACCTCAACATGACGTCTCCACTCCTATATTCAAAGGTCTGAGCAGTGAAGACGAGTGAGTGTGGGCCTCTGTTTCAATGGGCCTGTTGTTGGGAAAGCCTAGCATGATTACCATCATGCAATCCAGGATATTTTGTTTTATCTTAAACTAAATGAGACAATTTAAAATGAAAGCATCTTGTAAAGCCTCATTCATAGCTAAGATATGATACAAATAATAATCGACTGCCTAGACTCATAATGGGCTGTAATAACAGGGTTTTTGGAGCCATGCATAGCCCTGGATGCTCAGACTGAGCATCTCTGTCCCACTGCAAACAGGAAAAAGCAGTCAAACTTCTGCTTTGGAGAAGATTCATCCATTCATTTGGCACTTCTGCAGCTTTCCAGACTGTGCCCGTGTTTCCTGTTTTTATTTCATTTCTCCAGTATCCACAGCAGTTTGCTTTTGTGAATTTCCAAAGGGATGAACAGTCAATCCCAGAATCCATCTCTGTCAGGGTGATGGTGCTACAGTGTGGTGAGATCACACTGGAGTTCCAATGCCTAAGTCTTCAGTGGGGTTCAGCCTCTTAAGCAATGTTAAAAATCCACTCCATTCAGCAGTGAAAGCCTGATAGTAAAAGAAAAATATTTTTATTGTTTCTTATCATTACACTGGATTCATGTAAGTTTTCATTACAGATGGCTGGGCCGTGGAAGGACCTCTATTTTGGGTGTTCCAGTTCTCACTTGGACGTCTGCATACAATTTAATATGTGGCAGGGTGTTGCTTGGCTGAACAATACAGTTTGTTGTTGGAAAATCAGCAAAGGTTTGAATAGAAGGCGGTCATTTTTTTTCTGGTGTCAGATAAATGGAGTAATACTCCTTAAATTGTAGGTTGGAGAATTAGGAAACAGAAAAGAAAATTTTTTTTTAATAGAACACTTTATTTAATCTCTGGCATCCCAAAGCATTTGACAGCCAATAAAGTACTGTTTGAAGTGTGGTCACTGTTGTTACCTCTGAAAGGATAGCTCTGACTGAATGGTCTCCCTAACACTTTCAACAATTCAAAGATCTGAGCACAATGTCATCGTTCTGAATCTGGATATGAATCATTTTAAGTTACTGCCAAGCACGTTCAGTTTGTAGGGTGACAACTGGGGTGTCTGCAGACTACCTGAAAAATTAACTCTGGCCAATTAGTAGCAGTGCCACTGTAGAAGAAGCTACAGTGTTAAGTAAAATATATAACTTTGATGACGCAACATTCCCAACCCCAACTTTCATGTTCTCTCCATGATAGTTGAGAGTAGGTGCCCCATTCTTTCTTAATTGTTAGATCAGGTAGCTAATCCAGTGCTTATTTTATAAGAACTCCCAACAAGAAGCTGACAGATGAAAGCATTCAGGTGCTTGCCTCTGCAGTAAATGTGAACATCTGTTAGATGTCAAAAGCTAAAGACTAAAGTTGTTTACCTGCAAAGAGTAATTTCAACTAACTGGAGTAGGCTGACATTAAAAGTACACATCTGTTAAAATGAACCTAATATACTGTATTATTATTGTAGTACAGACTTGGAGACTGACCCTCCTGGCCAGTAACTGCTCTGGAGTGATAATTATTGAATTCATTTTGAAGTCTGCTGAATAAGGTAATCCCAAGTGTTGCCACTTGCTTAAAGATTTCAATGATGCTGAAGACAATTACAGAATAAGAATTTTTGTTTTAAACCAATATAATTCCAGGCTCCAAATACATACACTTATAGGGACCACATTCGACCTTATGAAACAATTTTTGTGTCGATAAAGGAACAAGCTGGTGAAGCTTTCCATCTGACATAGATCAGGACAGAGTTTCAAGAATACCAAATTTCAAAGGGAACAACAACATATACTTGTATGAAGAAAAGACAAGTGGCATTGGTTTGCATGTGGAGAATAAGTGTTCAAAGTGTTATTATTGAGAATGCAGCAGTGAACAATTACTTAATTCCAAAAAAGGCAAATCAGCTCTGGCAGCAGATGCATGGGAACACCATTCCTTAAAGCCTCATTGCAAGGCACACGCAGCCCTGATTTGGAACCATATCTCTGTTCTTTGCTGTCATTGTGCCAAAATTCTGGGACTTCCTCTGTAACAGCACTGCGGCTGTACCTATCCCTTAATGACTGTAGCGGTTCATGAAGATGACTCACCGCCACCTTCTCCAGGACAGTTAAGGATGGACAATAATTGCTGGCCTAACCAGTGATGCTCACATCCTGAAAACAAATGAAGGTACTTGACTGAGTCAAAAGCTTATGTCCTCAGTTCCATTTGACCATAAGCCCAAGTTGGCACGCTATTGCTGTAAGAGGGAGTGTTATTATTGTTAACTTGGCATTTCAGATTTACAATTATTTTGGGATTACGTAAATTGGTCATAGTACTTGTAGCTTCATTATGGGCAGGACACATTGGAGTCATTGAAGTGACATCTATAATAATTTATTGTTCATTTCTGTCCGTGCATTTTGGTTGCTTGATTGATTTGACAGGGGGTGCCGACCTGAATCTGTAGGATGACTATTGGTTAATCAGGTATGTTTGTAACATTTGACAACTGTGATACCAAGTCTAATAATTGGTAGAAGATGCGTGGAGCTGCCATTGAGTGGAGTGTCACCATTGCTGTGAAAAGATGGTATCTGTGAATGTGTGTGAAACATTATGGATCCTCCCGAACAGCTATAAGTATTACAGAATTGTTATAGCACAGAAAGAGGTGAATTGGCCCATCACATCTGCACTGCCTCTCCAATTGAGCAAACCTTAGTGCCATTCTCCTGCCTTCTCTTGGTAATGCTGCACCTTCTTCCTTTTCACACAATAGCCTAATTCCCTTGCGAATGCTTCGATAAAACCTGCCTCCATCTACCACGTTCTCAGGCAGTGCATTCCATGCCTTATGCACTTGCTGCACAGAAAGTTTTTATTGATTTTGCTTCTTTTGTCAAAGACTTTAAGTCTGTACCCTATTGTGGACAATCTTATGACAGATGGAAATATTTTCTCCCAGTCTACTCTGTCCGGGGTCTTGTTTTTTTTTTAAAGAAAATCTTTAGCAGAATTCAGTGAGAAACACAAAGCTATCTCCTTTCGTCTCATCTCCCTCTGTTGTTGTTAATGTCCGGTAGCTGGGAGATGAGTAAGTGCGTATGTTAACTAGAATCTGGTCACCATTGGCTCTACTGACCCAGCCCCAGTTCTCTGTGTCAAGGAGTGAAGATGACAATCTCTTTCCACTCTGTGGGTCAGCCCTGCTGTGTGAGCAATTCAGGCACAACCAATTCTATTTAATTTGAAATAATTGGTTTTCAGCTGAGGAATTAATCTGGGACGAAAAGAGTGCAGTTTCAGGGTTGCAGAAAATTTGACAGGATGAGGATGGGATAGCATGGGAGAAGTGGGAAACAGAGGATGGAATCTCATGAAAAGGATGGAATGGGAGGGAGGGGTGGCATGGCTTGGGCAGAAGGGATGATGGAATTGGTTAAAAATACTAATTAAACAGCAAATATTTTGCACGTCTCTGCAACCCAAACACTAATAAGAAAGCAGGAGTTAAGAAAGAGCATGGGTACTATCAAAATGGAGTGAAGAAACATAATGGCACCATATTCAGAAGCTGTTAACCTAATCACTGTGTAACTTAATGTGGTGAAAATTTCACAACGATGAAAATGGGTGCCTAATAAGGACCAAATTTGGCTCTACAGTGAGCATGTTTGTGTATTACTATTTAAGGCCAAAGTATTTTTTTGGCATGAAGTTTGTTACAATGATCAAAGTTTACCTGCTCTTATAGGAAAGAAGGGCAAATAACTTGTATTTTTACAGTTCATTTCGCAACTGTCGAATGTCCCAATTAATTTGACATATTGAAATATTGCTAGTCCAGTTTTATCGGGAAAACAAGCAGGAGATAATGTGATTGCATAAGCAAAGACACCAGAATTTGCTGTCCTAATACTGCAACACCATAATTCAAAACGGTAGAGAATCATTCATAACCCTCACTTTTGTTTCTTTCGTACATTCTATTTTGTCATATGGGCAGTGAAATATAATACCAGCTATAACCGTAAGGGGGAGGGGCAGGCTTTCCTCTTTGCATCCTGATGGTGAGGTGAGGGGTGGGGTAACCCAATGGAGAACCTGCTTTATTATTGTTCTATCGATTTTTTTTTTATTTCGTTCACCAGCTGATGATCATGAAAATATATTCCAGTATATTAATTTTCTTTTCTCCTCCTATCCACTAAATCTGAAAATAAAAGTGTACACTCTAAATTTTCAGGCCATAAATATCCATCGCTAATAAACTTACCTTGGAGTTAAGCTGAAATGGATGAAGACCTCCAAACTCCAAAGGGTCATGCCCCTTGTATGACTATGAAGGGAAGGTATGTAAAATTTTCCTATTTTGGCCTACAGACAAATATCATTTTAATTTTAAAATTCTTATCCGAGTTTTCAAATCCCTCCACACCTTGCCCTTCCTTATATACATAAACGCTTCTATACTTCCTTAACCCCTGAGATCCCTCTCTCCTCCAGGTCTGGCCTTTTGAATATCCCCAGGTGTCATTGTTCCACTATTGTTGAGTATCTCTTAAGGCCGCAAGGCCCCATGATCTGAAATTTCCTCTGTGTACCTCCTGATCCATCTTTAAGACTTCTTATAATCCATCTTTGCATCTAAGCCTTTGGTCATCTATTTTAATTTCACTTTTTGTGGCTTGGTATCAAATATAATGAAATAATGTTCCTGTTAAAATGTGACATTTTAATATGTTAATGGATCAAGTGTTTATTTCAGGGGGAAAACTACTCACTGCTTACCAACAAAGGTCACAGTGTTTAGTTGTTCATTCTGTGATTATCATAATAAGTACATTTTCTGAGTATTTTCAATATATAATCTCAAATCTGTATTCCACTCGCGTCATCTCCCAACAGGTGATTAGGTGACTCACCTAGCTATCTATGCTTTGGGCATGTTTTAATTACCCACAGATTTAACATATTAAAACATGGAAATTAAGTTTCTTATGGATCATCTCCTGTACATCTCATGTATCTCAGGCTCTTCAGGTTTCATTCCAGTCTTTCTTTTTGGCGTCACTCCATTGTTCTTTAGTTGCTTCATTCTTGTAGGTTTGGTTCTATTCTGGCTCACAACTGTCTCTTTTTAATTCAGCATTTTCCTTTGTTATAAGGGTCAATTATACTATGTGAAGTGAAGCAGCTCGAGTGACTCACCTCTGTTTTGCATTACTAGTTCACCTTTGGTAAACCTTATTTATTCATACATTCATTCAAAGATTGCACTTACTGTTGCTAGTGGGAAGATTAATCTGCCCTTTTCATTTTCAAGGCCTGGAGTTTCCTGAGGGGGTGGAATGTGAAATTGCTTCCAAAGAGGTGTTTGTTTTGCCATTGTTGTAAAAATGCCCAAGTATTCTCCTGATCTTATCACATTACATCCAAACTGAAAATGTGCTTAAATTGACATAAATCAACAGCATAAAACTGAGAAATCAGAGCTTAAGAAAATACCAAACCCAAACAAAAATGTTTAATCTTTGAATCTTCAAATGTAAAGTTCCATCTTGTCAGTTTCTTCCAGTGTGTTTCAGAACCTGTGACAAAAACAAAGTTGCTGGAAAAGCTCAGCAGGTCTGGCAGCATCTGTGGAGGAGAAAACAGAGTTAACGTTTTGGGTCCGGTGACCCTTCCTCAGAACTGATGGTGGCTGGGAAAACGTCAGTTTATATGCAGAAAATAGAGAGGTGGGTGGGTAGAGAGTAAACGATAGGATAGAGCCCAAAGAGAGAGAAAGACAGTTGGACAGACAAAGGAGTTGCTAACGATCAGGCTGGGAGGGTGAATAGTTGTTA
>NC_063345.1:60826230-60826748 GCF_021869965.1 Rhincodon typus | reverse complement strand
TGGGACATGGGAGAGTTTAGGCCCTAAAATTATTGAACTCAATATTGCGTCCGGAGAGCTGTAGGGTCCCCAAGTGGAAAATGAGGTTAAAATTGAATCAGAGATAGTAGGAACTGCAGATGCTGGAGAATCCGAGACAACAAGGTGCAGGGCTGGATGAACACAGCAGGCCAAGCAGCATCACAGGAGCAGAGAGGCTGACGTTTCGGGCCTAGACCCTTCATCAGAAAAGGGGGAGGGGAAGGGGGTTTTGAAATAAATAGGGAGAGAGTGGGAGGCGGATAGAAGAGGGATAGAGGAGAGGATAGGTGGAGAGGAAACAAACAGGTCGAAGAGGCGGGGATGGAGCCAGGAAAGGTGAGTGTAGGTAGGGAGTTAGGAAGGGGATAGGTCAGTCCAGGGAGGACGGACAGGTCAAGGGGGCGGGATGAGGTTGGTCGGTAGGAGATGGAGGTGCGGCTTGAGGTGGGAGGAGGGGATAGGTGGGAGGAAGAACAGGTTAGGGAGGCAGGGACGAG
>NC_063345.1:60812301-60825830 GCF_021869965.1 Rhincodon typus | reverse complement strand
CAAGCAGCATCATAGGAGCAGAGAGGCTGACGTTTCGGGCCTATGATGCTGCTTGGCCTGCTGTGTTCATCCAGCCCTGCACCTTGTTGACATCAAGATAGAGTTAGGTGAAATAATGTGGGAGGAGCCTTGTGTACAACAGAATTACCAACAGCTACCAATAAGGCCTCATGGCTAATTTCTGTGTTGTAACCTCAAAGTATATCTAACTATATAATGGCTTCAGCACTGAAATAGGCCAATCAGCCTATAATGTCTATTCTGGCTCTCTCCACAAGCAACTAAGCAATTTCCACTGTTTTACCTTTTCTCTGTAGACTTGTACATTTTCTCTCTCCAACTCCCTATCTCGATTTGTTTTTGAAAGTCATGACTTAGCTTGCCTCAGCCACACTGTCAAGCATTGCATTCTGACCCTAACCACACACTGCGTTATTCCTTACACCACTTATTCCAACACATTAAGTTAGTGTCCTCTGTTCTCCTCCACCAGTGGAAACAGTTTTTAATTTGACGACCCTTCTTGATTTTGAATCTATCAAATTTCCTGCAGAACAAATCCAACTTCCCCAATCAACGTAAATACAATTCCCTAATGCTGAAATGATCTTTATCATTCTCTTCCACACTGTCTTTTAAGCTTTCACATCTTTCCAGAAGTGTGGTATACACAATATTTGCTGTTTTGTAGAGGTTCACCATAATTTGCTGTTATGTTTCTATTGATAACGTGTATGATCATGTACTTTTTAACCACTTTCTCAATCTGCCCTTCTACCTTCAAAGACTTGTGCATAGATACTCCCCAGTCTCTCTGCTCCTAGGCCCCCTTTTCTATGGAACCCGTATCGTTCAATCTACATTCATTGATTCAGCCTGTACCGGTTTCCGGTATAGAGAACTGCAAAGTCTAGCAACTTCTGAGCAGAAGAAATTCCTCCTTGTCTGTTCATTGAGGTACTCCTTATCCCAATCCTCAACAAAAAAAACTATTTACTCAGCAAACAAGATCTATTTAAGTCAGTGTGTCTACAAACCATAGCAAATGGAACTCAGGGTTAAAGTACAAGGTTGTCCAGCCAGAAAACAACAGTTTCTCAAGCTGCAGCCGTATTCTTAGCCATGGCTCAGTTGGGAGCATTTTCTTCTGAGTCAGAAGTTTGCAGGTTCAAGTCTCATATTGAGAGACCTGAGCACGAAAATAAAAGCTGACACTCGAGTGCAGTTCGGAGATTTGTCTCAGTTGAGATTTTAAACTGATGTCCAGTCTAGGTGGACATAAGAGAATACTAAGATGCTAGTTTGAAAAATGATAGGAGAGTGTTCCCATCGTCTTAGCTGATATTCATTCCTCAATGACAAATGGTCTGGTCATGATCATATTTCTATTTGTGGGACTTTGCTATGTGCACATTGAATGCTGCAATTACAAAATTATTACAACAGGAACTACAGTCAAAAGAAAAGGACATTTTTGCTTACAAAACCCTTTATTCTTTGGGTCTGCAAAAGTGAAGGATAGTTCCATAATATCCTCAATAATTGCTCCAATAAAATACAGTAAGTGGAGTCTAATTACACACAATACAAATTATACAATCAATCCCAGCTGCTAAGGGTTTTATTGTCTCCACTGGTGATTAACAGAGGAATTAATAATCATCTCCACCTTTTCTGGGAATATTGTTGTCATTAAACACAGCCAAATATGGATTCAAACTTTATAGAAGTAAGAAAGAGCTGAATACAAAGTCTAGTTATTCCTCTGTTGCTAATCGCACTTAGATAAGAAAAGAAGAAATAGGCCGCAGGAGATAATCAATCTGATTATGGTTGATCTTTTTGGCTCAATTCCAATAACCACCAATTCCTTATTTTCCCAAGAGATCAAAAATGGTCCATCTCAGCCTTAGATATACTGGAGCAGTCACAATCCTCTGCAGCAGAGAATGTCAAAGTTTTGTGACTGTCTGGGTGAAGAAACTTTGCCTCATCTCCATATCTAAGTGATCATCCCAATTGATCAGCCCTTTATCCTGAAACCAGTGTCCACCTTGAGAAGTCCCTTGACATGTTTCTATGTTTCAATAAGATTAACTCCCATTCTTCTAAACTCTGGACAACATTATATTCTCCCTCTCATTTTACCTGAAGCGTACATTCACTCTTGATTTCTCATGGGCCTCACCAATGAGGGTTGACTAAATATCTTTCAACAGCTTGTATATAAAAATGAAAATGCTGTGTACAAAGATTCAACATATACATGTACACTACAAAATTAATAATCCTTAAGCTCATAAATAAAAATTGAAATCCATAAGATTTCAGATCCCTTTCTTTAGCATTACAACAAATAAATAGACAAACTGAAATGACAGAAATAAAAAGTTGAAAATTCGCTCTTGGAAGTTTAACTACTCCAAAATGAAAACCTTCAAATGTACAAAAGTAAACAATTCGCACCAAGCTTATACACACAAGTTTAAAACGATTGTCATATTTAAAAATCCCATCTGTATTCTTTTAAGGTATATCAAGATCAAACATCAAAATTCAAATACTCTAATTAGAAATTCCCACATCCAGAAGAACTTACTCACTATACATAAAAACATAACCATTTGTAAAAATTCGAATTGTATACAAAGGCAAAGTCTCGTATCCTACAATGTTCCTTCCATTTCTGAACAGGCAAGAACATGTCTACGCAAGCAAACCTAAGCACACACTAGTAAAAGGCAAACACTGAGTATCTGCATTCACATGTGTATATAAAATGTTAAGCACCAGTGTAAAGTTCCCATACAATCATGAATTAAAATCTATACATCCTTGGAGAAATTTTCAAGCACTCATGTAAAATTAAAACTGGCATGGATAAAAATTCAAATTTCCAATTCTAAAAACTGAAAATTACTGTGTGCTTGGGTAATTGTGTAACAAAAATAGATCTAAAATTTCCAGTATCCATATAAAAAGTCTGTACACTGCCCACAAACATAAACTTATAATTTAAAACCTGATGTTTAAAATCAGAGATATATCCAGCACCTACATAGAATATCCCAACACATGGAAGAGAGCGTTAATGTGGTGTTGTAAGATAGCCGCAGAATTACTTAAAACACAATCACAACCTACAACAGTAATGCCGCAAACATTTGAGATTTCAATCATCTATGTTACATTGTTTTGCTTTATTAATTCTCTGATAATCTTAAAATTTCATACTTCCAGCAAGTATAAACTTTAGTAATCCATTCCTCTAATGATTAGCGATAATTAGTTCATAAGTAAGTAATCTTAGAATAGCCAGTAAAACACTGGCTGTAGGACAGATATTGTGAAACTTGAAAGGGTTCAGAAAAGACATAGAAGGATGTTGCTAGGGCTGGAGGTTATTTTCCCTGGAGCATTGGAGGCTGAGCAGGTGATCTCAAAGAAGTTTATAAAATCATGAGGGGCATGGATAGGATGAACAATCAAGGTCTTTTCCCCAGGATAGGGGATTCCAAAGCTAGATGCCATAGTTTTAAGGTGAGAGGGGAAAAATTTAAAAGGGACCTAAGGGGCAACTTTTTCACACAGAGGGCAGTGCATATATAGAATGAGCTACCAGAGGAAGTGATGGAGGCTGGTACAATTACAACCTTTAAAAGGCATCTGGATAGGTATATGAATGGGAACGGCTTAGAGGGATATGGGCCAAACCCTGGCAAATGGGACTAGATTAATTTAGGCTACCTTATCGGCATGGACGTGTTGGACTGAATGGCCTGTTTCCAAGCTGTACATCTCCATGACTCTATAAGCAGTGCAAGTATCCTACTATAAGTTCTCAGAAGCAGTTTAAATTAAAAGAACAAGATGTGTATATTTACCGTAGTTGCTATTTCAGGAAAAAAAAAATGTCTTGTCTATCCAGAGTATATGCCTGCAATTTATTATCTATGTCCAAACAAAAGGGCGTTTGAAATTAAATGCATAATGTAATCTTTCAGCAGGTTAGATTTGCATTGTAGGGACTTATATTTAAATTATTTTTAATCTACCTGTTTGGACATGTGATGGCACACCTCCAAGGCAGGTAGGGACATCAACTTGCACCCTTTAGCCTAGAGTGAAAAATAATACTGCAGAAAGGACTAATGCATACTTTCCACTTAAGTTTAATGACATTTCTATCCAGTGTGACAGAGACTTCGATATAATTGCCCATGAATCCGTTCAGAGATATTATTTCATATTATATTATTATTATATCATTACACACTTGTGGGCCTTGAACCTAAGCCTCCTGGTTCAGATAGAGGGACATTACCACTGCATCAACAATAGCCCTGCTGAGTGACTTACATTTATGCTGACAATTTGTGGCATGTGCTTTAATTTAGACTTTTAGCTTTTTTAGCTTTACCAAAACAAATGCTGTTTTCAAGTTGCAATATCGAATTTGAGTTTCATTCCTCACTTGCAGCAGTAATATCACTTGACGATAAACAAACAGTTGCAGGGAATCTGAATTACTGAAAATGATAAACCCCCTAGTAAATTAGCAATTTTTTTACTAATTGTTAATTTACTTGCTGTGTTAAGTTATAATTATGTCACCTGTTTAAGCCTCAGCTATCTACATATGGTAGACAGGATGTACTATTCACTCATTCTCCACAGAGAGGGCAAATAAAATGAAAAAAAATCAATATCTTAAAAAATGTCACCACATCACTCACTGACAGCAGATAAATTAGGAATTAAATCAGGCAAGCTTAGTAAAGATGGTATTAGTGCAAGCAACAGCCATATCCTGAGAATGAAAAATAGAAGTATAGTATGAATGACTCAGGCACAAAGATGGCACAGATGGTGGCAAACATCTGTGATCATTTTTCAACATTCACATGTTAAATGGGATTCTTCCTTAAAAGGCACGTTTTCTCGTATTCATATGAGGGATGTAAGTGTGACTGCCAGGAACAGCATTTATTGTGCATTGCTAACTACCCTCTAGAGTTGTTTGCTAGGCCATTTCAGAGGGTATTTAAGAGTCAATCACATTGGTGTGGGTCAGACTTGCAAGATAGTGGCAGAGTAGGACGCTCCTGCTGGACCTCCGCCTGCGCTTTTCCTTTCTTTTTCCCTTTTATTTTCTCTCTTTTCTTTTTCTCTCCCCCTAGCAACAGAGGCGAATCCTGGAGCAGGGGCAGGTGCCGTCAGCAAATCCCTGGAGCAGCGAGCCCTGGAGCAGCGCACAGATAGCAAGTCCTCGGCGGAGAACTGTGCAAGGGATGCAGTCCTGGAACTTACCTTGGAGCAGCTGAATGCTGGTACGGAGTGGACTGGGGCTTGGAGTAGAGCGGGGATGGCTTTTGGAGTGGGGTCTGGTGTGGGTGGCCAGACCACATTCAGAGGCCCTGTGCTGAGCTGCTACAATGTAATATTTATTTTGAAATTTCCTACCTTACTTTAATGTCAACCCTTTAATGATGTCCTATTTTTAACTTATTTTTCAACTGTCTTGGGTCACAGGGTGCATCCAAACGGTTCTTTTCGGATTCGGTTAAATATAGTTAAGACGATACTCAAAAATAGCAACTTGCTTGAATATGAACATTTATTGAGTAATGATAAAAGATGAAAAAAGAAATCACCATTTATTACATCATTAAAAATAATGGAAAAGAAAGGGAAAAAAGAAACCAATAAGCCTCACGCCCTTCTGCTCCTCAATTAACAGCTGGTCTGGAGGCAGAGGTTCACGATGACGGTCCAAGGCAAAATCCAGAGACTTGGGATGAAACTGTCTCTCTTATACAGTGTAACAAACAGCAAGCACAGAAAAACAACTACAGAAAAACACAATGATTGTGCTGTCTTCAGCATGTACAGGAATGTCCACGGGACTCATTTAAGGTCACACAGCGGTTGAATATCATCAACAATTTTAGCCCTTCAGCCCCTAACCCTAACTCATCCTATACAATCCACCCTGATGATATTTGATATGTGCATGTTACAATTGTAGATGCAGATGCAACTCAGTGGCAGCCCATGCTAGAACATAAGAGTATATAGAAGATTAAAGCTACAACGAAAATAACTATAACCAATAGGAATTATATAACAATAGGGTGTAACATCAAATTAATGATCGCAGTGGCCTTTGAGGACCAATCCTTAAATGTATAGCCCACCCCTGACGTACAGTCAAGGCCATAATGGAACCAAAAAGTCGTGCCACGTGACTGAGGCGGCCAGAATATCGTCTACATTTTTTTTTTCAGTTAATCTATTTACATAATTTGCTCTAAAAATCAGTATATTCCAGATTCAGGTTCCTTGATTTGTGTTTCTTTTAATTCCAGTTCCCCATTTACAGATCACTTCACCCAATAACTGTAAAATAACACCATAAATGGACTGAAAATTTCTCCAGCTCTCTTCATCTGTACCTGTCTTGAGCTACAATATACATGGTATCAAACAATGCAGCTCTAACGTTCACCAGACTTTACCTTCAGCTTACACTTCCTATGTTTTATTTTTCCAGGTTTCCTTACCACAGACTCCTACACTACCTGAGTCTTAGCTCAGCTTTATTTCAAATACACTACCTGTCCTAACATATTACAATTCCACCTATTGGTTTAGTCATACAGATGCGCACAATGGGGTACTGGATGTCATCCAATGGGCTCTTTCACTTAGTCCACTATTATTTCTCCCAGAGCCCATATTCTTTCATTTCTGTAACATTTTGACATAACAGCCCATCACACTTTTTATTTGGATTGTAATTCATTTTAACATCCCTCCCACTAATACTACTTCATTGTTTTAATATCAGTTTCTCTGTGGAGTTTTGAGTCAGTGTTTTATCATTTAAACTATGTTTTTTGTGTCCTTCCAAACCACAGTAATCCTTCCATCAAGTAAGTGTACATGTCTGCTCTTCAATGCAAGCTTTTTACCATCTCATGTTAGTTACCTCCAAGGTAACGTTCACTTTTGCGCACTTACATCGGTATCCCAAGACCATGTCATGCATTCTTGGTTCCCACATGATCTTATCAAATGATCTATGAGGTTTTACTTATCTCTCCACATCTGGTCCCGGTGCTCAGGTAGTGGCTTGGTCACCAATTCAATTCTCTTAAAATGAAAGACAAGGGCATAAACATGACCAAGAAAAAGCTATTAGTTGCATGTACTCATCTAAAACTCCTTTTCACTACGGTAACATTTTACACTGAATTGTGGTTTCAACCCATTATTCTAATTTTGTTTTGTCTTCTGCCACCAGATTCCACCCTTTAACTATTTCATTTCATCCAATTTTACAACTTAACTATTATCACCATATCTCATTCCAGAGACCTGTAGAGATGCGTAGTCCATGGAACATAATCTTTATAATATTCTAAAACAGAAGTCAAACATTTCTGTTTGATTCAGGCACAACGTACTTTCTTTGTTCTTTCTCTAAGATGACTTTTTTTTAAAGTTACTTGATAACTAATTCTAGATATTTGATATATCTCTATGTAAATTTGTCCAAATTCAATATTGTGTTTACCTTCAAAGTCACTTATCATTTTTGTATGTATTGAAACCACTGAGACGGTGTGCATGCACTTTATCATTTCCCAGAATCCCTTTAAATTTTCAGGTAACTATTCCATTTAGATGTTTTAGAGTACCAGGGCATATGAGTCTTAATATAGTTTCTGTCATGATATGCTTAAGTGTACTTAGGTTCAGTGATTTCAAGATTCCTGACATTCACTACAACTAATATTTCCACAGTACTTCCTCAACACTGAAATGTGTTATTGGTGAATGGCTTGATGGGTTGAGGATGTCTCATCCATTACTGTGTTGCGATGTTGAGATTCTACAAATGGGTTCGGCAGTCAGTGCCTCCAATTTCTGAAAAAAACAAGCTCTATCCATTCCAAGTCAAGCAAAATGGGTTAATTAATATTAATCCACTATCGATTCAAAATGAAAGGTGGTGGGGCGTAAACTCATGTACATAATTATGTCATCCATCTCTCCTCCTCCTTGAAGGGAGGAGCCCACCCCTTCATTAAATTTCCCTTTCCTAAACTCCTCACACACAGGGAGTTGCATTTCCAATAGTCCAATGTCCCTATCGTTTGGATATTAACAAAAGTCAATCTTATTAATTAGAATTAAAGGTTCACTCATATGTTAAAACAATATTTGGAAGTTCACTCTGACCAGAAAATGAAATTCCAAACATGGTAATTTCCGGGATTAAAATTTACCCAATTCCAAACACAACACAGAACTAATTCCAAAAAGTAAATTTTTACCAAGCTTTACATACCAAATTTTTGAATCAACATTTCACAGATTTTTGCCATACACAACCACTGATGGTTTCTTAAATGGACATTACATTAACCATACATGTTTCACACTGATACATGTACAGAACACATTTCTAATCACCATACATTCTCAAAATGCAACTAACTTCAACGATCCCCAGATGTCGAGCTCCATGGAACAAAAATACACAAATTGTACAAGATAACATTTAGCAACCAACAAACAGAGGCGCATTCAAACCAGACTACAAAGAAAGAGTTAACACTTCCGTGCACTTGCACAGCACAGAAACCTGGCCTCCGGTTCTCTCTTTTTCCAGTCAGAACCATTCCCCAATCCTTTTGGGGGTTCTTATTATGCTAACATATTAGCTACAGACCCGAGTCGAGAGTCTGCCACATTTAAACCTGGATTACGGAAGATCTCCGGAGCATCAGGTTGCTTTTCCGTTCTTTTACACATTTGCTACACTCACAGCCTCATCACCAAAAATGTCTTGGATCGTAAGGTGTATCTAAGAGGTACTTTGTGGATTTGGTTAAATGTAGTTGAGAGAAAATTCAACAATAGTATTTGCTTAAATATGAACATTTATTGAGTAATAATAAAATATGAAAAAAGAAAGGAACATTTATTAAGTAAATAAAAAGAATAAAAAAGAGAGGAAAAAGAAACAATAAGCCTCACATCCTCCAGCTTGTCAGGGACCCTTTGATCAATCGCTGGTCTGGAAGCTGAAACTGTTCCTGGCATAATCCCAGTACGAGGTGGAGTCCAGCGACTTGGAACGAAACTGTCTCCCATATTCCATGTAACACGCAGCCAGCCAGGTAGAGAAAAACAATTACAGAAAAATTACATTGTTTGTGCCATCTTCAGCACGTACATGCATGGTCACAGGACTCATTCAAAGTCATGGAGCTGTCGAATATCACCAATAAATTTTAGCCTGTCAGCCCATCAACTTTGTAAAGTACAGCAATCACTTTTATTCTACCTCTGTATCCATGGACTGTACCTCGGTACTTGTACCTAAGATGTCGCCACAAGAAGGCAGACATTGTAAAAGCTTTTCGTTGCACTCCTACACATGACAATATAATATTCTATTCTATGTAGGGTAGATGGTCTAAGGATGACGGATTTCCTGCCTTAAGGACATTTCCAAACAAGATAGGTTTTAATTACTTCCACATTTTCTTTTAAGTTTGAATTCAAACTTCACCACCTGTCATGGTGGGATTTGACACCTTATCCCTATGGCATTATGATGGGTCTCAGATTACTGGTCTAGTGACATTATCACTATGCTACTGCTGCCCCTCAATATTTGTATACCTGACAGGTTGGACATAAACTACATGCCATCTTTGTATGATCAGGGCCAAACACAATTGTACTTCTAAGAGAAGTGAACAATTTCAGTCATGTTGCAGTTATTTCGCTTCTGAAATCTTGGCTCAAAAAATGAAAAATCCCAATGTCAATAAAGCCACCACATCTACATTCCTACTATGTCGCCATTTTTTAACCAATAATCAGTTTCTATTAAGGCAGTTGTTCAATTTGATCTTAAGCAGATCTGAGTGGTTTGCCTCTCTAATGCTCCCTTGATAAACCCAGTGAACACATCTGACATAAGCTCTGCTTAAATATACCTTTAAATATACTTTTCAGCATATACCTACGGTCTCCGGTTGTCCCAAGTCATATCAATATCCAAGCCTTAAATTATAGTAAAACAATGAAAGCAATGATAATGATATCATTAGGACAACTAATCAATGAGTTCAAGATTTAAGCTAAATAACATGTAGAGCAGGATCTTATAGGGGTCTTAGCAAAATGGCCTATGGTGGGATTTGTCGTAGAATTGGACAAGAAGTCCGATAAATTCCATCTCAATGTCAGGAGCATCTTGTTCCATCTTTTATGATGATTGGTGATGCAAGATGCTCACTAGGTATCAGCATGTTGCCAATTGAGGATGATTATTACTCGTTACACACCTTGTTAACAACGCAACGTCTTATTAATATTAGGCTAAGTCGCCAAATGCACCAAACTAGCCAGATGTTGAGAAATCTTGATATGGAAATGAGAGCAGGTACCTGTAAATTCAGCTCACCACTTGATATAAGGGAACTTCATGTTGCACATGGCCAAACAGCACCTCAGGGCACAATCTACAGGTACTGACACACACAACCCTCATCCAAGGACATTGGAATCCAGCATTTGCCAAACCCCCAAGACCCTGCAAGAATCACTCCCACATGTTCTTTAGGTTAAGTCTTGATCCCATTGTGAAAGATCATACTTGACAGTATCAGTATCAGTAATCAGTAATCTCTAATGAGATCAATACCATTGCTTTCTTTGTTTTACTATAATTAGGGAGCTGTTAAACGATCTTGCAGAACGCCCACAAAACATATACTTGTAATGTAGGGTGTATTGGCAACTAGCATTGAAAGGTTGCAGAAGGAACACTTTTTAAGTAGAAACAGGTACTCAGTTGATAGATTGGACCAGGCTACAGATCATGGCTGCTCACTTGCTTTCTTAGCCCCTACCCGCATGCTCACAGTATCTATGCCTTGCCTGGCCATGCCAATTGACACGCTCACACTACTGGTCAGCAGTCCTGAGCCACAGAAGTGTACATTTATGCTGTATGTCAGTGTGTTAAATTCTTTGGTAATCTGTATGGATTAGGTTGATTTTAAAAATGAATGTTTTCTTTATCAAATACATCTTCTTTTGTGTTGAATCTTCACATGGTTCCTAAAAATTACAGCATGGGATATTGGCTTCCCAAAGCTTAGATGTGAAATGCCTGTCCATCATTTTAGTGTATTTAAAACTGATGGTTTAATACTTTTATCACAGAGTAGGGAAAGATATTGCATTTGGGTGCATCAAGCAATTGCACATTAATATCAAAGCAAAATTTCAGAAACAAAGCCAATCTGGAACCCCAATCCTGGCATTTCCTCTGCACTCGTGCCCAGATTCCTCACAAAGTCCAGGTGCAAAAAAATGTCATGGCTTAAAAGAATGTACAATTTAGCACTTAATGATTTACATGCAGGACTGTTGTGATTGGATCTGTGTGTGGGTTCTTTAGCCAATGATAAACTCAGAAGTCAGGTTTCTCATTAACTTTTAATGTTATCCTGCACATATTAAAGCTATGGAGGAGGAAAGCCCAAGCTGTAGGCAGACTAATGTCTTCATAGAACAGCAACACGTGACCACTGAAGTCACAGTGGCTTCACTGATACTGCATAGGCCCATCTAGACACCATCAAATCCTATCACCACGACTACAATATGCAAAAAAGACCCTGAGCTACCCGTTGCCTTCCACTTTCACACACCACCCTATTCCCTGGCCAACATCTCTGTCTCCGGCTTGTGACAGTGTTCCGGTGAAGCCCAATGCAAGCTGTAGGAACAACACCAAACCATCATCTCGCAAACCATCCACAACCTCGTCAGCTCAGGTGACCTCCCACCCACAGCCTCCAACCTCATCGTTCCCCAACCTCGCACTGCCCGCTTCTATCTCCTTCCCAAAATCCACAAACCTGAATGCCCTGGTCGACCCATTGTCTCCGCCTGCTCCTGCCCCACCGAACTGATCTCCAACTATCTAGACTCCATTTTCTCCCCCTTGGTCCAGGAACTCCCTACCTATGTCCGTGACACCACCCACGCCCTCCACCTCCTCCAGAACTTCCAATTCCCCGGTCCCCAACACCTCATCTTTACCATGGACGTCCAGTCCCTCTACACCTGCATTCCCCATGCAGATGGCCTTAAGGCCCTCCGCTTCTTCCTGTCCCGCAGGCCCGACCAGTCCCCCTCCACTGATACCCTCATCCGCTTAGCCGAACTCGTCCTCACACTCAACAACTTCTCTTTCAATTCCTCCCACTTCCTACAGACAAAGGGGGTAGCCATGGGTACCCGCATGGGCCCAAGCTACGCCTGCCTCTTTGTAGGTTACGTGGAACAATCCCTCTTTCGTACCTACACCGGCCCTAAACGCCACCTCTTCCTCCGTTACATTGATGACTGTATCGGCGCCGCCTCGTGCTCCCACGAGGAGCTCGAACAGTTCATACACTTCACTAACACCTTCCACCCCAACCTTAAGTTTACCTGGACCATCTCTAACACCTCTCTCCCCTTCCTGGACCTCTCTGTCTCCATATCGGGCAACCACCTAGAAACCGATATTCATTTCAAGCCCACCGACTCCCACAGCTACCTAGAATACTCCTCCTCCCACCCACCTTCCTGCAAAAATGCTATCCCCTATTCCCAATTCCTTCGCCTCCGCCGCATCTGCTCCCAGGATGAGGCATTCCACTCCCGTACATCTCAGTTGTCCTCGTTTTTCAAGGACCGTAACTTCCCCTCCTCGGTGGTCGAGAACGCCCTCAACCGTGTCTCCCACATCTCCCGCACCTCATCCCTCACACCCCGTCCACGCAATAAAAACCAAAAAAGAATCCCCCTCGTCCTCACGTACCACCCCACCAACCTCCGGATCCAACGCATCATCCTCCGACACTTCCGCCATCTGCAATCCGACCCCACCACCAAAGACATCTTTCCCTCCCCACCCTTATCTGCTTTCCGGAGGGACAACTCTCTCCGTGACTCCCTTGTCCGCTCCACACTCCCCTCCAGCTCCACCACACCCGGCACTTTTCCCTGCAACCGCAGGAAGTGCTACACCTGCCCCCATACCTCCTCCCTCACCCCCATCCCAGGCCCCAAGAAGACTTTCCACATCAAGCAGATGTTCACCTGCACATCTGCCAATGTGGTATACTGCATCCGCTGTACCCGGTGTGGCTTCCTCTACATCGGGGAAACCAAGCGGAGACTCGGGGACCGCTTTGCAGAACACTTACGCTCGGTTCGCAACAAACAACTGCACCTCCCAGTCGCGAACCATTTCAACTCCCCCTCCCATTCCTCAGACGACATGTCCATCCTGGGCCTCCTGCAGTGCCACAACGATGCCACCCGAAGGTTGCAGGAACAGCAACTCATATTCCGCTTGGGAACCCTGCAGCCCAATGGTATCAATGTGGATTTCACAAGTTTCAAAATCTCCCCTCCCCCCACCGCATCCCAAAACCAGTCCA
>NC_063345.1:60782113-60812201 GCF_021869965.1 Rhincodon typus | reverse complement strand
TTTCCTCTCCACCTATCCTCTCCTCTATCCCTCTTCTATCCGCCTCCCACTCTCTCCCTATTTATTTCAAAACCCCCTTCCCCTCCCCCTTTTCTGATGAAGGGTCTAGGCCCGAAACGTCAGCCTCTCTGCTCCTATGATGCTGCTTGGCCTGCTGTGTTCATCCAGCCCTGCACCTTGTTGTCTCGGATTCTCCAGCATCTGCAGGTCCTACTATCTCTATCTTGATGTCGTTTTGAAGGCTATCACCATGGTTTCAGTAAACTGCAAAACCGATTGTATGAAATATAATGTGAAACTGGGGTAGCTATTTTCACCTCTTCAGGCAGGGGAGGTTCTGGCAATGATTTAAAAGAAGTTTGAAAGAAAATCAGGAAATAAAATACTTTTAAGACTGAAAGTGTGAGAGCCACTCAAATTACAAAAGTCCTTGTCAGGGAGCAGGGTGAATGCATACGTAGCCCAGGTTGTTATCTCAATTCAGTAAATCCATATCTTTTTTGGTGTATGATTCAGCCCATAATATATATATCAAGGCATCACATGATAAAGGGTGAACAAAGGATTGGGTGTTGGCTCTAACACACAAATATTTGGCATAGGATGTGGAAACAATCAGCTACAAAAGCCAGATGATTCACTTTTGGAAGTTCACTACTCGGCCAGAAAGTACAGGAGTGACTGAGAAATACCTGTACTAAAATGAAGGACAGGCTGGATGAGCTAATGAAAGCTGCAGAGGGCGAGAATGTGAACAAAGTGCTTGGTGGAATTGATAACACACTGTTTGAAGGAGCGGGACTCGGCAAATTTGACTCATTTTTTAGCGAGGTTTCAGTCATTTCCTCAAAGCTCAACAAGCTGGAAAAGCTGGTTTACGGCATCCAGAGGAAGCAAACAAAAGTGCTTTGTGGGACTGAAAGTGACAGCATATCCAAGGAAAAGCAAAGCCTAGTGGATGCAAAGCGTAATTTTACCCACGAGGCCAAGAACCTGCAGTCACAGCTAGACATGATGCATTTCGAATTTTCTCAGAAAATGGACACTGCGCAGCTGTCAGTAGAGTACAGGATCCGCCAATGCCAGTTTAATGCACTGGCAGCCCGTTATCGGGACATCCTATCTTTTCACTACGCGAAAGAAATCGAGTATGTCTGTAGGTTGAAACAGCAAATCGTTCGACAGACTCAGCTAGCGGGCTTGCAGCTCCAGGATGAGAATATTGACCGTTTGATGGAGAACACTTCAGCCCTGCAAATTGTTGGCCGAGATCTGGAGATCCTCAAAGCCAAACAGCATCTGGCTCTTGCCCAGCAGCGCCAGAAGCAACTGTTGCTCCTCGAATCTCAGATCACTGAAGTTCATGAACTCTTCCTCCAGTTTGAGGTACTGGTAACTGAGCAGCAAGAGATAGTGAACAGCATTGAGTACAATGTAATGCGAACAGTCGATTATACCATTCAGTCAAGAGATAATGTCAAAACTGCAATAAAATATCAGAAAAAATCTCGAGTTACTGCAGCTGCAGCAGTGGTATTGAGCCTGTGTGCCTGTGCACCATGCATTGCGAAGTTGACATCTTAAATATGATTGCACGGCACATGGTTTCTCAGGTTGTCATTTTGGAACCTAATAAGTACTCTGGATTACCTGTATCCGCTCCAACCAGCTGTTCATTTGGATTGCAGTATGTCTATCATCGGATCTTTGTGCATTATTGACTTGCTGGCACATTTATTCCTGTTCTCTGTAAACTGAAGATGAAGCAATGGTTTGTACAATAGGGTCGAGGCGTGTTCATGTTTTCGATGTCAGCCTTGTGTGTCAGTATTTATTTTAGATCCTAGAGGAGATGGGTTGGGGGGGCGTGGTTCAGTGGGGACTTTGGTCTGTGCTTGTATTAATCTGGGAATTGTTTCCAGTTGGACAAATGTGAAAAACACCAAACAGTAAGAGACAATTCAGCCATATCTGTTCTGTTACTTTTGAACCATGCCTAAGGGGTCCTCTTACATGGCTGATGGTTTCTCAGAGTTAAAGTAGAGTTTCAATTCTATTTTGAAGATGATATTAGAAGCTGAAATGAAAAATGCCGCTGTTATCTGTCCTAAACATTGTCAATCCTCTTCACTGGTAGATAAGTTCCTTGCTGCTACACACTGGTACACAGCTTTTAGAAGCTCTGCAAAATTGTATCTTCATTCATTCTCGGGATGTGAGCATCATTAACAATTGCTCACCCCTAGTTGCTCTTAAAAGTGCAATGGTGTACCTTTCTTTAAAAACGGGTGCAGTCTTGCAAGGCTGTTCATTTGGGAGTTGCATGATTTTAACTCGGCAACAATTGAGGAATGGCAGTATATGTCCAAGATAGAATGGTGGTGACTCGGAGGGGTACTCACGGATGGTGTTCTCAACTTTCCTGCTCCTCTGATGCTGCCTGGCCTGCTGTGTTCCTCCAGCTCCACACTGTGTTATCTCTGACTCCAGCATCTGCAGTTCTTACTATCTTTGATGTTCTCATATATCTGCTCTCTTTCCTTTTGGTAAGCGGTAGAGGGATGGAAAATGTGACCAATGTGAGCTGAAAAACAGTAGAAACTGGAGCTTTGCAATTTTTCCATGTATCCCCATTGCAGTAACTATCCATTACAGCAAACTTTGTTCTAACCGGCACCTTATGAACTGGCACTCTCAATAAACTGGCAAAATTATATACCTCAAATACCGTGAAGTTTACTGTATTATTCTGTCCAATTATAATAGGTTTTTATTTTACAATTTACTTACCTCAATATAAACATGCTTGTTGTTCAATTGAATGACCGCATGAAATATGAAGAGTTCATTCAATTTCAAGTCAAATCTCCTCAAATATGATAATCTACTGTGATGTCCGAGTAGTCAGTTGAGAGTGTGAGTGAGAAGGGTCTCTGCTGGTAAGTTTTATTTGAGGCAAAGCTGCATTATTATTTAAGTGATTTATGTTGTAAAAATAATCCAACAGTGATGTGTATATGCCCTGCATTATGTTTCTATTACTCAGTGTGTGTTTTTATATTAATTATATGGACTTCTTGATTATCCGGAATATATGATCAAACAACACATCCTTGTCCCATAGGTGCCGGTTAATAAAAACATTTGCTGTACTATAAAAAGTTTTGCATGAGTGCACACCTCCCAGAAACCTCTTTTTTAAGTGTATATTTCTTTTTCCAATATGTAATGAAAATGATGGTAAGATTTCTGTTCTTATTGTATAAGAGTTATGCAACTGCCAGGAGAGGTATTCTTAGATTGTCACCAGGTTACCTAGAAAATGTCCACTTTGAAAGGAATTTATAATCAAAATGTCAAGGTAAAACTGTTCCACATCTGGGGGCCCAATTCAGTTGCCTGGCACCCTCCAATCTCTCTTTACTTGAACACTATTCTCGAGTTACCATGTATTAATACCAAAGAAATTTTTAAACAGTACTTTCCCCTTCTGCAATTTTTCAGAGCAGTTAGCTGCCGGTACTAGTAAAAATGAAGTCAGAGCTGCTGTAGTCATGTTGCAGCCAGAGACAGAAGTGATTGGCACAGCAAATATTTTCTGCTTCAAATAATTTTATTTACGCTATATCCACTGTTTTTAAGTAACAAGGAAACAATCCAAATGTGAATTGGGTCTTGCAGGCAATCTGTTAATTCCCAAAAAAACAACTTTCTTGTACTGTGTGTGATAACATGAAACATATTATGATAATCCGTCAAGTTTTATTGCAAAACCATGCTTTCCTCACATCCCCTAAATACTATGTACTAAAAGTGGGATTTAGCTTACTTGGTCATTCTTAATCAAAGATTATTAGAATAAGAATGGAAGAACGTGATCCCAAAATCTGAGGAAATCTCTTGTACTAGAAATAATATTCAACTGTTCTGTCACTGTGACCTTGTGTATAAGTCTGTAATCTAACAATAAGCGTGAACTGTGTAACTAATAATATAAAATCTAAAGATACCTTTGTTTACTTGTCACTACCTGATAATTCACATGGAGTCATAGAGCTATGCAGCCTGGAAACAGACCCTTAGGTCCAACTCATACATGACAACCAGATATCCTAAATTAATCCAGTGCCATTTGTCAGCATTTGGCCCATATCCCTCTAAACCCTTCCTATTCATGTACCCATCCAGATGCCTTTTAAATGTTGTAATTGTACCAGCCTCCACAACTTCCTCTGGCAGCTCATTATGTACATGTACCATCCTCTGTATGAAAAAGTTGCCCCTTAGGTCACTCTTAAATCTTTCTTTACTCACTTTAAAGCTATGCCCTCTAGTTTTGACTCCACTACCCTGGGGAAAAGACCTTGGCTATTCGCCCTATCTATGCCCCTCATGATTTTATAAACTTCTATAAGGTCACCCCTCAGCCTCTGATGCTCCAGGGAAAATAGCCCCAGCCTATTCAGCGTCTCCTTACAGCTCAAACCCTCCAACTCTGGCAATATCCTTGTAAATCTTTTCTGAACCCTTTCAAGTTTCACAACATCCTTCCTATAGCAGGGGGACCAGAACTGAATGCAGTATTCCCAAAATTGGGCTAACCAGTGTCCTGTACAGCTGCATCATGACCTCCCAACTCCTATACTCAATGTACTGACCAATAAAAGCAAGAATACCAAATGCCTTTTTCACTATCTTGTCTACCTACAACTCCACTTTCAAGGAACTATGAACCCGCTCCCCAAGGTTTCTTTGTTCAGCAACACTCCCCAGGACCTTACCATTAAGTGTATAAGTCCTGCCCTGATTTGCCTTTCCAAAACGCAGCACCTCATATTTATCTAAATTGGACTCCATCTGCCATTAATCAGCCCACCCATCTGATCAAAATCCTGTATTACTCTGAGGTAATCTTCTTGGCTGTCCACTACACCACCATCTGCAAACTTAAGGAGCCCTATTCTCTCTCTCGTTAAATTTTGGGGTGGCACGGTGGCTCGGTGGCTCAGTGGTTAGCACTGCTCCCTCACAGCGCCAAGGACCCGGGTTCAATTCCAGCCTCAGGCTGTGTGGAGTTTGCACATTCTCCCCGTGTCTGTGTGGGTTTCCTCCGGGTGCTCCAGTTTACTCCCACAATCCAAAGATGTGCAGGTTAGGTGAATTGGCTATGCTAAATCACCCATAGTGTCCAGGGATGTTTAGGTTAGGTGGGTTACACATGGGAATCAGGGCTAGGGGAATGGGTCTGGGTGGGATGCTCTTCAGAGGGGTGGTGTGGACTTGTTGGGCCAAATGGCCTGTTTCCACACCATAGGGATTCTATGGATTCTATTCTATGGATCAGATATATGTACGAAGTGTTGAGTGGCTACTGGATGAAATGATCTTCTGGTAATGTATAGGAGACAAAATACCATTGGCTCACTTGAGATGTTGGATCTTCACCATATCATCCAACTGCTCACTTGATCTTGGCAGTTGGATGATATGGTGAAGGAGGATTATAGATTTGTATGGAGGTGTAATCTAGATGGTTCAAATGTTATCTTTACTGTGATCATAGTTGCTCCTCTGTCATATTACGAGATGAGATAGAACTAATGTTTATCTCAGTAAGGAGTGGACACTGGCAATATGTGTACAGCATTTGAGATGTTACCTCTTATTACTTAATGTGAATTGATTTAAAACAACCCTGCTCAATTTAAACATAAAACCTGCAGCACATTTTTAGAATTGGACACTGCGCACCTTTACCTGGCTTCCCATTCATTTCAAAACATGTCAGTCTTTTAAAACTATTCCCCTTCATCTATCTTGACATTTCTGCAATTGTCGACATTGTTGATCCATACCACCCTCCACCAATGCCTTTCCACCACCTTTCAGCTATATGGGATTGCACTTGCCCAGTTCCATTCCTATCCACATAAGCATCACTAGAGGATCAGTTGTAATGGTTTCTCTTCCTATTCCTGTGCTGGTACCTCTGGTGTCTCCCAAACATCTATTCTTGGTGCACCTATCCTCGTATTTCCCATCTGCTTGTTTCCCCTTTGTGCAAATGCCTGAAAATTCAGCATTCACCACCTCTGTTCTCGCGCCCACTGTCGCTAAATTTATCAAACTGTTTATCCAGAAGCCAGCAATGGGCCAGGAAAAATTTCTTCTTGAACATTGGGAAGACTGAAGCCATTGTTTTCAGCTGCTATGCCAAACTATTTCTGGGCTACCAATTCATTTCCTTTCCCTGGCAACATTGTGAGATTAAACTGGTCTGTTTGTTTGCAACCTTGGCATTGTGTTTGACAATGAAACCAGCTTCTGACCCTATGACCCTGTCATTTTATTGTGACCAGTTCCTGGGCAAAGGTCCCCATTGGTTGTGATTCTGGACAGGATATTACAAAATGTTTACGCTCCTCTTCTTAAATTAACCCCTCTCTTGATCAGTTACACCAAGGTTAATTTTTAAAAAATCACTTCCCTGCTGGATGCTTCTTATTAATTGAAACACATTATATCTCTCAGACCCAATTTAATTAGACTTTGGTGATTTTATTAGCTCCTCAACACGAGAAACAAGAATAAAATGTGACACACTCTGCTGCTTGTGTCCTTCCTCTTTCCAAGTCCTGTTTGTTCACTGTCTTCCGTTACCTTTCTGCTAGACAACATCATAGTTTTAAAATCCTCATCCATTTTCAACCCTGTCCATGGTCTTGCCCTTGACAGTCTCTCCAATGAACCTCCAAGATATATATAATCATCTAATTTAGCCCTCTTACCTTTAGGCAACATTGGCAGGTGTGGTTAGCCCCTACACCTACACTTGGGCTTCCCTCTCTACACCTCACCAACTTTGTACATTATTTTAAGACACTACTTCAAACCTACCTGTGTGACCAAGCTTTAGGACATTACACCTCTTATTTCCTCATAAGACTCTGCCCTAATTGGTTTTATGGTACTGCTTTGAAGCACCAATTGGGATGTTTAATTACCTTGAAGGTGCTACATTATTAGTTCTTGTTGTTGAAACAGAGTGTAACATTTTCACAATGATCAAATATGCGCTTGTAGAGCAGAGCCTTGCAAAATAATGGGTTTGACACTATGGAGCTACACAAACTCCTGCAATGGGACAGACATGGCCCAGAGAGTGGTATCCATGTTATCTACACCTTCAGTGGTATTTACACCAGTACAAACATCATGTAAGGCCACCAGAGTGATATTCAAGTCATGTTTCTGGTTAAACTTGCATGAAACAACCCATTGATCCTTTGAGACATTTCCCTGAAAGCTGTGCTTTTATGAGAGAAATTAAAATTTTATCACTAACATTATGCTATGCAAGGTTATTTCTGACTATTGTACCACAAGGTGTTTTCAGTGATTGCGAACTGTAAGTGGCAGCAACCACATCATAGTTAATTTTACAGTAATTTTACCTGAATTTTATGGCACATGATTATGGAAAATGTTGTAGTCCTGCTCCAGAGCTTTGCCTGTCCGAGAGGCATCTCTAAATAAGATGCTCTATTTTGTTACTGCAAGTCATAAAAATAAATCGAAAACTAAATTTCTGTGTTGCATGATGCAACTGAGCCATTTGCTGCAGTGTCGCTTGTAAAACTGACCTCCACCAGACAAAAAGGCATTGAAGACTTTATTGAGCTAGATGAGTTAGAAAATTGAAAATATGTTGCCTGTCTGTAATGGATGCAATAGTGATAGACTTACACTACAATAGTGCATTCCAAAT
Organism: Rhincodon typus; assembly: GCF_021869965.1. Lineage (NCBI taxonomy): Eukaryota > Metazoa > Chordata > Chondrichthyes > Orectolobiformes > Rhincodontidae > Rhincodon > Rhincodon typus. The sequence continues at coordinate 60,804,433 of NC_063345.1, read as the reverse complement.
AAATTAAAAAGCTGTGAAGTGCTTTCAGGGAAGATAGATATTTAGCAACAGAGTGAAAGGAAACAAAGCTAGATAGAAGACAAAACATATTTGGAGAAAAGGCTTTTGAAATTAGGAAGATAAGTGAAAATGCAATGGTATGCAGTAAGACTGAAGTGAGGTTGTAATGGTTAAAAGTAGTTATGAAAAAGAAAGCAAAGAACTTTAATTCATAGAGTACCTTCAAGGCCTGAGGCCATTAAAAAGCACTTTATTGGCAAAGACATACTTTCAAAGCACAGTTACTGTCGTAATGTGAGAAATTGTTTGCTGCATTTGTGTATAGCACTGACCAACAGCAAGTAATAGTAATCAGAGGATCTATTTTTTTTAGTGATGTATGTTAAAGGATAAATATAGGCCAGGTCAATGGGGAGAATTGTGCTGTTCTCCCTCAGATAGTATTGTGAGATCCTTTACACCCACATAAGTGCTCGATGGGAATTTGATTTCCTCTACATAAGGGGGATTGCAGAATTAACTGATTTGATTCTGTGCAATGGGGGTCAAACATTAGCCAGAGTGAGGAAATAGGACAGCTGTCCTGCCCTAAAATGAAATTAATGAACCTGGAGGATTGGGAAAGCAGTTATAATTCAATGGAGCGTCTGCAGTGTTGAATAGCAGGAGTGCGGTAACATCACGGAGGGTTTTGGTAGAAGAAAATGTGTATTTGAAATTCAATGCATTGTGTTGTAATAAATGGGAAGAGGTTCAATGAGGTAGTAGGGGTATGGGAGGAAACATACTTCACAGTTTATATTTACAGATGCATATTTGTAAATGCATTGTATTTGCAGAGCTTGAAGGCCACCAAGCAAATCATTGGCATTTTGGAATCAGCTACAGAAGCTGTGGTGAGAATTGTTTGGAGATGAAAAGAAACCAGAGCCAGTCACAAAGCTTACATGGGGAGGAAAATACTGTTTGGAGTTAGCCAGGATAATTAGGGCTTTTTAAGAAATATATTAGTCAGTACTCCAAATGGAATTAACCACAGTCTGCATAATGTAAAAACTAAAATCCGTTGGAAATCTCGTAAGAGCTTGAATCCCTTTTCAACCTTCTATTATATCTTGCCCTTTATAATCTGAGCTTTACTGATTGGCAGATGTAAATTTATGAAGAGCAGCTAATGTAAGATGTAGCTACAGCTTCTTAACTTAGCCTTGAGATAAAATATTCTTTGGAGTGTATTCAGACGTTTGATTGTATGATTCTTAATAATTGTCAGGTTACGAGCACTGTGAGTAAGGTCAGCCCTTTATTTTTCATTCGTAGTTACCCTGAATAGATGGCAAAGCTCCTCCTCCTTGCTTGCAGTTTGTTCAAACTGAGCCTGTCTCCTGAGCCATTCAACAGCCACTTCCATTGACCTAGGATTTGAGTTACTTGCAAAGCAGACTAGGTATGGACGCAGGTTTCTATCTCTTACCATTAATGAACCTGTTGGGTTTCTATAACAATCCAACAGCTTCGTGGCCACGAACCCAAAAGCAAATCATGCATTCTGCAAATCTGAAATAAGTCAAAAAACGCTCATTCCATTTGGCAGCATCAACGGAGAGAGAAAAACACAGTTACCCTTTCAGGCCTACTTAGAAATGTAATAAATTTCAAGCATGTGGAAAAGGGAAGGGTGGACAGAGGCTGAAAAAGAAGATCTGTGATAGGATTGATAGCAGGAAAGATTAAATGACAAAAGATGTAGGGCCAAAAGGAGTAGCAATAGGACAAGTAAAGATACGAAAAATGTGTGGAGAGGAGGTGGGCAAGATCATGAGGGTCATGGATAGAAAGCAGCTGTTCCCCTTAGTTCAGGGTCAGTAATAAGGAAGCATAATTTTAAGGTGAAGGTCAGGAGGTTTAGAGGGGATTTGAAGAAAAATATTTTCGTCGGAATCTGGAATGCACTGCTTTGGAGGGTAGTATAGGTGGGAACTCTCACAACCTTTCTTAAAGTAAATGGATGAGCACTTGAAATGTCATAACATTCAAGGCTATGGGCCAAGTGCTGGAAAGCAAGATTAGTGTAGATAGATTGTTGCAGACCTGATGGGCTATATGAGCCGAAGGTACGGCGCTAGCTTTCAAGTGTACACTGATGGCAACCAGATTACCTCACCAGGAACTCTTTTGACTCCTCCATTATTGTTAAGCGATCAGACTGCATATCCATTCTCCAATGCTAGACAAGTTGAAATGCGTTGTTAAATTTTGGGAATACTGATGTTATTGTTTTTGGCTCCTGATCTAAACTCTCCTTCTTACCTATTGACTCCATCTGTGCTCCGAACAAGAGTTTGAGATTATGTTGGTCTGTTCATAAGCTTGGTAGCCCATTTGATCTGGAGATGAACTTCCAATTGCACATTTTACCCATCTATATGACTGTTATGTAGACCTTCATAATATTGCCTGGATTCATCCTTGGCTCAGCTCATCTGTTGTCATTCAAGCCTATGCTACCTCTAGACTTGACTATTTCAGTATAGTCTGGCTGTTCTTCCACAGCCTGCCTTCTGTAAACATGAGATCATCTGAAACATTGTTATCCAGGTCTTAACTCACAACAAGCCCCATTCGCGCACCCGCCCCCCAAAAAAAACTTTATTTCAGCTCCAGGTCAAGCACCAACTGGATTCTGAAATTCCCACTCTTGTTTTCAAACCCCTTCATGGTCTATCTCTCCTTTGGAATCTGCTCTAACCCGACAATGTTGGAGTATTTATTAGGCATGACAGGTGATCTCATTAAAATTTAAGAAGTGTGTTTACCCTTGCTGTGGGCATTGAGAACAAGGGGGAACAGTGTCTCAAAGTAGGGGGCAGCCAATTCGGAGTGGGAGGAGTAATTTATTCACTTCCAATGAGTAGTGAATCTTTGAAAGATAGTAGGAACTGCAGATGCTGGAGAATCTGAGATAACAAGGTGTAGAGCTGGATGAACACGGCAGGCCAAGCAGCATCATAGGAGCAGGAAGGCTGACGTTTCGGGCCTAGACCCTTCTTCAGCTCTACACCTTGTTATCTCAGTGAATCTTTGAAGATCAATAGATTTCTAGATACTGCTGACATCAAGGGATCTGGGGACAGTACAGAAAATGACAGAGGTAAATGACTTGCCATGACCTTGTCACATGATTGAGCAGGCTCGAGGGGTTGAATGGCCTACTCTTGCTAATTTGTTCCTATGTATCTGCTCTCCTTTTAATTCTGGCCTCTTGTGCACCCCAATTTTAATTGTTCCACAATTTCTGGTTAAGTCTTCAGTTACCTTTGTCCCAAACTCTAGAAATTCCTCCCTAAATGTCTCTATTTCTCTTCTGTAAGACAATCCCTGAAAACCTAACACTTTGACTAAACTTTTATCATCTGGCCTAACTTTTAAAAACAAAGACAAACCATGACCAAGCTGTTGAAGATAGACCAAGAAAGAATGTGGCCTCTTAGCCACATCCTTCACAAGTGGACCGAAAGAAGTTGTCACAGAGGCCATCCGATCAGATTATCCCTCTCATACTGAAATCCTGAAATGGAGTCCATTTCCGTTAGCAACACAACCATTCACACGGCATCAGCTGATGCCTTTGAATAAATTAGCCTTGACATAGAACTTTAACTGCTTTCCCTGTGTATTGTAATATAATTCTCTCGTCAAGTGCCTTGGAATGTTTCCTCCCATTAAGGGTGCTACAAATGTTTAAGTTGTTGTTGTCGAAATTCACTTCCTGGAGTGAAAAATGAATCCACAGAATTCCTGCTCAGAGGTGCAGGGGCGACCAAGTGAAGCAACTGATTTTGAGATCTTGCTGCCTACATCTGTTGGAGAAGTGGGTGCATGAGAAGCAGGTTGGTCTGGCCATGGTGTATCCTATATGGTTGATCCATCAGCAAGAATCCACTATCTACATATGGAAAATGGCCACTTGCAAGAGGCAGCAGAGAGCTGCTGCTAACCGTGGAAATGAGGAGACAATAGCTTCAGGATGCAAGAGAAGGAAGCTAAAGGTGAAGAAACATGTACAGAAAACTTCCTCTTGGTCCACTAATTTGGTTCACTGTGATTCCACAGGAATTCTTACAGTGTGGAAGCAGGCCGTTTGGCCTGTCAAATCCACACTGACCCTCCAAAGAACATCCCACCCCCTACCCGATCCCTGCATTTCCCATGGCTAACCCACCTAGCCTGTACATTCCTAAACACTGTGGGGAATTTCCCATGGCCAGTCCACCTAACCTACACATCTTTGGATTGTGCGTGGAAACCAGAGCACCCAGTGGTAACCCACGCAGACACAGGGAGAATGTGCACGCAGACAGTTGCTCGAGGGTGCAATTGAGCCCAGGTCCTTGGTGCTGTGAAACTGTAGTGCTAACCACTGAGCCACTGTGCTGCCCTGAATTTAATCTGAATTTAAATATTATAGCCTTATAAAATCAATACTATAACCTTGAAATTAATGTTCAAAATCAATATGGATGAATATAATATCATCCCTCTGTCTACTCTTTAATTTAGGTAACACCTGGATGGAAACAATAGACAGTAATTTCATATGAAGTTATTTAATTTTTCGTCTCTTAACAATGCTTAAAGGTAATGTTCAAGTTAATGGGTTTAAAACAAGGCAGTAGGGAAACATGAGTAAGCAATGAGACACATCGCAAAACATTAACATTACTTGGTTCTAATTAAATTTAGACAAGGGCTTCGGGTTTGGATGGTACTTGTGACTTATCATTTAAATTTACTTTAAACTGATTTTCTTTGATTAAATTCCGGAACACTCTTCAGTTGTTGAACTAATTAAATGTCAATTTCCTTCTACAATTGAGAAACAATTGTTTTTTGTTCTGAATCAGACCCAGAGATACTTGTACATTACATCTATCATGTCATTAGATGCACTGTGTGCTGTATGCGTCATTCTGATTTCAACAGCGATTTGCATACAGCTCTGGGCCTAAAGCTATGCAGGACCATAATTACATTTTGATGCTTCAATAAGTGTCGTATCTCTTTCCTAGTTTGATGTGGAGTAAGGTCAGCAATGCAATAACTGTTTGTCCTCTAAGCTCAACGGTTGACCCAGGCATAGAGATTTATATTCTTTTCAGTTTAAAACACTGGGGAATGATCGGGATCTTTAAAATGTTATAAGAATTTGTTAGAAGAATAACTACTGATAAACTACACCTTCCAATGGGGTGATGAGGGAGTTTCATCTTAAAATTAGAGCTATGCCTTTAGCAAGGATATCAGGAAGCGTTTTTCTCATACACAAGTAAATTCAAACTTTCAGAATTTTCTAGGGCAGGGAATGCTGAGTGCCTGGACAATTAAAACTTCCAAGCTTGAGTGAGTGTTTTATTTTGGGTAACAATGTGATGAGTTATGGAGATAAGGTGTGTAAGACGGGTGTAGGTACAGCTCAGTCATGGTCAAATTGAAAGGCAGTACGGCTCAAGGGGTTGAACAGCCCATTTCTGATGCAATTTAAAAGCAATGTTTCACCTTTCAACTGTTCTACTTAGCACAATTTCCCATAATATTTGTTTATCAACCCAAGGTATATGCAGGTTTTCCATTTAATGCCTCAGATATGCCCTCTGCCTCCAAGCATAAATATACATTTTGGTTCCTAAATGGCCCCACTTCTCTGAATGCCCTTTTACTATTTATAAGTCCCCGAAAGGATTCTCTTTTATGTTAGCATGCCAGTTCCTTCTCTTGCCGTCATGTTGCTTTTCTCCCTTTTTTTTTTCAGTTTCCCTCAGAATCTTCTATAGTCTGCCTGATTCTAAGTTGCATTATCCATCTGTTCAAAACTTGCAAAATGCCCTGCAAGGAAATACATTTTGGTTCTGTTTTGATGTAACTCATCCAGCCCGTCCAGGTTCGAGCTCCTTTAGAACTGATCCCAATGCTCAATGTATCTGAAGCCCTCCCTCCTGCACCATCTCTCCAGTCAGATATGCATTCACTTCATCTTCCTATTTCTACTTTCCCATGCATATGATGTCTGGGGTAATCTGGAGAAACAACTTTGCAATTTCCCAGTTAGCTCCCTAAATTCTGACTGCATCCACCTTTCTGTCTATGTCCGTACCAATATGGACCACAACCACAGGCTGTTGAGCTTCGTCCCTTGAGATGGTCTGCAGCTAATCCATGGTTCCATCATTAAGGAAGCAAAATACCATACTGGATTCAAATCTCCAGTCACAAAAGTGATTGTCTATTGCTCTTCCAGTCTTATTCATGGCCCATTTTACAGCTGAGCCAGCCATCATCTCATAGATATTTTTTAATCAACCTGTTCAGATGTGTTATGATTCAACTCTGGAGCAGGTGAGACTTGAACCTGGGTCTCCTAGCTCAGAGTTAAGGACACTGCCACTGTGCCACAAGAGCCTTTATCAATTGGTTCATAGTCTTGGCTCTAAATTCACTCTCCAAATAAATCATCTACTTTATTTGGATTGTGAACTGTATGCTGGTTGGAAACTGGGGAACTTCTATGCCAGAGATAGCAAGAACTGCCGATGCTGAAGTCTGAGATATCAAGGTGTAGAGCTGGAGGAACACAGCAGGCCAGGCAGCAACAGAGGAGCAGGAAAGCTGACGTTTTGGGTCTGGACCCTTCTTCAGAAATGGGGGAGGGGAAGGGGGCTCTGAAATAAATAGAGAGAGGGGGAGGCGGTGATAGAAGTTAGACAGTGGAGCAGATAAGTGGAAAGAAGACGGACAGGTCAAGGAGGCGGGGACGAGGGGGGGCTGGTCTTGAGATGATGTCGGGGGTAGGGAGATTTTGAAGCTCGTAAAGTCCACATTGAGACCATTGGGCTGCAGGGTTCCAAGGCGGAATATGAGGTGCTGTTCCTCCAGCCTTCGGGTGGCATCGTTGTGACACTGGAGGAGGCCCAGGATGGACATGTTGTCCAAGGAGTGAGAGGGGGAGTTGAAGTGGTTCGCAACTGGGAGGTGTTGTCGTTTGTCATGAACTGAGCGTAGGTGCTCCACAAAGCGGTCTCCGAGCTTCCGCTTGGTCTCCCCAATGTAGAGGAGGCCACATTGGGAACAGCGGACACAATAGACCACATTAGCGGATGTGCAGGTGAACATCCGTTTAATGTGGAAGGTTTTCTTGGGGCCTGGGATGGAGGTGAGGGGGGAGGTATAGGGGCAGGTGTAGAACCTCCTGCGGTTGCAGGGAACATGGGGCTAGTGGGGAGTGTGGACCAGACAAGGGAGTCACGGAGAGAGCAGTCCCTCTGGAAAGTAGATAAGGGTGGGGAGGGAAATATATCCTTGGTAGTGGGGTCAGATTGCAGGTGGTGGAAGTGGCAGAGAATGAGGCGTTGAATCCAGAGGTTGGTGGGGTGATACGTGAGGACGAGGGAATTCTGTCTTTGTTGTTATTGCGGGGAGGAGTTGTGAGAGCTGAGGTACAGGAAATGCGGGAGACACGGTCGAGGGCATTTTCGACCACTGTGGGTGGGAAATTGCGGTCCTTGAAAAACGAGGACATCTGGGATGTCCGGGAGTAGAACGCCTCATTTTGGGAGCAGCTGCAGCGGAGGCGGAGGAATTGGGAATAGGGGATGGCATCCTTGCAGGAAGGTGGGTGAGAGGAGGTGTAGTCTCCTGTGCCATCTATTTGTTACACTTGCTGATGCTCACTCATTCCTTCTCTCCCAGCATACGTTTTAAATTGAGGGGTCTCTACTTCTGTAAACTTGCTCACTGTGAATCTACCATCCTCACAGTGCACCACAGTGAAACAAGCTTCTGGTCAAGTTCCAAAAACCTGAATCTTGAGCTACTGATGTTGTTGATGATGCTTCTTGTGCGTACAACCCTACTGGTCTGCTTCATAGGCACCCAAAACGACTTAATTGTCCTCCCAGTCTGCTTCACAGTGATCCCGACCTGTTTCACATGCCTCTTAGTCTGCTGCACACTCTGCCTGGTCTGCTTTAATCTCAGCCTGCTTTACACTTCTCCCAGACTGTGTCCTATATCACTCCTCCCAGTCTGCTTCATCATCATCTCAACCTGCTTCACACTCCTGGTCTGATAGGGACATTATAAGTCCCTATCTGACATTAGGAAGTCTTATTTCATGCTCTGTTATGTCCAGACCAATATCTATCCCTTAATCGCTATCACTGAAACAGATTATCTGTTCATTATCAGAATTTGTTTTTTGCAGAACCTTAATATGTGCAAAGTGCCATTTCTCTATATTTCAACAATGACTATACCGGCTTTCTTTTTTATATTTTCTTTCTTAATACCTGCCACTTTAGTGACCAGCTGTTCTTTCCTTTGGCGAGCCGAGAAATGTACTTAGTGGAAAAATATAGTATTAATATGTTCTTTTACAATTACTTTGGAGTCTGCTGTTCATATCTTCTTGACTGATCAAAATTGCTGCGGTTTGACAGCTTTTATTCTTCTCACTGTGACGAAAGGAAAGCAGAGTGCCTTTGAGTTGCTGCAGAGATTTGCTCTGCTTTGCATGGGATGGTGAGAATGAGTCATTGCCACACGGGATACACTTTTAATGATAGGTACCTGAATGCAGATACTTGGGAAGAAGCCAAGATGCAGTTTGCAGTAAACCGCAAACTTGAGCATGAAGCCAGGTGTTGATCATGTGACCAGGGCACAAAAATGCCAGGTAAGAAGGCCACTGGTGCCTGAAGTGATAGCTTTGAAGGAAGAAAAAAAGTAGTTTCATTCCATCTATTTGTTTAAAATTGTTTACTGTTCCTACCTATCCACTCATTTTCAGTTTCCTTTTGGCTTCCCATCTCTACTCTCTTCAGTACCAATAAGCCAAAATTTAGTAATGACCAAATGAACAGCCTCTTAAAGGAGGAACCTTTTTAACAAACAAACACAAACTTTAAAGAAAACTTATCCAACCAACGTAACATGTGGAGACTAATGACGTACACTATACTGCCTATCAATGGTGAATGTCATACATTCCATTTCCCAGGGAGACCTGGTGTGAATGTAACCACAGAAGAAGGGTAGGGAGTTAGGCCAAACAAGACTCCCCATTTTTATATATTTTCTAATCAACCTGTTCAGAAATGTTATGATGCACCCTTGGAGCAGGAAGGACTTGAACTTGGGCCTCCTAAACCAGAAGTAGGGACACTACCATTGCACCACAAGTCCCTAGGTTATATATCAGACATCTTCTTATCCAAAGTATTCTGATATTACACATCTCTGGAGCAGCTGGGACTTGAACCCCACGCTTCCTGGTCTTATTAATCTCCTTGATGTATAACAAGTCTACACCCTAAAAATCTTCTATTTTTCTCGAGTCTTATTCTTGTATCTTTTAGTGTCTCTCCCTATTTATACACTATTGAGTAAATCAAATACACAAACTGACTCCTTAACGCAGAGTTATATTCTTCTTACAGATATTTAACTGAAGTTGATTCGATGGAATTAAGTCCGTAAAGAGGCATTGTAACAATGATCAAAAATTCAAAGCACATTTAAAATTAAAATAAAATGTTGTTTTGGCCTGAGATAAGGCACGCTCACCTCCGATGCACCCACTGCATACTTTACAACTTCTTTTTCAATATCACCAAGGTGTAAATGGAGATAATTGCCAGGGTGCAGTTCCTTGACTGAAAGGAAGCAGTTGTGGCTTATCTTCTTCCTGAACATAGCCATGAGCGTGTTCCCATTCCTTATGAAGATGAATCTCTTCATTTTTGAGTCAGAATCATTATCAACTCAAAGCAAAATACTGCAGATGTTGGACATATGAAGTAAAATAACGTGCTTGAGGAATAGTCCAGTGTTGATCAGAACTGAAAAGGGCTGGAAATTGCAGCTGATAGAAAAGGGGAGGACTGAGTGGAACAGAGATGCTGAGAGGGCTGAGAACAAATCCTAGAGAGTGCTGATGGTAGAAAAGGAGTGATGAGGATGTAAACTTGGTGTAATTGATGGGTGTAAAAAAAGAGAAAATCAGACCACTCTGCTGAGGGCAGTGAACAAAACAGAAATGAAAAATGACTTGGGGTTAATGAAAATGGAGGACAGAGGTCATGCTGTGAAGTTATGAATGTTGATATTTATGATACCACCGCCAAACACACCATCTCCTCCCCTCTGCTGTCAGCATTCCGCAAGCTCCATCTCCTTCAAAACCCCGGTACACTCCTCCATCATTCCTCATACTCCCCCATCACCTCCTCCCTACACCCCACCCATGCCGCCTTCCCAAGCAGCTACAGAAGGTGTGACACTTGCCTATTCACCTTCTCCATTCTCACTCTCCATAGCTCCAAGTACACCTTCTAGGTGAAGGAACGTTTTAATTGTACTTCTTTCAATCTAGTGAACTGTATTTGCTGCTCATAATGTGGTTTTTTTAAGATTGGAGTGACCAAACATTGCCTTGCTGACAGCTTTGAGGAACGTCTCTGCTCCTTCTGTAGGAATGATCCTTCCAGATGCTTGTTTTTTCAACAAACCGTCTTGCTTCCATGCTAATATTTCCATCCTGGGGTTGCTACAGTGTTTCAATGAAGCTGAATGCAAGCTGGAGAAAAAAACATCTCATCTTAGAGCCTCCAAGGCTCAATATTGAGATCTACAGCTTCAGACTATGACCTCTGTCCTACATTTTTATTACAAGACCTCCTACCTCTTTCCCCCACAGCAAGGTTATGTTTGTGTCTTGTTGACTTTACTCTCAACACAATATACCCGTTTGCTCCTTTTCACAGTGATCATTTATATCTGTTTTACATCTCTGTCACTCTTTTACTACCATTAGCAATACCCTTTCTTCTGCTCTGGGCTGCTTCACCATCTGTTCCACTCACTCCTCCTCTTCCTCTGCATTTATGTATAAACAACACTATTTCCAGCTCCTTTTGCTTCTCAAGCAGAATCATATTGGGCTCAATGCACTAACTCTGTTTCTTTTTCCACAGACGCTGCTGTATTTCTCCAGGAATTTCTGCTTTGATTTCTTCTTCAATTAAATGTTTTTCCTGGTTTTCTAATTGGATACAAACTATTAATTAGGCCTTGTTGAAAGTAGCCAAGTTATCGATTGAATATAGAAAAATCAAAACAATCAATAACTCTTTTTTTCGCACAAAACTATAAAGTGATTGCTTTTTAGTTAGCAAATAAGGTATTACCACTCATCTCAGTCACTTTAAATCAGGAAACTGAGATACAGAATAAAGCCCCACTGAATCCAAGTGAAAAGAGGGCTGAAAGGGTGAATTAAGTCAAAAAGAACATTTAAAACCCCCTCACAATATTTCTTAATTTTCTTTCTCTCTCCAGTTCTTTCTCTGTAGGAAATATGGAGTGCATGATTAAAACATAATACCAATGATAGAATTAAACAAAAGAGTAAAGCCTACCTTCTGGGTTATGTCTCTGTATTTTTTTAAAATCATCTGATATAAAAATGGTCTTGTTGCTGCACCCTGAAATGGGTTGGTAAGATGGTTTAATTTTTTTCTCTGCCAAGGTGGTTTAAATTCATCTTTATTCTTGTCTGTGAAAATAATAGTCAAACAATTGTGTCACAATGTTGAAAGTACAATGATCTCCATCCATTTTGTGGGAACAACGTAAGGCATAATGCAAAATGTATTCCGTTGTTAAAACTGATATAATTTACTGTGCGTGAAATAGACTGGGACTGCAAAGTCGCTGTGGGAATAGGTTGAACAAGGGACTATGTTTGATAATTAAGCTCCTGAATTGAAAGCAATGAAACTAACACTGTGCCATTTTTCTCTGCTGCACTGCATCACTGGTCCCTATGCCAGAGATGTCTGGAATCAAATTGCTAATCGTTGGGTGGTATGGTGACTCAGTGGTTAGCACTGCTACCTCACAGCACCAGGGACCTAGGTTCAAATCCACCCGTGGGCAACTGCCTATGTGGAGTTTGCATGTTCTCCCCTTGTCTGTGTGGGTTTCCTCCAGATGCTCTAATTTCCTCCCACAGTCCAAGGATGTACAGGTTAAGTGGATTGGCCATGCTAAGTTGCTCATAGTGTCCAGGGATGTGCAGGCTTGGTACATTAACCAAGGGGAATGCAGGGTGATAGGGGAGGAGGTTGGGACTATGTGGGATGTTCTTCAAAAGCTCAGTGTGGATTTGATGGGCTGTGGCTTGCTTCCACGCTGTGGGGATTCTGTACTAGGAGTGCATTTGCACTGAAGACCCCTGTCAATGCAGAAGTCTTATTTTGCACCATGTTAGTTACATTGCAAATATAACTCAAATCCAAGTCAGCCCTTTATGAAGAGAGTGAAACTCTCTGGGAAAAGTAGGTTAATTTCAGTTGTTTCCAGGTCCCTTTGATTGTTGATGCCTGATTTTGCCTATAATCTGAAATTGGTGTATGTAACTAAAATGGCTTGCGAGGCATATGTTCAACCTTTGGCTGTGAGCGGTCCTGATGAAGGGTCCCAACTGAAATGTTGACTTTCCTGCTGCTCTGATGCTGCCTGACCTGCTGTGTTCCTCTAGCTCCACGCTGTATTGACTCTGACTCCAACACCTGCAGTTCCTGCTATCTCCAAGCACCATCATCTCTGATGGTTTCAATGCTGTTACTGGCCACAACCTCAGCAATGGACATCGCAACAATGGGTGAGGACCAACCCCACTGTGGCGGTTACACCACGCTGACATTCTTGTCTGCCTCCTGCTGACTCCAGTTTTGTGCCACCTTGTCCTTCAAGAGAAGGGGCCATCTGTCAGAAGGTGTGGAAGAATCTCTCATGGTGCCATAGCTGTCAATGTGTGAAAGCTATAGGATGTGCATGTGAAACTTACAACTAATTTTTGTGAGGGTGCAGTGGAGTGTATAAATGTCAAATATGACTCATGGGTGCTCAAAGTTGTTGGTATGCAAGTGTATAAGGGTGTTGTGTTTTGAGCAGTGTGTGAGATGGATGTTTTAGTTGGTAGCATATGATATTTGAAGATGCATTCTCTGACCTTGATCACTCATGAGATCATTAATCACCTTGTTGCAATGCAACCAGTTTTGATTCATGGCTTTATTCCTAGTACTGACTTCCAGAATTGTCTAGCTATTCCCTTTTTGAGGGCCATCCTGCTGGTGACTATACATGTCTTTCTTAATCGAACAACAGTTCTGGTGGTGGTCTCTTAATCGACAGATGTTAAATAAATTGCCATTGTGGCCCCAATGCCCTGCTGAATGGGCTCAGATGGCATTTTGTCCCATTTTTGTGACTTACCTTGCAGAAGCAAAATCCTGCCCATGAGTCAGAAGACTGGGGGTTCGAGTCCCAGTCTTGGATTTCAGCACAACTCCTTGTGCTTACTCCTTAGTGAGATACTGGAGGAGTACTGAATGGTCTGAGTTGCTAATTTTCAGATAAGTCATTATACCAAGTCTCTGTCTGCCTTCTCAGAGATGTAAAAGATGCAATGGCAACACTCTTCGCACCATCTGTCAAAATAGACAGGTTCACATCTGTCCATGTTGTGCTCCATCTGTCAAATGATTGCTCTTCACCTGATTCCCTTAGCAAACTCTCCACCTCACCATTACAACTTAGCTTTCTACCTACAATGGGGACATCAGAAAATTTAGCTACCATGCATTCAGTCCCTCATCTAATTTATTAATCTAGGTTGTAAATAGTTGAAGACCCAGCACTGATCCCTGCTCCATTCCAGTAGCTACAGCTTACTAGCACACAAAAAAGACCCAATTATCTCTACTTTTCCTGCTTCCTGTTTGCTAACCAATCCTTCATGCATGCATATATGTTACCCCTCACACCATGTGCACTTACCTTCTGTGGCAATCATTGTGGTGCCTTATTAAATGTTTTTTTTGAAATCCAAACACACATCTACCGGTATAACAAAGTGTAGAGCAGATTCTCCAGCATCTCTGTAACACATCTACCAGTTCTTGTTTGTCCACTGTGAAGCTTGCTTTGTCAGAAAATGCCAATAGATTGGTTAAATAAAATTTCCCTTTCAGAAAGTCTTTTTGACTCTTCTTGATCACATAGAGATTTCTAAGTATCCTGCTATCACCATCCTTGATAATGGATTCTAGTGCCTTCCCTGTGACAGATGTTAGACTATTTGGTCTGTAGTTTCTTGCTTTCTGCCTCCCTCCTTTTTTGATGAAAGATGTTATTTTATTTTCCAATCTGCTGGGACCCTTCCAGATTGAAGGAATGTTGGAAGACTATAACCAATGAATCCATCATCTGTGCCACCACTCTGTTGAAGACCCCAGAGGGCAGGCCCATCCGTTCCTCAGGACTTGTCAAGCTTTAGGTCCAATAATTTTCCTTGTACCTTCTCGCTGTTAAAGGTGATTGTTTTAATTTCATCCCTCCTTATCACCTCTTGAGTTTCAATTATAGCAGGCTTTCTAATTTTTCTCTACTGAAAAGAGGCCCAGCTACGTAAGCCTTTGCTATATCTTTGTTTCCTATTATCAATTCCCTCAACACACTCTCTACAGGGCCAACATTAGCTTTAGTTACACTTTCTCAATTCAAACACTATAGAACTTCTTACCATCATTTTTAAATTGCTAGCTAGCTTACTCCCATACTCTGCTTTCTGCCTGTTTGTTGTCTTTTTAGTCAGTCTTTGCTGGTTCTTTAAATCTGTCTAATCCTCTGACGTAACCCTAATCTTTGCAGATTTGTTGCTTTCAGTTCAATACCATCTTCAACTTCCTTATTTAGCCACAATGATGCATCCTTCTCAAAATAAAACTTTCTTTCTCACAGGGAAAGTTTCTACAGGTTTTGGGATCTTCCCAATATCCGTTCCTCTAAGTGCTGCTGACTGCTTATATCAGGGTTCTCCTCTAACCTGTTCTTCCAGGTGCCTGTGCAGCTAACTATCTCAGGATCATTCTCTCGCCCACTCTTCTAAGTGTTGCTGACTGCCTGTTCATAGAGTCCTCTGTTGGCCCGCTTCGGTCCATAAAATGTCTACACATTTACTCATTACTGCAGAGTCTATACATTAGAAATATTCTTTAGCTGGCAAGTGTTTTCAGACATCCCAAAGTCATGAAAAGGAACAGATAAATGCAAACCCTTCTTTCCATTCATAGTTTTGCTTCTTTCCTCCTTGAGGCTCACAGCCTTAATCAATGGATAATTTACTTTAGTGACAAAATGCACTTTGAAATAATAAATGGAATTTCACTTTAGTTTGCACAGGCACATTCTAATATCAGTGAATCATTGAACTCAGTGCTCTCTTACTTGGAGATAACAAGGGAATAATTACTGTGCAGAGAACTCAATGCTATTTCTTACGTCAAAACCAGCTTATTGATAGGGTAGTGACCCATTTTATGCAGCTTGTTGTTTGCATTTGAGGTGGACCCTTCTGAAATTACTGTTGAAATTCACCCTTGAGGTTAAATACTCAGCTACTCCCTGTGAAGAGTTAAAGGTTAGCCACTGCACAACAAGTATTTTATCCAAATCCAAGGTTATACGATATACGTAATAATCTCGAAAGGAAAAGAACTTATACAACAATTGAATTATTTTATCCTTGGTGCATGCATAACAAACCAAAGCAAAAGACATCTCTTAATTACTGTGTATTCTCAGATGACAACTTGGATTAGACAGTGTTTGTCATAGCCTGTGTAATGGTACATTAGATTATAAGAACATAGCGTTTATAGGATCAGATCTGTGAGCACATCTTATTCATGGACTAACACTGGGCTAAGAGTAGCTATATAGCAAATCCATAAAAGAAGCTGTTGTCAGATAGTTTTTGTTCTGAAGATACGAATTTATGATCATTGCCATCATTGGAATCAGTAACATAATTAAAGCTTCAGGTTTTGATTTATGGGTTTGTGCTGTGATTGGGATATTACCAGTCTCAAACTTAGATTTGTAGCAAATACAATATTTAGATAGGTAAGTTGGAAGTGGTAGCCTCAGTGAGGAAGTGCTGAATGCATTTGTGTACCCTTTCATCTGGCTGATTTTTTTTTAATTTGAGATAGAGTCATAGGGTCATTCAGCATGGAAACAGACCCTTCGGTCCAATCAACTCATGCCAACCATAATCTCAAACTAAACTAATCCCACATGCCTGAACTTGGCCCATATCCCTCATCGCATTACTTATTCACGTACTTATCTAAATGTTTTTTAAATATTGCAACTGTACCCACATCCACCAGTTCCTCTGGAAGCTTATTCCATACACAAACCACTCGCTGTGCAAAACAATTGCCCCTCATGTCTTTTTTTAAATCTTTCTCCTCTCGCCTTAAAAAATATGCCCCTAATGAGATGCTATCCATTTAAAACAAATGCATGTTGAAATATTGCTGGAGGAATATTGCATGAAAGTTTTAAACACTTGTACTGAATAATATACTCCTGAGAATTCTTTATCTCAGACAAAATTTTGGTGGTGTTAACATCACTTTATAACTTTGCAGAAATACCCCCAAATGAGCATGTTGGATTGATGTCTTGATTGAAAAATATAAAGCTCATGGGAAAGGCGTGCCTAAACTGATCACCAAACCAGCATCCAGCGCAAGAGTAGGCTGGTAAAATATTTTCAATGATACATTTTGATTGCATGTAGATTTATAAGCCCAGAAATTCACAAAAGAACAATGACATACTGAAAAGAAACTGATACATTTCTTATTGAACATAATTTGCTGAAGAGTCGTCCATTGGATTTAAACTGTGCCAATAGGTGGTAGTAACAGATAACAAATCCAATGTTTAACTCTGCTCTAGTTTATGCAAAACGGTGAGTTTTCTGGCAATAATAAATGAACAGATGAGACAATTTAAATTTAAATCTGCCATTCCTATTTTTTCCAGAAGTCATTTATGTGAAAATAGAAGGAAATAAATTGCATTTATATAATGCCTTCTTACACCCTCCATGTTTCAAAGCATGGTGGGATTTATATAGTAGTGTAGAACTTACTGTCAGTTTCTTACAGCTGTTCTTAGCTCTTTTAGTCGTGTCACAAAATGCATCATTTGCAACAAAACTAGTGCATGCTATGTTCTGTCACAACCAAGAAAGATAATTCTCATTCATCACTAAAGTACATTGAGGATGAAGTGATCACAAAGTACAGTAATTTGTGATTGATGAACTTCAATATAAGGATCAAAAGACAAAGAATACCCACCTCCTGTGTGGGTGGAAGAAAATAAATTTAATTGAGCATGAGGCTTGGACTATTTGGCTCAGTTATTAATCCTTTTATGAGCACTGTATTGTAATTTTGAGCTCCAGATAGATCTCTTATATCAGGTGTGACATTTTAATTTCTTAAAGCCCCACTGAATGGTTTGAACACTGGGGCCTTGTTTGGAACCTTGCTGACATTCTCCCCCTTGGTTCTAGTGATGTTCTTGAATAGACTGTTCTGCTGAAGTGGAACAACACAACAAAGCACAACTCAAAATCCTTCACCGGCAGATTTGGGATAACCTGCTGATGCTGAGGGACTTGCGTATGCTGCTTTCTACTTTATACAGTCACCCAAATTAGAGAGTAGTTTATTTGTTCATTATGCCAGAAATGCTATGTCAGTATGGTAGTCTGCAATCTGCCATTTTCCTGTTTTTTAGATGATCCCTTCACTTCTTTTTTTATATATTTGCATTTAAATCATGTCTTTTTGTGAATCATCAGAAGGTGATGTGCTCACGGTGGGTGGTGAGGGTGGCAACATAAACATTCTATTTTTGGTGCTAATCATCAGGCATTCCCTACTGATGGTGATGTAGAATAATACTGTTCAATATCCCTACAGTGGAATCTCAATTGAGCCTCAATTGGTCCAATATTGATTCAACATTATGATTTCCATTCACTCAACCTCCTTGTGGCCTTTGGTTAAGTGAGGCTGTTTATTTAGCACTAGTCATTTTTTTTTTAATAGGGACAGGTTTGTGCTGGGGCCTGGATTAGAATTTTCCAAGTTTATTTTAATTTGCTTCTATACCACTGTGAACTTCAAACTTTTCGTTTCAGCCCATTCAACTCTTTTTAAATACTCATTTGTTGACTTTATTTTGCTTGAAGCACTTCCTGAATCCTCAAACACTCAAGAATTGAGGCTGACAGGATCTGATGAAGACTGCCAGTCTTCATTCCAAATGTCAACTCATTTGGTAGATGTATGGTCGTGAGGTGGTAAGTCATCATTAAAAGCCTTGGTAAGTGTAGAATGCTAACTTGGACTGTCCCATCAGCCTCAGACAGCTTGAATGAATGGGGCAGATCAATAATGTTGATGTTTGTGTACTTTGTGGTTTTCTATATTTTATTTCATTCAACATAGACCACAAAAGGTTGAAATCTTATTGAGTCTGGTGTCTGGAAGTTTATTAACAACTAACTATGTAATCTAATAAGACATTGTAGACTTTTCTATATAATCTGGGACATGTGCTTACTTACATTTCATTCATGGTTACCTGGTTGAGTGGCTGCATATCTGCTTGTGTATAAGGTTCACTCTGTGGTGTGCTATCAGTCTTGTCAATGGATGTGCATCATGCATTATTAACGTTTAGTTGATAACAGGTGCGATCCTTTCCATGTCAGAGTCATTTTTGGTATAATGGCTGGTTGGTCATGTACAGCTCTGATGTGTCATCTTTAATAACACAGGATTTGATCGTTGTTTGCAACATTTTATGTCCTGGGCTGTGCACAATGTATTTGTCCTGATGTTCAAATGAATATCGCAAACTCTTATGTCTTGATTCTAACTGCAGTAATTGTTTGCATGCTTATTATTCAGGCATTAATGCAAATTTCCCTCTTCTTTCCAACAATGAATAACATACATGTGTGAGGAATGAAATGTCTAAATCTGTATTTTAAGCATTACAGCTGTTGATGTGGGTAAGCCTTTGCCTTGAGGTGTAGCTCATCAATTTAACATGGCTGTCTGAAAATCTTGGCCAGCAGCTTTCCATTTAATGATCATGGACTTCACTGTATGAACAGTATATTCTTTGAGACCATTAGACTGAAGATAGTGTGGAGAGGATATGATGATTTGAATATCTCACTTCCTACACATGTCTTGGAAGTGGACTCTGGATGTGTTGCAGATCATTGTAAAATGCAACTTATTGAGGAATACCAAACCTACTGAATATGGTGGTTAATGTGTCAATGACTGTTGGTCAGGCGATGTCTTTGATGTATCTTTGAAAGCATCAAGGGGCTATGGAAGAAGTATTGGCTGCTGAGTGAGCACAAATGTGTTGCCTCTTGAGATTATACCTCTGTTTCTACACTTCAGGTGTGTCTTCACCTACTTCACCTCATCTTGGGTAAATATTCAATTCTTCACCCCACTTTGAAGAATTCATCAGATTTCGAAATTTGGAAAATTTTCTGAGAATCTTCTAATCTCGTAGTTCAAGCTTGCCTCAAGGTTATCTCCTTGTGCCTTGTGATTCTTCACATTCTCCTGAAAACAAACCCATCTTAGACAGGTGTCTCCATTACTTCTACCATGTTTGATTGTGTTCTCATGTTGGTTCTTTTAGGCCTTGATACAAACTCAGGTTACTTGGTAACTGTTAAATCTGTTTATAGTCACACTATACATGATAGTATGGTATGGAACAGGAGGCCCTGAGCTGTATAGGGTTAACCTCTTAGCAGAACGCTTACATATAACCACTGATGTCATAGGGTTTTCACAGCTGAAGGACTTGTATACGTGTTCGTCAAACCCTATCACTACATTGTGGAGAATGCTTGCTATTCAGGCGCAAGTATGTTAGATAATGGCATTCTCTAAGTTTCAATATATATAGGATATGGGCTAGCAGAATTAATGCCGGATGAATTTCATACAGTGAAGCATGAAGTGATGCATTTTGACAGAAGGTATAAGGAGTGGCAATATGTTCTTCACTGGGATAAAGTGTGGCTTGGAGGGTAAGTTGCAGATGATTTTGTGTCGGGTGCCCATGTCCTTTCGGTGGTAATAGTTGTAAGTTTAGAAGTTGCTGTTGAAAGAGCCTTGTTCAGTTGCTGCATGTACTGAGATCTTTGGCGGTAAGACAATTTGAGTAATTAGTCAAGCATATGGGTTGAGATAAGTCGAAGTTCGAATGAAAAAAACAAGGAGGTTACACTGAACTTTCTTGACATTCTAGTTAGGCTGTAGCTAGAGTATTTTATCCAGTCTGTTAGTCATGCTTTAGATATGCTTTTAAGGCCTTCAATATGGTGCAGAGGAGATTAACCAGTATAAAAGAATTTGGTTACAAGGTTAAGTTGGAGAAGTTGTTCTTGTAACAAAGGAGCTGCAGGGGAGTTCAGATGAAATCATCAACGATTATAACAGGTTTGGATAATGTAGATGAGGAAAAGCTGTTCTGAGGAGACACGGGTTTGAGATTTTGACAAATGATAGAGAGAAGGCTTGAGGACGAATGTTTTGAAGCAGCAAGTAAGTGATAATGATCTGGAACTCATTACCTGGTCATGGAAATGGACATGGTCTCTGATTTCAAAAGAGAATTGCACAAGCATTTTGGGGAAATAAAATGTGTGGGCTGTGGGATAGAGGAGGGAAATGCAACTGACGTGATTGCTGTATATTGAGTCAACATGAACCCAGTAGGCAGAAAACTCTTTCTATGCTATAATGATTCTTTGACTTCCTGGTAGGCATCTACAAAATGCACGCAACCTGTGAACAGGATGCTCTTAATTATGATTAATCCAGCACTGGAAATTCTCTTTTTTTTCCTCAATTGACAATGAATTTATATATCTTTTAAGTTGATAAATAGATACGCACAGTAAGGTACATTAATAGGTTTTGAATGATAAAGCAGCATCTCAGTGAGGCTTGACATTTATAATGGAAAATATCAGTAACGTGGAAAAGTAGATACTGACTGCAGGTAATTGTTCTCAGTGAGTCATCAAGATCTAATATGCATGTGCCAGCATTTTCCAAACTAAAGTAGGGGACTGAAAGATGATTAAAGAATGAGAAACTGCCAAGAGCTTTAATCAACTCAAGATCCTTCTGCTATGATCTTGGATATTAGGTGATGTTGTTTTCCTCTCTGCATTAATTATTTCTGTCTTGCAGAATAAGTTGTTTGGATTTGTTTACTCATGCTTGGTAACTTTCTACAAATCCAATTGTTATTTACGGGAAGTCTCAGTTCGGAAAGTCCAGCAATCAGTTCCAGCTCAGTGAATATTTCGTAGGCCAGTTTTGTCATACGTTGAACTACTTGAAAATAGATGTGTCCCTCAAGAGAATAAGAAACCCTTTTGGAGGCACTGAAGACTAAATTATTACTCTGTATTTCGTACTTTGATCAAGATAAGATATATAGATTTATGACACAGAAGAAAGCCATTTGGCCCATTGAGTCTGTTACACCTGAAAAAGACCTACTTTCCCTCATCCCACTTTTCAGCTCTCTGTTGTCTTGCATAACTAAGTAATTTTGAGTACAATACGGGTTCCTTTTCTTTCTCCCTTGATTGGTTTCAACAAGGTTAATTTAAACAAGGTTAATTTAAGAAGGAGCCTTTCCTTGAGCCCTTTCTCCCAGACCACATGAATGTATATTTATAAAGAGGACATAATATAACTAGGCCTTCTTGAATTAAAATAGTTTGTTTATTAATTAGTAAATGCAAGAATTAGCAACACAAATTGCATAAACATGGATTAGAAATAAGAGGTGAGAATAAAAATATAACAAGTAAAAAAAAATGTATCTGTCTCTGAATTGTTTGTGAAGAGCAGTGGTTTGAATATTGCAGTTGTGGCATTGGAGGCTACCAAAAGCATTGACACTGGTAGTTAAACAGTTGGTTTCACAATCCTTAGTTTTGCAGACTAGTTGAGATTCTGTAGTTCTGATTTCTTTCAACTTTGAATTCCAGAATTCAAGGCAAATGAGAGTCCTTATGTTTTCCTATGTCCTTTTCTCTGGCTACTAGCTAACTGACTTCTAGCACTCGGAGCGAGAGATACTCTTTACCCGAAATAGAGGGGTGACTGGGAGGGTAGTTCTTTGACTGTGACCTTCACGCATGCAATGTTTGGACTCGGGCTGATACACGTGAAAATGTTCAGTACCATTAACACACTCCTGTAGAATTGAAGATAACAAGGTGTAGAGCTGGATGAACACAGCAGGCCAAGCAGCATCAGAGGA
>NC_063345.1:60719292-60782013 GCF_021869965.1 Rhincodon typus | reverse complement strand
TTGTTATCTCAGATTCTCCAGCATCTGCAGATCCTACTATCTCTGTAGAATTGAAACTGGCTTTTTGACCCCTGTCCTTGTAGATTATTCAAATAACAAAATGTATATTCAGTTTGGAACATAACCCACAGAAGGCAGCTTGCTGTTGAGTAGAGACTGATCAGCCTCCAATTAACCTTGTAGTCACAAGAAATCACAGTCCAGTTATGAAGAAGAGTCACTGGACTCAAAATGTTACCTGTTTTTCTCGCCTTGGATGCTGCCAGGCTTACTGTGTTTCTCCAGCAATTACTATTTTGGCTTTCACAGTCCAGACCGTTTTTGATTATCTTTTTCCCCTTTGACGTGCTTTAATTTGAAATTCCCATCACATCTGTAAGCGTAACATTCTTTGGGTCTCTCTCTCTCTAGACAGATACATAATTTATATTCACAGCTATTTTTGGCTGCATCAGCCCTCTTGGAATTCTTGACCTAAGGTTAGGCTTGAAAAGACATTCATGCACCATTAGCAAAAATGAACCGCTGGGGTAAAATATGTTCAATGCATATAGGTAAATACATTAATTTTACTTTAGTACCATTCTGTCCAGACATGTTTACCTCTGATGGCTAAATAACTCATCAGTAGATCAAGTGAATGTGTATCAACTGTAATGTCATCCTGCATGAATTCAATGTTGATGTTTGAGCCCTGTATAGTGTACATGTGTATAGAGCTGCTGGTGTCATCATTGGCTACGACGAATCTGTTGTCTGAATCTGGCACTGTATTAAGGGCTGCAGTTGTATTTCAATAGCAACATCCACCAGGACATTGCTGGTCCTCAGTTGTGGCATTGGAGGTTACTAAAAGCATTGACACTGGTAGTTAAACAGTTGGTTTCACAATCCTTAGTTTTGCAGACTGGTTGAGATCCTGCAGTTCTGATACCTTTCAACTTTGAATGTACACCATGCAATATATAATGATGACTATGGATTGCCCAACAGGTAGTACTGAAAAACACAACTAAACTGCCCAGACACCTAATGTGCTGTTTTAATAGTTTATTCAATTGGGCTGTGCCTATTGTGATCACATTCAGTTTGTGCCTCTTTGTAGTGTCTTATTCATGGCTGCAGGGGTTAACCTTGATTAACTCAAGTCGTGTTTCCATATTTCTTCAAAGAAGCCAGACACTGTTGTGACTGGTGCCTGGGAACAAAGATCCATCTAGTTAGCTGTCTACTGTGATTAAAGAAATGCCATGTTGTTTGTGAGCACCAAAGCATTGAGTATAGTGACAAGAAAAGGATCACCACAGCCAACGTACGCTATTTTAACTCGAGATGTGTGCCGGCTTTGACGTGCGTTCTACATAATCCAGCAAGGGTTGCAACTTGAGATTTATAGAGCCCACAAGTTCCTGTATGATAAGAACCCACATTAAAGCACAGTGAGATAATACTTGACTCACACTGCTACAGTGAATGAAAGTAATAAACTCACTAAATGATGAGCTGATACTAATTCTTCACACTGACATGAGTAAATTAGTGCTGTTGAAATGAATTCCTTCTTTTACTGGAAACTGGTCCTGCAGCAACATCAGTGGATTAACACAGTCTGTTTATATGAGTCAAAGTTAGTAATTACTATTAACTTTGCTCAGAGAATGTAGGCTTTCCTGGCTAGGTCAACATTTATTGCCCATCCCTAATGATCATTCTAAAGCTGGTGGTGAGCTGCCGCCTTGAAATGCTGCAGCCTTCAAGGTGTTAAGAAGGACATCCAGGATTTTGACGCACTAACACTGAAGGAACAATGATGTAGTTCTACATCAGGATGGTGTGTGGCTTGGAGGAGAACTTACTGGCGGTGATGTTCCTCTGAGTATGCTGCCATTGTTCTTCTGAAAAAGTCATGAGTTTGGAAAGTGCTGTCTAAGGACCCTTGATGAGTTACTGCAGCGCATCTTGTAGACGGTACACACTGCTTCCACTGCGCGTCTGTGATGGATGGAATGAATGTTGAAGGTGATACATGGGATGCAAATGAAGGTGGCTACTTTTCCTATATAGTATTGACCTTCTTGATGATCATTACACATGCACTCACCAGGCAAGGGGAGAGCATTCTATCATATTCCTGACTTGTGCCTTATAAATGATGGACATTGGTCAGAACACTGAGTATAGGAGTTGGGACGTCATGTTGCGGCTGTACAGGACATCGGTGAGGCCACTTTTAGAATACTGCATAAAATTCTGGTTGCCCTTCTATAGGAAGGATGTTGTGAAACTTGAGACGGTGCAGAAAAGATTTACAAGCATGTTGCTAGGGTTGGAGGGTGTCAGTTATAGGCAGAGGCTGAATAGCTGGGGCATTTTTTCCTTGGAGTGTCAAAGGCTGAGGTGTGAACTTATAGAGGTTTACAAAATCATGAGGGACATGGATAGGGTGAATAGACAAGGTCTTTTTCCCAGCATGGGGGTGTCCAAAACTAGAGAGCATACGTTTAATGTGAGATGGGAAAGATATAAAAGGAACGTGAGGGGTAGCATTTTTGAGCGGAGGATGGTGTGTGTTTGGAATGAGCTGTCAGAGAATAGTGGAGGTAGGTACAATTATAACATTGAAAAGGCATTTGGATGGATGTATAAGTAGAAAGGGTTTAGAGGGATGTGAGCCAAATGCTGGCAAATGGGACTAAGTCATATTGGGATGGCATGGTCAGCATGGACAAGTTGGGCCAACTCGTTGTATGACTCAGTGACTCTATGACAGGCATTGGAGAGACACGAGCTCAGTTGGTGAGTTACTCACTGCAGAATTCCGAACACCTGACCTGTTCTTGTATTGACAGTATTTATATATCTGGTCCAGGTCAGTTTCTGGTTAATGGTAATGACCAGAATGTTGATACTGGTTGATTCAGCAATGATAATGCCATTGACCAACAAAAGGAAATGGTTATATTCTCTCTTGCTTGAGACAGTCATTGAGAGGCACTTTAGTTTGGTGCAAATGTTATTTGCCATGCATCAGCCAAACCTATGTGTTGTCCAGGGCTTGCTGCATATGAAAACGGGCTGTTTCAGTATCCGAGGATTTTGTAATGGAGATGGACATTGTGCAATCATCAGTGAACATCCACACTTCTGACCTTATGGCGAGAAGACCATTGATGGAGAAGCTGAAAATGGTTGGGACTTAGACACAACCCTGAGGGATTCAAGAAGAGATGTTCTGGTTCTAAAGTGTTTGACATCCAACAATCATAGCCATCTTCTTTTCTGCTCTGTATTGGAGACTTTTGCCTTATTCCCATTGATTCTAAATTTGTTAGGGTTCTTTAATGCCACATGCAGTCAAATGCTGCCCTGATGTTAAGGGCAGTCACTTTCTCCTCACTGCTGGGATTCAGCTCTCTTGTCTATGTTTGGCCTCAGGCTGCAATGAGGTCAGGAGGTGTGTAAGCCTGGCAAAACCCAAAAGGAGTCCCTGCAGGTTATCGCTGAGTAAATGCAACTTGACAGCACTATTGATGTCCTTTCCATGTCTTTGCTAGTGTTTAAGTGTAGACTAATTAACTAGGTTGGATTTGTTCTCCTTTTCTGAATAGGAAATACCTGGGAAATTCTGCAGTGTTGGTTGGTTACCAATGTTGTAGTTGTAAAGGAACAGCTTGGCTAGGACTGAATTTTTGTCCCCACCCATTGTGGCTGCTATACAGAGGCAGGGGGTAGTTTGAAAATGCTGACACCAGCTGATGTGACAGTTTCAAGGTACCATTTCCACACCTCAACTTTCATAATGGTAGGGGAAATGGGTCAGTGATCCTGTCTGAGTCCCCAGTGACGGTCAATTAAAAAGTAGCTTGATGATATAATAGATTTAATTCATAATAGAGGGTGATGTTGGCATTTTGAAGGGTGCACGGATTGCAAGCATAGTTCATTGTTAAAAGGAAATGGACATAGAGTGCCAATCATGACCACCCCACGTTATCATCTTGAAGGCGAGGACACATCTTGACACATCACTGGTAGTGGGGAGAGTTGGCAGGCACTTCTCCAGCAATGAACGGGGTTGAAATGCCCCTGGCATCACAGAAACAGAAGAGGAGGGGGCAAGGCTGCCAAAAATGGTTGGACAGCTGTTTGTCTGCGAGGATAGTTACAGCTGGCAATAAGGGCATGACTGCCAATGTTTGCGCCCCAGTGGCATTCAGGAGAGGAGCAGAATGGAGGCTGTTTCAACAGTGGATCAACCACTGAAGACGGAACTACTTGGAGATAAAATAATACAGACACGGCTGTCCGCACCAAAAATCTCCCAGCTCTCAGTGCTGCTCACCATGATCTGCTGTAGCCATCAAAGTCCCAGTGGTGTTGAAGATCTTCACTTCAAGCTCCTTCCAAGGAACCTGGAGGGGATGGCACGGCAGGGAGTACCAACAACCTGGGCTAACATATGCCCTTGAGGGCACAGCTGGGTACAGCTAAACACCCACTGTCAATGAAGGCTACACATCGCCTAGATGTTTTTCCTTCAATGCAGAGGATCCCATCATCTCATATCACTTCTCCTGTCACAGTAACATTACAATAGGTGTGTGCCTTAAAGTGGCATCATTTACAAAGTGCAATGGGTAGAAAACAATAGACAGAAGCTGTAAGAACACCCCCACCCCGTGAATCACTCATCGCTCCATCCAATACAATGGCTTCTGCCCTTGGTTATTCCTACAAAGTACTCCCCCCCCCAGCCTAGGATTAAGTGGAGGCAGCCTGTTTACTAGTCTTGCTTTATAACTGAGATAGATACGATGGTTGTAGACGTAACAGAAGTGCCCAGAGGCTCTTGTATCCACACCACTGCACAGCCAGTCTCACTCTCTCTGGACCCAGCTTCACAAACACTCTCCTTATCGGGGGTATCAAGAAGGCTGAGGATAATGGCAGCCCACGAGAAGCAGCCTCCTCAGACGACTCGAGGACATCCTCAACCCTTATTTGCCACTGCAGATTCTGAGTGGAGGGCCCCGATTAGACAGCAGCTGACATCCCCTCTAAAGGTCTCTGGATCACCAGTTCTACTGGCAGCTTCCAGCTACCCAGTGTCTTAGGCATTTAGTCCGTGCCAGTGTGCTCCTCATGTATCTACTATGAGTACTACTGCGTACAATTCCCCAGGAAGTTGGCCACTCTTTCAAAGGAGGAACCCATGCACTCAAGACTCTCTACTACAATGGCACCCAAGAGCTGGAAGGATTCATCAGAACTGACCCCATGACCCCACACTGCCTCAGGAAGCTCTGAGAAGTGGGAGGAAATCCCTTACTAGTTGGCATATATGATTCTGTAAGTATGACTATGAAAGGGTGCTGCTGGATTACTCTGGAACTGCACTGTCAAATTTGGCACAACATTAACAAAGAGGATTGTTCTGGTTTGTCAGGTCACAATGTGCCATTGTCATGTTGGATCCTGTGTCATCCATCCAGTTTTACTCTTATGAGAATAGAAAGCACTGGGTAAATTCAACAAATCCAGCAGGATCTGTGGAAAGAGAAATCAAGTTTACATTTTGCTCCAACATCGTTCTTCTTTGTCAAAGAGTCAGGTTGGATTTGGAACATTAACCCTGTCTTCCTGTCCCCTGCTGTTGCCAGAATGCTGAGAGTTTCTGTTTTTACTTCAGTTCTCCAGTTTTCTTAGACATTTGCGTAATGGTTTGAGGTAACTGAGTGTCTTGTGAGACCAATTTGAGGATTGGTTAAGAATCTGCCACATTTCTGTGGAGTCACACACAGGCCAAATGCGGTAAGATGGTGGATTTTTTTTTCCCCTAAATGAGCATTAATGAATTGGGTTGGTCTTTATGTCAATGTCAGAGTTCCATGGCCGCAATTGTGAACGGGTTTTTATTCCGGCTATATGGTGGGACTGGAATGCATGTGAAAGCAACTGCTGCAATTGTATAGAGCGTTTGTGCAACATCACCCAGAGTATTGTGCACAGTTTGATCTCCTTATCTAAGGAGGGGTATACTTGCCATAGAGGGAATGGAATGGAGGTTCACCAGACCATTTCCTGGGATAAAGGGCTTGTCTTAATAGGAGGCATTGAAGTAACTGGGCCCATACAGGGAAGGCGATGGCCTAATGATATTATTGTTCAACTGTTAATCCAGAGGCCTAGCTGATATTCTGGGGACCCAGGTTTGAATCCCGCCAATGGTGGAATTTGAATTCAATAAAAATTTGGAATGAAAAGTCTAATGATGACCATGAATCTATTGTCAGTTGTTGGAAAAACCCATCAGGCTAATTAATGTCCTTTAGGGAAGGGAACTGTCATCCTTACCTGGGCTGGCCTACATGCGACTCCAGACCCATAACAATGTGGTTGACTCTTAACTGCCCTCTGAGCAATTAGGAATGGGCAATAAATGCTGGCCCAGTCAACAATGCCCATATTATTCACAAGTAAATAAAAATAAACTCTCTAGAGTTTTAAAGAATGAGAAGTGATCTCCTAAAACGTGACAAGACAGAATGTAGATGGAATTTTTCTCCTTGCTGGTGAGAACCGGGGGCATTATTTCAAAGTAGGAGGCAGGCCATTTAAGACTGAGATAAGAAGCATTTCTTCACTGAAAGGATGGTCTAGCTTTAGAAGTCTCTACTCCAGAGAGTAGTGAAATCAATAGTGTGGAAAATAGTATAGAGGGAACTGTTCAGCCAGGATCTGTTTGCATAGTGGAGCAGGCTGAATTGACCTACCCCTCCCTTATTTCCTATATCCATGGGTTAATCATCCAGGTCTCTGGGCTACCAGTAACAAAACCATTTTGTTTCATGCCTCCTGGTACAATTGTGCCATATATTGCAATACAACAGAATTTACAGAACAGAAAATGCTGGCTATCATCAAATATTTGTTAACAATTTAAATGCAATTATCTCCTTTGGAAGTGTATGTATGTTGATTCTGGGATGAGGTTAAACTGAGATTGACAACAAATGAATTAACTGATCACCACTGACTAAAAGAGGGGGATATAAAGGGGTCGGGGAGTTGCATTAGGATTTAGGAGAATAGGATAAAGGAGAATCCCAAGGCATTTTATATGTATATTAGGAGCACAAGGGTAATTAGGAAAAGAACAGGTACACTCAAGAACAAAGGAGGGAATTTATGTGTGGAGCCAGAGGAAGTGGGTGAGGTCCTTAATGAGCACATCACATTGGCATTCGCAAGGATATGGCTGATAATAAGATTAGGGTGTGATATGTTGATATTGTGGGTATGTCCTTAACAAGGAGGAGGTGCTGGGTATCTTGAAAAACATTAATGTAGATAAGGGCCTGATGGGATCTATCCCAGGATACTGAAGGAGGCACGGGAGGAGATTGCTGGGACCTTGGCAGGGATCTTTGTATCCTCTTTGGCCTCACATAAGGTCCCAGAAGACAGAAGAAGAACCAATGATTTTCCTTTTTTAAAAGGCGCAACAAGAATCACCCAGGAAATTACAGGCCAGTGAGCTTTACATCAGTGGAAGGGAAATTATTGGAGAAGATTCTGAGGGAAAGGATTTATTTACACTTGGAGAAGATTGGATTATTAGGGATAGTCAACATGGCTTTGTGCAGGAGAGGCCTTGTCTCACAAACCTGATTGAGTTTTTTGAGGAAGTGACAAAGATGATTGTTGAGGGGAGGGCAGTAGATATTGTCTACATGACCTTACTAACTCATTTGGGCAACGCCCCTCATCATAGGCTGATCCAGTGTACTAGGTCATGTGGAATACATGGTGAGTTGGCAAGTTGGATACAATATTGTCTTGGTCATAGAAGACACAGGGTAGGTTTGGAGGGACGCTTTTCTGACTGGAGGTCTGCGAACAGTGGTGTTCTACAAGGATCAATACTGGGACCTCTATTATTTGTGATATATATAAATGATTTGGCTGGAAATGTAAGTGGTTTGAATAATAAGTTTGCAGATGACGCAAAAATCAGCGGAGTTGTGGATAGTCAGGAAGGTTATCAAAGGATACAGCAGTTGGAAAGTTGGATGGAGAAATGGCAGATGGAGTTTAATCTGGACAAGTGTGAGGTGGTGCATTTTGGAAGATCAAAGGCAAAAGGAAGTTATACTGCAAATGACAGGTCCCTTAGGAACATTGATATACAGAGAGATATTGGGATGCAAGTCCATTGCTCCCTCAAAATGGCAACACCAGTGGTAAAGAAGGCATACAAATGTGCTTCAGAGATAGTAGGAACTGCCGATGCTGGAGAATCTGAGATAACAAGGTGTAGAGCTGGATGAACACAGCAGGCCAAACAGCATCAGAGGAGCAGGAAAGCTGATGTTTCAGAAGAAGGGTCCAGACCCGAAACATCAACTTTCCTGCTCCTCTGATGCTGCTTGGCCTGCTATACAAATGTACTTACCTTCATTCGTCAGGGCATTGAACAAAGAAGTAGACAAGTCATGTTGCAGCTGTAAAACTTTAGTTTGGTCACATTTGGAGTATCGTGTGCAGTTCTAGTTGCCACACTATAGGTAGGATGTAGAGTCTTTGAAGAGGGTGCAAAGGAAGTTTATCAGGATGTTATTTGGATTAGAGTGTATTAGCTATCAGGTGAGGTTAGACAAACTTGGATTGTTTTTGCTAGAGTGTCAGAGGCTGAGGGGCCACTTGATAGAAATATAAAAGATTATGAGAGGTGTGGATGGGGTGAAGAGTTGAAATCCTTTTACTTTGGTCGAAATACCAGAAGGCATATATTTAAGTTGAGGGGGGAAATTTTAAAAAGGATATGCAAGGAAAGTTTTTTTACACGGAGGGTAGTCGGTGCCTGGAATGTGCTACCGGGGAGGTGGTAGAAACACATACTTTAGCAATGTTTAAGGGGCATTTAAATGGTCACATGAACAGGCAGGGAATAGAAGGATATGGACCATGTGCAGGCAGATGGGATTAGTTTAGAATAGTATCATAGTTGGCATATGGGCCAAAGGACTGATTCCTGTGCTGTACTGTTCTATGTTCTGTGTTCACTGAGTGGGTGAGGAACTGATGGAGCACCCTTTTGAAACCATAGTTAGACATAATTCCAAGAGTGATGGCGGTGTTGTGGGAATACACCATGAACAAAAATAGCAATAGAAGTTGCATGAACCCACTTTGATGATAGATGCAGTAAAAGCTGCGCAGTTACTCTCCAAATGGAGCTCATTGTCATCACTATCAGGACTGATCATGTATCCTTAATATGCAGTTTTTTCCTATTTTCCTGAAGTCATATAAAAGCTAAAAGAAATTTAAATAGATTGTTTATCTGATGGCGTCAGCTCAACAAAACGAGTTACTGTGCATCATCCTCGCAGCAGTCATAAAGTCATTGTACTGGCTTGTGTCCCCAGTGACCCATTTCGTGACTTAGTAATTAAAGAATTGAATAAATAGAGATGCGTGTAGTAACTCTTTGCACATTAACCACATTCCTGAAAAGGGATTTCCTTCGATGAGTACTGATTTGTGACAGAAAGCAAAAGGATGAGTCTTCCAGGCTGAAATTGTGTCATAACTATTTTATCTTCAAAGCGTATTTCAGGACCGAATTGCAAAATTATTCAATGAGGTAATTTTAAGATGGCAGGAGAAAAATGGTGCTATTATGAAATAAGAATGCGCATACTTTTGTGACAAGATCATTGTGAATTTGACTATCAGCTGTGTACCTGAGACATTTGTTTTTGGATGATGGAGTGAGCACATAAAGGAAGAATTCTAGTTATGACTTGTATAGTTACATGAGGTGCAATGCAGAAATATAGCAACTCCTGCAATCAGTTTTTATTTTTGCTAAAATGATTGGTTACACCATAATGTTTTACATCTGTTGTAAGATTGTAATTCTACAGCCTGCACTAAATGATTTTTATGCTAGTCGAAGGGTGACTGGACTCTCAAAGTAATTATTCTTTTGAGTTCATTGGTGTTATGCTTATCACAGATTGCTCACTATGCTTTCCACCAGTTTTGAATATAGATTAAGTGCCTACATTGCAAATTATTCCATATCCTTTTGCTTCTGTTTAAGTTTCTGATCAATGGTAGCCTACAGAATGCTTATAGTCTGGGACTGGGGGACAGTAATGCCAATGAATGACAAGGCAAACTGTTTGATTCTCTCTTGTTAGAGATGGTACTTGCAATTAGGTGGCCCAAATGTTATTTACCACTTTTGAGTCCAACCTCCGTGTTACCCAGGTCCTGCTGCAGGCTGTATGGACTTGTTCATAATCTGAGGAGTCACAAGTGGAACTGAACTTTCTCCACTTTTTATCTTATGACGGAGGGGAGGGCATTGATGAAGCAGCTGATGATGGTTGGACCTTTCCTTGCATATCCTTTTTAAAATTTCCCCCCTCAACTTAAATGTATGCCTCCTAGTATTTTGACCCAAGTGAAAGGATTTCAATCTTCACTACCCTAAGGAACTAAAGAGCTGTTCTAGCACAGTGATAGTGTCCATACCTCTGAGTTGGAAGGCCTGGGTTCAAGTCCCACCTGCTCCAAAGGTGTGCAATAACACCTCTGAAGAGTGTGATTAGAAGTATCTATCCAGAGAAATTGCTGCAGTGATCTTCCAAAGTTGAGATGTTTGATTTCCAACAAACAACCTTCTTTCCTTACACTAGTTATCATCCTTAACTATTCTTTCAGACATCCTCTCTGTCTCTTTCTCTGGGAGAACTTGAACTTCTCTCTCTGTCTCTGAAAAGCTTGCTCTTTCTACAACACTCTGTCTCTTCGATTCTCTGATGTACTCTCTCTCCTCTATTTAACTCTGGCTGATCATTTTGACTGACCTCTCACTTTTGATTCTGAATAATAGTCTCTGCCTGTAGCTTTAGCCTGCAGCCTGGCCCACTAGTGGCTTATGTGAGTATCACATTGAGACATGTTTAGATCGTGTGACAGGCAAATTACTTTCAGCACAGGATGCAGCCAGGAGAATAAAGTGCCAGTTTCATTCGTTGTGCATGTGTTGCTTTGGAGTATTACAAAATGAGTTTTGATACTTGGGCTGTGAGAATACACAGGAATGTGCAGAAACACCGTGCTAAGCTATGTGGCATGTCTGTACAAATGAATTTCTCTCAAATAAATAGATGTTTATTTCATTGGTTTTGATGGTTTAACTAAGTACAGAATTATATATAATGATGTGTATTATTACCAATATATATTATATTTTATTAAAGTATATTATTATAGAGGTTTATGAAGTCATGTGGGACATGATAAGGTGAATATCAAGGGATTTTTTCCCTCAGGTGGGAGAGTTCAAAACTAAGGGGCATATTTTTAAGGTGACAGGAGGAAAAGTTAAAAAGGACACGAGAGGCAACTCTTTTACACAGAGAGTGGTTAGTGTGTGGAATGATCTGCCAGAGAAAGTAATGGATACAGGTACAGTTAAAATATTTAAAAGACATTCGGATAAGTACATGAATAGGAAAGACTTGAAGGGACATGGACCTACTGCAGGCAAATGGGACTAGTTTAGTTTGGGAACATGGTTGGTGTGGACTAGTTGGACCAAGGATCTGTTTCCATGCTGTATGACTGTATGACTGTATGACTGTCTGGCTCTTTAATGTTAGGATAAAAAAGAATTGCTTCAACAAGAGAGTTAATCCATGTGAAGTAAGCTTGTTTAAGGCCTTGTACTTTGAAATTCCAAGATTCTCATTTTCAGATCTGAACGTAATACTATGTCATTGAAAGGGGCGAAAAATCGCTGGAGTGTAGTTTTTTCCCCTTGCTATAATAAGATCTAACAGTGACACTCCTAAACTTGTTTTCTTTCCTGCTTTGAGAACCTGTTAAAGGGTAAGCTGCACTTACATTTCCACTGCATGCCATCTCTTCAAATTGATGCCACTTCATCTCATGGCACAGCCATTAATTCTGTGGTTGTATTGAAACCTGGTGGGATAATTTCGGGTCCTGTCTTTCAAGTCCATAAGGTTTAATTAGCACAGCAGTTGGTGACAGAATCTCTCTTGCTTCTGTGAGGCTGCAGAAGACTGCAGACCGGCTCTTGAAAACACATGGAGGTGGTGGGTGAATTTACCTCTCAAATCCCCAAAAATCATGGGAAAATTCAATCAAAGGGACGACCAATCAGTGAAAACCCATCCCCATGGGACTGGTGGGCAAATGCTTCTGCAATCATCGCCAGGTTCGCTCCCTTTGGAGCGGCACGGTGGCTCAGTGGTTAGCACTGCTGCCTCACAGCACCAGGGACCTGGGTTTGATTCCACCCTCGTGCGACTGTCCATGTGGAGTTTGCACATTCTCCCCGTGTCTGCGTGGGTTTCCTCCAGGTGCTCCGGTTCCTTCCCACTGTCCAAAGATGTGCAGATCAGGTGGATTGAACATGCTAAATTGCCTATAGTGTCCAGGGATGTGCAGAATGGATGGATTGGTCATGAGAAATGTGGGGTTACAGGCATAGGGAAGGAGGGTGAGTCTGGGTGGGATGCTCTTCAGAGGGTCAGTGTGAACTCAGTGAGTTGAATGGCCTGCTTCCACACTCGAAGTATTCTATGATTCTGTGTTTACTGCTGATAGGCTCATGGTGAGCCTCTGATTGAAAGTAAGAAGGAAATTACCTGAACCAATGGCAAGAGAAACACTTTGATGGGGGCAGTGCCAAGGCTGAGAGGAGAGTTGAGGTCGGGTTATGGAGGAATTGGTCCATGACTGGGCTGGGGCACTGTCTGTTGGGCATTTTGTCTGCTGGGTCCAAAGTGGATCATCTACCATGGCGGGGGGAGGGGGAGCGGTGGAGAAAGCCCCTGTAAGGGGAATGCTGGGAGAGGGGCAGAAGAAAGAGCCTGTTGGGGGTTAGGGGAGTAGGGCAACTGCCAGGGGAGTGGAGGAGAGGCAAAGGGAGCTCATGCGCGTGTGACGAGAGAGATGCAGCTGGACGGGTGGGCGAAGAGAGAGGATGCAGTTCGGATTGGGGAGAGGGACAGGTTGCAAAACAGGATGGGGAAAGATGGAGGTTGCAAGGGGAGAGGATGCAACGGGGTTGAGGAGAGAATGCAAATGCTGCAACAGAGGGAGGCGGTTAATGGGGCGCACGGCGGGCTGAAGTGGCAGGCTGTAGAGAAACTACAAAGCGAGATGAGGGTGAGGTGGGAGGCTGCAAAGGAACATTACGGCTAGAGTTAGGTATAACTTGAAAGTGGCCACTGCTGCCTCAGAGCTGTGAGCCCACTTTGGGAAGCCTGCCCTAGATTCAATCGTATGAATCTTGAGAAGATGATCAAAATATCCAGAAACTCTCAGAGGAACTCCCCAGAGACTCCCCAACAGTTGCTCATGGAGCTCATTGAGCCACAGATATTACTTGGAGATATATTTGGTTGGGCTTGCAAAGCCATTCATAGGTTCCCACATGCTGCATTTGTTGTACACTAAATGCCTTGCCATCCCAATATAACTCTGTAAATTCATTCAATTAATTTGTTAATCATTTCATCAACTTAGCTTGTAAATTTTAGTCATTTTAAAAAAAAAATGACTTGACCTAATTTAAATTATTGGTACATTTTGAGTCATACAATCATCGTTACTCAGAAAACAGCCCTAATGTGGAGGTGCCCATGTTGGGCTGGGGTGGACTAAATCAGAAATCACATGACACCGGGTTATAGTCCAACAGGTTTATTTGAAATCTCAAGGTTTCAGAGGGTAGCTCCTTTGTCAGTGAAGTGGGAGGGAAGCACACAGAACATAGCATTTATGGGCAGAAAGATCAAGGACAGGGAGACCTAAAGATCATACAAATGGTGTGAGTGGAGTGTCGAATAATAAGTCTTTGCAGGTGATCAAAAGCATTAGATGGCATGAGTAAAGTGTCAATTAGCTGAATAACAACTGAAGGGATGCCCTATAATCTGATTAAATGAGTCAGAGAGATAATTACAAAAAATTAAAACAATGGCATTGCTGGAGACAAACCAACTGACTGGAATAACATGGAACAAAAACAGATGCTGCTGGAAAAGCCCAGCAGGTCCAACAGCATCTGAGAAGAAAAACCAGAGATAGGGTCACTAGACCCAAAACATTAACACTGATTTTTCTTCACAGATGCTTCCAGACCCACTGAGCGCCCCTAGCAACCCCTGCCCTTGCTCCCGATTTACAGCATTCGCAGTTCTTTTGGTTTTCATTTGACTGGAACAACATGATAAGTATGAGTGTCTCATGCCGAGGGTTGAACCAAAGTAATAAGTAATCTAAAATTGTACAAACTAATTAAGGTAGAGAGAGCATAACAATTTATTGAGCTAAAACAGGACAGTAAGGAAGATTTTACAGATACAGAACAGTATGGCGGGGTTACATGTAGCACAACACGAATCCAAGATCACAGTTGAGGCTGTCTTCATAGGTATGGAATGTGGCTGTCAGTTTCTGCTTGGCGATTCTGTGTTGTTGTGTATCTCGATGCACACCTTGGAGGACACTTACCCGAAGATTGGAAGCTGAATGCCCTTGACCGCTGAAGTGTTCCCTGACTGGGAGGGAACATCCCTGTCTGGCGATTGTTGCAAGGTGTCCATTCATCCGTTGTCATAGCAACTGCATGGTCTCGCCAATATACCATTCCTTGGGTCATCCTTGCCAACAGCGTACAGGATAGACAATATTGCCCGAGTCACATGAGTACTTGCCATGTAGGTGGTGGGTGGTATTCCCACGTGTGATGGTAATTTTAATGTTGGTGATCTGACATGTCTTTCCGAGGTTACCGTGGCCGGGTTGTGTGGTGTTGTGGTCGATGTTGCCCTGAAGGCTGGGTAGTTTGCTGTGAACGGTAATGGGTAAAGGTAATCGGGCAATGAAACCCTGTGTGAGAACCTCTCTGGCTATGGTGAGGGCATCTTGAAACCCATTGTGCAAGGACCCACCCAGCTTCTGTCACGACTGTACAGATTTCTTACAGAAACTCAGCACCCATGGATTAGTCGAACCAGGAACATTCCTCATCATAATGGATGTTTTGGCGCTCTACGCCAGCATCCCCCATGATGACAGCATTGCTGCAACAGCCTCAGTACTCAATATCAACATCTGCCAATTTCCAGACGCCATCCTACAACTCATCTGCTTCATCTTTGACCACAACGTCTTCACCTTTGACAATCAGTTCTTTATCCAGACACACAGAACAGCCATGGGGACAAAATTTGCACCCCAATACACCAACATACTCGTGAACAAATTTGAGCAAGACTTCTTCGCGGCACAGGACCTCCGACCAATGCTATCCACCAGATACATTGACAACCTTTTCTTCCTTTGGACTAATGATGAGAAATCAAAGAAACGACTACATAGCAATATCAACAAGTTTCGTCACACCATCAGACTTACCATAGACTACTCTTCAGAATCAGTCTCATTCTTAGACACACGCTCTCCATCAAGGACGAACACCTTGGTCCCTCACTCTACCGCAAGCTAACAGACAACCTCATGAGGCTGCACTTCTCTAGCTTCCATCCTAAACATATTAAAGAAGCCATCACCTACAGACAAGCCCTGTGCAAACATAGGATCTGTTCAGATGAGTACAAACACGATGGACACCTAAAGATTTTGAAGGATACCCTCTTAACAACGGGATACGGTGCTCAACTCATCAATCTCCAGTTCTGACATGCCACATCGAAAAACCCCAATGACCTCCTCAGAAGACAGACACAGGATACAACCAATAGAGTACCCTTCATCATCCAGTGCCTCCCTGGAGCAGAGAGGCTATGCCATGTTCCTCGTAGCCTTCAACATGTCATCGATGTTGGTGAATATCTCGCCAAGATCATCCCTATGACTCCACTTCTCACCCTCAAACAACCACCAAACCTTAAACAGACCATTGTTCACAGCAAACTACCCAGCCTTCAGGACAACATTGGCCACAACATCATATAACCCTGTCATGGCAACCTCTGCAAGACATGTCGGATCATCGACATGGATACGACCATCACACATGGGAACACCATCCACCATGTACTTGGCATTATTCCAGTCATTTGGTTTGTCTCCAACAACACCTTCATTTTAATTTTTTGTCATTATCTCTCTCTCTGCCTGTTTTAATCAGATTATAGGTCATCCCTTCAGTTGTTATTCAGCTATTGACAGTTTACTCATGGTGTCCAACACTTATGATCACCTTTTCGACACTCCACTCACACCATTTGTATGATCTTTTGATTTCCTGCCCTTGATCTTTCTGCCTACAAATTCCGAGTTCTGTATGCTTCACCTGGCAAAGGGGCTACGCCCCGAATAAACCTGTTGGATCAGCCCATCACAAGTATTCAAGCCAAAAGACTGCACTTCTCCTCCTCTTTACTAAATTCCTAACTGTTACTCTCTGCTTCACTTACTCTGTGGTCACAACCCTCCCGCCTCGGGAAATACTGTCTATTTTTTGAGAACATTTATTGGATTACGGTCTCCTTTTTGGAAGGTTGTAGTAAGCTTTACGTACAATCTCTGTACCAAAGGCGTTTCCCCTGTTTTGCTCAGTCTGGGCATTGAGAGTTGAGAGTTCTGTTTGCTGGGTTCAGATTTCCAAGCCCAGTAATGCCATGCACTGATGTTTCATATGCAATATTGTTATGTGTGGCAAGCTGTACAATACTGTCCAAACTCCCCCTATCCCTCATTTAGATTTATAATGACGTAAAAGTATAATTCTGCATCATTACCATTGTTCTGACAAATGGAAAGACTTGGATCCATATTATGCTTTGAGTTTTTTCTATGAATGTTGGCCTTCAGGACAGACTTATTAGCATATAAAATGTAAGTGCATTGTCCCTTTAATGACCTTATTCTTATCTGAAAAAAGCCTTCACACAAGGGCCCAAGGCTTCTTTATTAAAGCAACATGCTTCCTTTTCTTCTGTGCAAGATTAATTTCCACTCTGGAATTGTGCAGCAGAAAAGCCCCAAGTCAGATTCCAGGTGCGTAAATGGGACGATTTCTAGGCTTTCTCATTTATATTGGAGTGATAGAAATACTCCAGGCTTGAGAGATCTTAAACAATATTCATTGGATAGCGATGCATTACAGCTACATTACCAAACAGTAACTGACTTGTCTTTGTGAACCATCAATGCTAAAACAATTGTACTTACTGGATCCTGTAGCTGTTTTGTCCAAATTGTATTTGTAAAAATATACAATGATTCAATGAGAAATTTCAGAGATTACAATTTGGACAGCAGCAGAATAAAACTTGGCCTTGGAGATAAAATATTTAATAATTTATTTATATGTTTGTTTTTTAATGTTCTTCTTGATTTCAGTCTCAGTTCACACCTCTCCACTGAACCTTTGTGCTGTTTCTAAATCTTTTCCTCCATCCAGCATTTGTTATCCATATTCATATATTCAACATGGTGCTCAGTTACGAGTGGTGTACCACAAGGATCTGTTCTGGGTCCTCTTCTATTTGTGATTTTTGTAAATGATTTGAATGTAGGAGTGGAAGGGTGGATTAGTAAGTTCGCGGACGATACGAAGGTGGGTCAAGTTGTAGATAGTGTCGAGGGCAGCTCTAGGTTACAAAGGGACAATGATAGGATGCAGAGCTGGGCTGAGAAATGGCAGACGGAGTTTACTCCTGAAAAGTGTGAGGTGATTCATTTTGGAAGGACAAACTTGAAAGCAGAATACAGGGTTAACGGAAAGATTCTTGGCAGTATGGAGGAGCAGAGGGATCTAGGGTTTCATGTCCACAGTCACCTGAAAGCTGCCACCCAGGTGGAAAGAGTTGTTAAGGCGTATGGTACGTTAGCTTTCATTATTGGAGACATTGAGTTCAAGAGCTGTGAAGTTATGCTCCAGCTATACAAAAGCCTGGTTCGGCCACATTTGGAGTACTGTATCCAGTTCTGGTTGCCTCATTACATGAAAAATGTGGAAGCGTTGGTAAAGGTGCAGAGGAGATTTACCAGGATGTTGCCTGGAATGGAGGGAAGGTCTTACGAGGAAAGGTTGAGAGAGCTAGGGCTTTTCTCTTTAGAAAGACGAAGGATGAGAGGTGACTTTATAGAGGTGTATAAAATGATCAGAGGTATAGATAGAGTGGACAGCCAGAAACTTTTTCCTAGGGTGGAGTTAGCTACTACAAGGGGGCATAGATTTAAAGTGAGTGGAGGTAGATATAGGGGAGACATCAGAGGTAGGTTCTTTACTCAGAGTGGTAGGGGCGTGGAAAGCATTGCTGGTGAGGGTAGTATAGTCGGCCTCGTTAGGGGCATTTAAGCAGCTATTAGATAGGCATATGGTTGATAATATAAGGTAGGGGTGGAGGTCAGATAGACTTTAGGATTAGGATAAAAGTTAGGCACAACATCGTGGGCCGAAGGGCCTGTACTGTGCTGTTCTATGTTCTATATCCATTGTCACTATTCTGATGTAAACTGATCTGTTTGCATTTGTGGGCTCAGTCATGGATAAGGCCAATCCCAAACATTTCCATGAATGCCTCATTCCCAGTGTTCTTTTTACCCCCTCTCAATATAACTTCCTTTTGTATCTGTCTCTGGGGGATGAGCTTTCCCAAAATTGATTTTAGATTTTAATATCCAATCTGTCAGCTGCCAAACCTTTTTTGTTTTTTTAAACACAGCTTTCATTATATTTAATATCCAGCTGGAACCAGCAGTAGTACCTGACCAGTGAAAGACCAGTGTACTATAGGAATTGAGAACAGTTGATTTTTTAAAAAAACTTGTTCTTTTAAACCAGAAGCCTAGGCTGGGTTTGAAAGCAACTGAGCAACAATCCTGACACCTCTTGCCCTAATGTCCGGATTATTTCAGAATGCTCCTAAGGTCATCACTGAGATTGCATCCCCAGGACATTTTGAGGATGAGCTATTTTTTTGAATAGATTTCTTTCTGCAATTTTTACCTATTTTGCTGATAGATAGTGTCCCCCCACCCCCTGACTAAAGAGAATGATTGCTTGAATTTTGGCTCTTGTACTTTGAACTTCTATTGGGTGATATTAATAAATGAGGACCATCATTGGTCATTGTTGGCAATAAACTCTCAATACTGAAATGGCATTCAAAGGGATCAATAAACGGCTGGCATTGTTGCTACAACTGAATAAATGTATTAAAAATTTTGATTTAGAAGTACCTTTCCAGTTCATTCAGCCAAAAATATTGGATGCAAACAGATGCACAAGATAGTGAACAGGACAATAAGGATACTCAGCGATAACAAAGGGATTGTGAATATTACCAGTACTTTGTAGCTTATAAACCATTATATTTTGCTTTTAATGGTAGATTATTCATGCTAAGGGCTGATCCTTTTTTGAAAAATCATATTTTATATACATCAGAATTGACGAAAATGTAGTTAAATTCCTCCCTGTATTCTTTTCATGGAGGGAATAGTAGCTAATTTTAAGTGGGCCAACATCTTTATTAAATGAAACAGAAGAATGTGATACAAGTTTGTACTGCTACAGTAATTTCTAGTTAGTCTTTCAAAAGTTAACTGATTGAATTATGTTACAAACTTCAGGGATAAATAAAATGCACGCTACGTCACAGTTATTTCCTTTCTATCTGAGTTAATAGTATTCACTCTATACCCCTTGATGCTCAGTTGCTCATCATTTTAAGTTCACTGACTGCAATGAAAAGGTGATAGATCCTTCCTCTGGGCCCTGACAGAATTCCCTATTAGGGCAGGATTACTTGAGTACCAGCAGAAGGCAGAACTCTCAGGTGGACACACCTTTTGAAATTCTGTTTCAGAATTTCCGGCAGTTGTTTCATACAACAGCTTGATGCTTCCTCAAAGATTCTGCATTGTTTAATTTCCCTTAGAGTACGAAGTAAGTCATCAGCATAGCACAGTGCAGCCTGCACTGCAGAGATAGTGTGACACAGAGACAAATGACATGTCTGACTCCAGTGATTCATTCTTTCAAGAATGTTGAATTGATCACAATGAGAATGATACTTCTTCCATCTTTCGGAATGCCTTGTGTAACTGATTACATTTTTGTTGATTCTGATGTATATAAAACATGATTTTTTCAAAAAAGGATCAGCCCTTAGCTTGAATAATCAATCATTAAAAGCAAAATACAATGGTTTATAGGCTACAAAGTACTGGTAATATTTGCAATCCCTTTATTATTGCCAAGTATCCTCATTGTCCTGTTCACTATTTTGTGCATCTGTTTGTATCTAATATTTTTGGCTGAATGAACAGGAAAAGTTCTTCTAAATCAAAATTTTTGGTACATTTGTTCAGTTGTAGCAACAATGCCAGCTGTTTAGTGATCCCTTTGAATGCAATCATTTCATTGTTGAGAGTTTATTGCCAACAATGATCAAGGCAGAATATCTTCATCTGTGACAAGCACTTGGTGATTCTGAAACACAAATCTAGAAACACTCAATATCAATCAGTATCTGAGAAGGGAGTAGATAAAGTAAGAAGGAAAAGCATACATTTGTATAATATGACTTCGGGATGTCCAATAGCATTTCACAACCAGTGCATTGCTTTCGAAACATATAGAGAGAAACGCACAATGTTCCACAAATGTCAAATTAATGGACAGTTCGTTTACATTAATGATGTTGATCGAAATATTGTTATTGGCCAGGACATTACAAGAACGCTCTGAAACGAGAGCAGAAAGTGCTGGGATTTCTCACCAAGATAGGCAGAGAGAGAGAAAAACAGAGGGTGAATTTTGTCAGTGTGCCACCGGAGCTGAATATGGGAGATTATCTTGTAGCCAGATCCCTGGGAAGGGCTGTAACTAAGTGCCAGTTACTCTGAGGGCAGCTATTGCTGAGTTCTGGGCCATGATGTTAGCATCCCCTATGCCTTTGACAAAAAGCCACATTACTAACAATTTCAAACAAGCACAAACAAGGTGGTGGTGAGACGGTCACTCTCTGGCAGCTTAAAAAGGGAAGGAACAGAGCCAAATCTCCTTCTGGAGTCTATGTTTACAAAGCAACTCTGGGAAGA
Organism: Rhincodon typus; assembly: GCF_021869965.1. NCBI lineage: Eukaryota > Metazoa > Chordata > Chondrichthyes > Orectolobiformes > Rhincodontidae > Rhincodon > Rhincodon typus. The sequence continues at coordinate 60,760,875 of NC_063345.1, read as the reverse complement.
GATAGCATGTTTTTGTTGGGGTAGATCCCAAGCAGCTTCCTAACATGGGACACTGTCCTATGGAATGCTCCCAGGGATCCAAACATCAACTGCTTCTGGAGGACCATCAACTCAGTGAATGGTGTTCTTTGCTTGGCCTAAAGTCTGTATATGTACCAGTGTAAGTGGCTATCAATGATTGAGCTATGATGTCTGGCACATTCCAAGGTTTAAAATTATATCCTGAGAAACTTGCCAAATTAGAATTCCATAATACGAAGGGGAAAAGCTATAGCTTAGTGCAGATTTTGCAGATGTTTCGGGGAATGGTTTAAATGCAATATAACTGCAGGTGCAATTTGTATTGCAAGTGTCGTGAGGCAGCTAGAGTGCCCTATCACTCACCAGCTTGGGGCTATTTGTAGGATCAGCATGAATGAGAAAAACTTCCAGCTTTGCTAGAACAGGCATGCGTTGTGAAGCAGGTCCAAGGCAAAAATGAGGAGCTGAAGCCATATGCAAGTGTTATTCATCCATGTTTTGAGGGCCTGGGAAAAGTCAGTTTGGTCACTGTGTTGGTTGGAATAACGAAAATGGAGTTTAACTGGACCTTGTTACCATGGCAATGGAATGGTGAGGTGTGACATGGGCTCAGTGTAGCTTTTTGGCTCCTCGTTCATGTATGAGATGTTCCTTTGTGTCAGTTGAAGTATTGTGCTTTAGTGTCAGTATGCATTTAATGTGAAGATCAAATGTAGAATTGATTTATGAATTTTGAATACCCTACTCTTTGTTGTAGTCACACTGGATTGTGGAGTGTGAGTTACCCAAGTTCTTATGACGAATCATGAATTCACTAAAGGATTTGATAACTGAAATGCAATAGTGTGTGGTTTTCTTGAGTATTCATGTTGGGTGACAAACCGTGACCTCATTTATGACCTGATTATGTGGTTCTCACAACTGATCTTTTTGTTCTCTGGTGCTTAAAGTAATGAAAGCAATTAGAACAGGAAAATTGTCCCAACACTGTGCTATATATAACCAGATTAGCCTGTATAGAACTGGGTGAATTGACATATTTTAATTGCTCTTCAATCTACCTTCATAAATTTTATGTATATAGTATATTTTTAGCAAACAAGTTGATTTGGTTATTACTAAGGACAGCTTACATAGATCAAGGGTCAATTTAGGATGCAAACCCAGGTTTCCCAACATGCTATGGTAGTTTTACTCTAACTTGCATAGAGTCATACAGCATGGAAACAGACTCTTTGGCCCAACTTGTCCATGCCAACTGAGTTTCCTAAACTGAACTAGTCCCATTGGCCTGCATTTTGCCCATTTCCCTCAAAACCTTTCCTATCCATGTCCCTGTCCAAATGTCTTTTAAATGTTGTAATTGTACTCACCTCTACCACTTTCTTTGGCAGCTCGTTCCATACATGAACCACCATCTGAGTGAAAATGTTACTCCTCAGGTCCTTGTTTTGCACTCCCCCACCTTGGAGAAAAGACCTTGACTATTTGTCTTACCTATGCCCCTCATGCATCTTTAGGTCCTGCCAGACTCCCCTGTTGCTCACATGTTCTGGAACTCAGTCTGATTGGTAAACTGGGCTTCCAGAGTAGCATATTGCAGCCCGGGTAGGTTCGCTCCCTGACTGTGTAGGGGCGGTGTGGTATCTGATCCACAAATGCAATGTCGAAAAGCTGTTCAACCAGGTAAGCCCAAATGCCTGAACTCTTGGTTGAGTGATCTGATGTTGGGGGCAAGGGTGCTAAACCCTGACTCTGAAAGGGGAGAGAGATGGGGTGGGGGCTGGAGGGGGGGAAGCTTTATTTGGTAGGGAACCTCCTGAAGGATTGTTATTTTTAATGGCTGTTCTGCTCCTGCTCCTCTTAGCCCATAAGCAGTGCTGAGAACATCAATCTCTTTGTCCTAAAATTGTCTTGGCCTCAGTTAAACTGTCAGATTTCCCAGTTAAGGCCTGGAAAAATACGCCAAAAATCTGCCAGGAGATGACCGGCCTCATTAGCATCTTTGACTCAGTCAGAACTCTCATGACACCAGGTTTATAGTCCAACAGGTTAATTTAAAATTGCGAGCTTTCAGAGCATTGCTCCTTCGTCAGACTTCACCTGATGAAGGAGCAGCGCTCGGAAAGTTCGAGATTTTAAATAAACCTGTTGGACCTGTAACCTGGTGTCGTGAGACTTTGGACTGTGTCTATCCCAGTCCAAACAGCAGCATCTCTGCATCATGACATCTTTAACTTGGCAAACTGAGGCCATATTATCAGCAATCTGTGGTGATGACTGTACTGAGTCTGGGCTAAGGCAGCACAGACTAAGCTACCCCCAATTAAATCTTTAAATCCTCAGTAAGCCTTCTGTTAGGGATGTCTCCTGAAGAGTTAGTGAAAACAGTATTAGTTTCCTAGACCCCAGAGCGAGATCTACCTTTGCAGCGGAGGTTGAGAAACTGTACTGGACTGTCATGAGTGGCCCACAATTGACTGATTGAAGATTCCTGGTATCATAGTTCAATAGGGCTCTCCATCCCAAGTTCTGGAGGGCTATTAAGGATTAGATATAATGATGCTGAAGATGAGGTGAAGCTTTAGCTGATGGTCAATAATCAGCTCATGATCTAAAGGGGTACTTTTCTTTTGTGGATGTTTCACTGGAGTCAAGTTGACCAGAGCAGTGTTGGCAGTGAATCCTGGCTTGTAGGGTCAACACATGAACTCCTGGATGGCAGTGGTGGATCGTCAACTGCAGCGATGGTGGAGCAGGCACTTTTGGCTGTGCCAGGCCCAGAGCGTGATCTCTTTCGGCAGTGGTGGGTCGTCGACTACAGTGGTGTCGTTGTCCGGAGCGGCGGTTCCTAGCTGCAGTAGGCCCGGACCGGGGACCTTGCAGAAGTCCTGGAACCATGTTTGGAGCCCAGGCCGATGAAGATGAACTCTGTTTAAGTACTTTCTTTTTATTGTTTTGTATCTCAAAATGGCGCCGGATTGTGGCGACAGAACATTTTTCACTGCATCTGCCGAGACGTATGTGACAATAAATCATTTGTTCATCATCCAGTTACATACCAATTGGCATGGGAAGCCCAGATATTGTGAAGATGGGTTTGACTGGATGTTGACAGTAGACTGTTGAAACCTGGAGGTTATTTGACAAAACCTCCCTTATTGGTAACTCTAGATGGAAGTTTCACTGGGCTACTTTACTAATGGATGAGGAAAATCCAGCAGAGAGGAGCCATGTGGCTTTGGTAACAATAAACAGAATGAGGCCACATTTCATTAACACAGAGCCTGACGCAGTGAGAGGAAATAGTGAAGTCAAGTATCCATGGTAACAATTAAATTTAAGCTTTCATTTATATTTGCATGGGAAGATGTGCCTTAGGTCGGTGCTCTTTTAATCAATGGATCTCTTGTGATTCCGCAGTGATGCTCAAAGAAAGCCTGAATTTACAATAAGGTTTAATTTAAGAAGAAACACTGACCTCGTCTACAGGTAAATGGATATAGGATTTTGCCAAACCTGCTTGACAATTTATTGACTGCTTGTTTTCTGGACTATCAGATTTAGTATGCAGATCATAATGCAAGCTCTACTAGCTCCTGGCTTAAAGGCCCGAAGAGTAAAGAGAGTCTATTTACACAGCAGTACAAGTGAGAATGAGATATCTACCTAACTAACAAATGCCGCACATTGTAACTTCATAGAGGAAAAGGTAATCAAGCTGTTCAGTTTTAAATCAACTGAGCTGTTGTTTTCAAACCATAAACATGCACATGGCATTTTTTATATACCAAGGGTTCATTTTTTTTAAAATAGATTATACAATGCTAAGCTCCTCGCTCATCCTAGGTGATGTTCAATTTTTCTACAAATATTTTACATCTTTGGATATATATTTCACTGGTAATAAAATGGAGTGCGATAAATAATTGCCTCTTTAATGTGTAATGAAAGCATTGTTAACCAACAGTAATTAACATAAAAGTTGCAATATCAATAGAAGATATAAAGGTGTGCTTGATGTCCAGACTGATCTGGTGAGCTGTATACTGACTTAAATTTTATGGCATTTCATTTTAAGGTCTGTTTTTTTTTAAAAAGTGCTTATTAATACTTTCTTGAGCTTCATTTATATTCATAAACTAAATGCACCATATTTAATAAAATTTTCATTTTGATGTATTACTCACGCTAACACCAATTTTAATGAAAGGAGGCACTTGTTCAGCAAGCTTAAGTGGCTGTATAACCAAACACAAATTTAAAACCGTTTTCCTTTTCACAGTCGAAAGTCATTGACTGAGGAAATGCACCTGAGACCACAAGACGAAACCAGATAGCAAAATACAAACGTGAAGAGACGTAATATTAAGTTGCATAGTTCCTCATTTTCAAAGCAAGCCATTCTTGCTGCTTTACCTTATTCTACCAGAAGCAAGTTCATGTCCTGGCAGGCAGTTGGTGACTACTGTATTGAAATTAATTTAATACTCATTGATGTAGTATGAATGCTTGTGAAAGAAGCAGTACACCTTAAAAAAAAAATCAATACACCATTAGTGATTTAGTTTCAGCAACCTCTCAACAAATATACCTTATATGTTCTATATTACATTTAATCTATTGCACAGTAAAATAACATCAGATTAGTTGTTTTGGGTAAAGTAAACTGCTTACCCCTTTTAATTTTTTTACGTTGTGATCAGACTTGTTACAACATAAGAATTATATCGAGACATAGGAACAAGTATCAATGACTTGAGGCTGCTTTACCATTCAGTTAGATCGAAGCTAATCTACACAAACTTGATTTAGTTGCCTTAACTCCGTACTGTTTGTTAAAACACCCAACAAAGATCCATCAATTTCCATCTTGAAAGCCACAGTTGCCCAGCATTTAGAGTTTTTTGGGGGAGAGAATCACTATTCCGTCAACTAGAGATTTGGCTCAGAATTGGACGAGGTGGAAAGTGAAATATTCTTAGAAGCTCAAGAGGTGGAGGAGGTGAAGGGTCAAGATTTAATTTTAAAATGATGCAGCTTCCTACAGAGTTTGAATGTTGTGGGTTCCACTTTAGAATCTAAGACATTAATCTATGTCAGTACCTCAACTGGCTTTCTGAAATACCACCTTTCAAATAATATATAGATGGGGTGCCAATAACAATTTTCTCAAGGACTCCTCTTCAGATTTTCTTGAGGGCTGCTTTTTTGATTTTTATGGGATCCTTTTGGGATTCAGGTGTGATAACCCTTTTAAAAGGCCAATGGAGAATTTAATTAATTAATTAAAAAATTATCTTCCTCTGGAGCTTTTTGAGTACAAGTTTCCCCTTGGTACCAGGCAATGGCCTGTCCAGCTGGGACTCATCACCTGACCCCTTTGGGGCCCCTCTTGTGGCACAGTGGTAGTGTCCCTATCTCGGGACCAGGAGGCCCAGGTTCAAGTTACACCTGCTCCAGAGGTGTGTAATATCATCTATGGACTGGTTGATTGGGAAAAAAAAGTTAAATAAAAGACAGGAAGAAAAGCAGAGCCAGTCAATGGCCAGACTAGTCTGAAATTGCCCAAACTCATCTGATCTCAGATGCTAAGCAGACTCAGGTCTGTTTAGTACTTGGATGGGACACTGCCTGTAAATACCAGGTGCAGTAAAAAGAAGAGGCCCTCATGTAGCACAGGGGTAGTGTCACTACCTGTTTCAGAGACGTGTAATAACATCTCTGAACAAGTTGCTTAGAAATATAGGTTAAATAAAGCAGATCCAACCATGATGATTTGATAGTGAGAAAGTCGCTTAGGCGTGTGTGATAGCTCTTCTGGGTATATATAAAAAAATGGCTAAAAGTTTTTGCTGCTAACTGCATGTTTCTTGGACTTGCTTTGTTGTGAAGATCAAGTTCACTGTATCCCATGCCGCACAGACTCAGAGTGACTCCAAGTACGAATGGGAAATTTCACATCCAAAATCACAGTATCTAAGCACTATGGACCAGCGGTGGATTACAACCCGAGAACAGGCCATCACTATCAATCAACACAAGACTAAAACTAAGAAGAGATACAAGCTACAGGAGAAACTCACCAAACTGATCCACCACAAAGACAAGGACAACAACAAGCCAGACACATGGATAAGAAACCTATACATCAGGCAACTCACAGAAACTGAGAAAGCTCTCCTATTACATGGACTGAACTATAACCACAAAGATGCGAACAGAACAGATTTCATGGCCACCCTGGAGACTACATTGAAAGACAACAGACCCATGGATGAAACACAAAAAGCCATACTGACAAACTATAATCCCCACACTCCACAGAAAGAACAAATGGGGCACCCTGAACACAGAGAGAAAAGCACTAGACAAACTCAAGAAAAACAAGAACATTATGATCCTACCAGCAGACCAAGAGCACATGACCGTCAGTATGAACAAACCGGACCACATTAAGAAAGCACAGGCATTGCTCGCAGAAACAAACACTTACCAACAGATGGCGATAGACCCAACACCGCAGCTAGGTAATAGGATCACCAAACACTGAAGAGACTAAAGGATGCAGGACAGATAACCAAGATGGACTACATGGGAATGAAATCAGAAGGCATTAACACCCCCTGCTTCTATTGACTTCCTAAAGTACACAAACCAGACATCCCTCTCAGACCACGTTGTCTCCCTACCGGACACACCTTCACACAAACATATTTGTAGGGATTAAATTCGCAAGAGAAGAAGAAAACAATCAGCTTCCATTTCTGGAGATCAGAGTTGAGCACATGACCAATGGGGAGTTCCAAACCTCAGTATACAGAAAAGCAACCCATACAGATCAAATCCTCAACTTCCACAGTAGCCACCCCAACACCCACAAACAAAGCTGCATTGGGACACTATTTAAACAGGCTACGACTCACTGCAACACTCCAGAACTACACAGGAATGAGGAAGAGCACCTGTACAAAATCTTTGCTATGAACAGATATCCCCGCAACTTCATCTGCAGGTGCCTACTAAACAGACAACAAGAGGACACAGTATGCCCTAACACACTGACCACACTTCCCTACATCAGGAACATATTGGAACTGACAACAAGACTCCTAAGACCACTAGGAATCATGATGGCCCACAAGCCCACAATCACTCTATGACAAACACTTAGAAGGATTAAAGACCCCATTCCCACAACATGCAGAACCAAAGTGGTTTATAAACCACGCAATGACTGCCACAAACATTACATTGGACAGATAAGAAGGAAACTAGCTATCAGAATACACGAACATCAGCTAGCAGCAAAACAGCACACCAAACTTTCCTTAATATCGGTACACTCTGACAATGAAGGCCATCAGTTTAACTGGGACAGCATAACCACAGTAGCCCAAGCCAAACATAGACATGCACAGGAATTCCTGGAGGCATGGTTCTCAACCCGTAAAACAATCAACAAACATAGAATTGGACCCCATATACAAACCCATATAGAACAAAACAAGAAATGACACTACTCACCACAACGGACCAGACAGTATAAATTCCAAATGGACTAGAATAACATCGCTTCATCAGAGGCTCCACTGATGATGTTACCGAGCATGGTGACAAAATGCCTGACAGCAAAGATTTTCATACTGCAGTGTCTTGTCTTCTCCTTATACTGCATCCTTACCATGGTGTGCTCATTGAATTAGTGTAAGTCCCATTAGGGACAAACAGAAATCAGCCGTGGACGAACTGAACAAAGTCAATTAGTGTCCAATTTAGGGCTGATAAGACAGTACTAGCCCAAGCAGTACTCCTAAGACTGTAAAGCAGACCCAGCTCCCCCTCCAAGTTCATTTTGATTTAGTTCCTTCCTGCTCTCCCGATACCCTGTCCCCTTCATTTTTGATGGTCTGTATTGCCCATAACAGGCTTTGCATGTCAATATTCAATTGGCTACATGGGTCATTACTGGCGGTGGTTGGAAATTAAAGAAACAAAGATACTATCACTGTAAGTTGATGGTGCGCAAGTCACTCAGTTGTGTGTCCGGATATGAAAAATATTATAAAGTGGACCCAGTGATGAGTCTGCAGAACTATATGTCCTGAGCTAGGATTAGTCTCTATACATCACAAGTCGTGGCTCTCTCAATAAATGATATCCCTTTCCAGTAGGGCTCCCTGAGTTATTACACAGAGTTTCTTTTTCAAAGTTATTGACTATTTTCTTAGGTAATACAATCACATTACGATATTGCATTCTGTATTTATGATGACAAATGGGGACTCTCAAGTAGAATTAGAAAAATTCATCAATATCCTCAATGATCATCACTGATCCATAAATCCTACAGCCTACTTAAATAAAAGTATTCATTTCCTAAATACTACAAAATTTAAAGATAACAGGCACAACTTAACAACAAACACATTTTCAAAAATAAAATACTGATAAACTTCTATACATAAAAAAGACATAACTCTAACTATGCTTTCTACAGACTTGTGAGGACACAACTGAACGTTTGCGTGCTTGTCTCTAGCAAAGTCACTACACCTGAAGTAATTATCATATTTGAGACACTTTGAGATATGATAATACATAAATGTAATATTAATGAAATAAAACTATTCAGTATGAAATTATCCAACTGACAGAGTCCGTTACATCAACATTCACTACATGTTCCTCCAATTAATACTCCCTAAACTTTTGTTGGTGCTATAAGTAAATTGCAAGACATCTGTCTCAACAAGAACCTAAGTCTCCAAGCTTTATGTGATGTGAAACATTATAAAGAAAACCACAAAATTCATCAGATTGCATACCAAGATTAAGTTCTAGTGTCTCTTGGGATTTCCACTTTGAAAGCCAAGAAACTGAAATTTCTGATTTCACTTCCTGTGTAGCTGGAAGGCTTGTCTAAAAAGTTAAGTGAAATTTGTGCTCTATGGTGCTTCTAAACTTGAGAAGTGACCTTATAGAAGTTTATAAAATAATGAGGGGTATAGATAGACTTAATGATAGTTGTCTTTCCCCTAGGATAGGGGATTTCAAGACTAGGGGGCATATTTTTAAGGTGAGAGGAGAGAGATTTAAAAAAGACATAAGGGGCAATTTTTTTTTACACATTCGCTTGCAGAATGAACCTCCTGAGAAAGTGATGGATGTGGCTACAATTACAACATTTAAAAGACGTTTAGATAAGTGCATGAATTTTAAAAAAAAAGGTTTGGAGGGATATGGTCCAGGAGCAGGCAGGTGGGACTAGTTTAGTTTGGGACTATGTTCAGCATGGACTAGTTGGACCGAAGGGTCTTCTTCCGTGCTGTATTACTGCCGTCAGTGGCAGATGGAATTTAACCCTGATCAGTGTGAGGTGATACACTTTGGCAGAAATGGCAAGCCAAGGGAGTACTCAATGAATGGCAGGGACACTTGGAAGCTCAGAGGGATTTTGGGGTGCTCATCCACAGATCGTCAAGTTAGCAGGGGAGGTTAATGGAATAGTCAAGAAGACGCATTTGCCTCTATGAATCATGGCATAGCTTATAAGAACAAGGAGGTCATATTGTAACTGTACAGAACTTTGGCTAGCTCATAGCTAGAATACAGTGTGCAGTTCTGGTCACTGCGCTATAGGAAGGATGTGATTGCACTGGAGAGGGTGCAGAAGAGATTCACCAGGATGTTGTCCGAGTTGGAGTGTTTCAGCTATGAAGACAGACTGGGTAGTCTCAGGTTGTTTTCTTTAGAGTAGAGAGGTCTTGGAGGGTGGGGGACCTGATTGTGATATAGAAGATGATGGGGCATGGACAGGGTGGACAGAAAGTAGCTGTTCCCTTGGTTGAAGGGCCAATAATGAGGAGATAAATTTTAAGGTGAAAGGCAGGCAGTTTGGACAGGATTTGAAGAAAATTTTTTTCACCCAGAATGTGGCAGGGATTTGGAATGCATTGCCTGGGAGAGTAACCTCATAACCTTAAAAAAGTATTTGGTTAGCACTTAAAATGTCATAACATTCAAAGTTATGTGCCAAGGACTGGAAAGTGGAGCTATTATAGATTTAGAGATGGCAGGAACTGCAGATGCTGGAGAATCTGAGATAACAAGGTGTAGAGCCGGAAGAACACAGCAGGCCAAGCAGCATCAGAGGAGCAGGAAGGCTGACGTTTTGGGCCTAGACCCTTAAAGATGCTGCTTGGCCTGCTGTGTTTATCCAGCTCTACACCTTGTTATCTCTACTATAGATTTAGTACAGTTTTATCAGTGTAAACATGATAGTCTGAAGTACCTCGACTGCACCGTTGGGATTCTAACATGCTCAGTCAGTGAAAAGAGTTCTTCTGAATTGCACTTCAATAACATCAAAAATCAATAAGAAAAATGCAATAATTACATAAACAGAAACTGTGCTCATGGACAATGTTAGCCCACTAAAGACTGAAAGTGGGGATTATGTCAATGACTATGGGGAAATGGCAGATATGTTCAATACTTACTTTGTCTCAGCATTTACAATAGAAAAGGAGGATAGCATACTGGTAGTTGCAAGGAAATTAATAGTGGATTGGGTATAGAAAATTAATCTCAGTAAAACAATAGAAATGGGGAAATTAATGGAATTAAAGAGTGACAAGTCTCCAGGACCTGACAGTTTCCACCTGAGGGTGTTAAAGGAAGTAATGGACCACATTATAGATGTCCTAATTATAATCTTTCAGATTTCCCTAGATACAGGAGTCATCCCTCTGAATTGGATAATTGTACACCTCTCTCTGCTTTTTAGGAAAGGTAAAAGAGGAAACCCAAGGAATTCGGAAGGAGTCAGCCTAACATCTGTGGTGGGAAAATTGTTGGAGTCCTTAATCAAGGATGGGGTAACTGAACAGGTTGAAAATGTTTAGTTAATTTGGGAAAGACAGCATGGATTCATAACAGGTGGGCCATGCCTGATAAACCTCATGGATTCTTTTTTAAAGAGATGGCTAAGGTAGTGAATAGGGGAATGTCTACGGATATTGTTTATATGGACTTGAAGTCATTTGAAAAAGTCTCACAAAAGAGAATATTCGCTAAATTAGAAGCCCGCGGAACTGAAGGCAAATTACTGATGTGACTGGGAAATTGGTTGAGTGGAAGGTGACAGAGAGTAATGGGTAGCTAGTCACATTAGTAGAATGTGACCAGTGGTGTCCCACAAGGATCTGTGTTAGGGTCTCAATTATTCACGTTATTTATTAATGACTTGGATAATGGCACAGAGAGCCATATTTCGAAAGTTACTGATCAAAGTTTTCAAGATATTAACAAGACAGGGTAGATACAAATATTTCCATTTGTTGGAGATTCTAGAACTAAGAGGCATAGTCTGAGAATTAGGGCCAGACTATTCAGGAGAGGTGTTAAGAAGCACTCTATACACAAAGAGTGATAGATATTTAGAATGCTTTTCCACAAATGGCAGTGGATCTTGGATTTGTTGTTAATTTTAAATCTGAGATAAATGATTTTTTGCTAAGTGAACGTATTAAGTGATATGGACCAAAGCAACATGGAGTTAAGCCACAGATCAGTCATGAGCTGTCTGAATGGTAAAACAGACCCGAGGGACTGAATGGCCTACTCCTGTTCCTGTTTTCCTATGTTTAGATATTAACTAATCTCCTCTTCACTTGTCTGGTTCCGTAGGAGGTAGACAAAGCATGTGTTTACGTCTGTTTCCATAACTAGGTTTTACCTGGAACTCATTTCTAGGCTATTATCTGAGGCTGTTGCTTGAACCATTAGGCATCAAGTTTGGCTGAGCAGGAGACTCCCCCATGCCAATCACAGGTGTATGGGAAGGATTTACAGGCTGATACTCAATGTATCCTCCATGTCATATTGTCCTGGAGTTGGACTTGAATGAGCAGTTTCAGGCTGAAAGGCAGGGACACTACCCACTGCACAGTAGGCCTCACCATACCCCAGCCTCCCCCAACCTTCTGAACAACTAGAATGTACAAATCAATTACCAAGTCACTACAAACTAACAGATTTGGTTTAACAGCCTAAGGCACACTACTATTTCATTATGTACATGACCTGGCTTTTTGCAATATCAGTTCAAGATCTTGGTTAATCCTATAGTTTAGTATTGAATTAATTCAAATATACTTCAGTCTCTCTGCTAAGCAGCAGCCTCTCTACTGTCTATCATTTAATATCATGAACTTTACCTCTCTAAATCCTCAATTGCATGTTTTTTCTTGTTTACTTTTGTATTCAAATTAGTACCATGATAGTAGGGATGAGTGCAAATCATGGAAAATGACAATAGACTTTTCCCATGTTACTACTGTTAATCTTGTCCTGCTAACAGCCTGAAATGGATGTAATGAAAATTGATTTCTTAAAAGCTGTGACAGCCTTGGGTTTATTGACAAAATATGCAGAGAAAACTACTCAGCAATTGCATGGGGTATAGGGATGGGAGAAGTAAATAGGCAGTGATTGCTGTGCTCACAGTCAAACTGGGTTTTGCTAAAAGAACTAATGCTGGGATTATCCCCAATGTTAATTATTTCAGTAGCTCGATAATTGTGTTACCATTGATATATTTTAAGCACAATATAATTTCCTGTTAAATAAAGTATTATTTTTAATGGAATGCCAATAACTGAAGCCAATCCAAATTTGGTAGACTCACGATCAATACCTGGTGTCTATTGTGTGAAGCGCCACAATTGGCTTCAGGGTAAGATCTACAAGACACAATGTAGAAGGATAAAATATGTTCTCATCACATTTTTATCGCGTCGCCTGTACCAAGTTATCCATTGTCTTCCAAATTACGACCCTTAATTATGTAATAAAGCAATTACTACAATTTCTATTTATATCACACCTTTAATATAAGATTTTCAAGGCACTTCAGAGGAACATTATAAAGACAAAATAGACATCAAGTATCATATGCAATATTAGGGCAGATGACCAAACATCTGGCCAAAGTTTTAAGAAACATCATAAAGAAACAAGAAGTAGAGAAGAGATGAGGGAGGTCAATCAGAACTTTGGGCCTAGATAAATTAAACCACCATCTTTTGCAAAAGAGCAACTGTTTGTTGGCCAGGAACCACACCTATGCAGTTCTGTTGTTATGCTACCTAACATATGGTTGAATATGTAGTTGAATAAATGCCCTCAGATGTGCCATTCACAGCCTTGCACAAAAAAATAAATTGAAGCATAACACTGGCTCAATAGGAAAAATCAAACAGACGGAAAGAATTTCTGTTTGTTAGAACCATTGCTGATTTTTCATTATTTTTATTCTTAACTCTTTTATAAATGTTTGTTTGGAGCTGTGAACTGGGAACTGTGACTTGAAAATGATGTATAGAATTTTGTGCAACAGTTTGTGGTAAGATCCAAGAAGAAACCAAACAAGCTTTTATTTGTTTGTGAGGCTAGGCCTGGAGGTTAATTGCTGGCTGAATCTTAGTCAAAAGAGGTCCTATGGACACAGCAAATCTAGGAAGAGGACAGTGTTTAGACAAAAAGCAGAAGGTTGGCCATTAGCGAGGTTAGTACCTGGGGATTGGTTCCAGCACAATTGGAAGAGACTCTATATGCAAGCAGATAGCAGATGTTGAATGGCATTTTAAGCCTCAGACAGAGAATGCCAGTGTATCAGGGCGGGAGCATAGTTGAAGTTGTGTTTTCTGTGGAGATGAGTTTGCCTGTAGGTGACAGAGCACGAAGATTTGAAAGCTCGCTGCCCAATCTTCCACAACAGTTTGTAGAAGCTTAAAGATTGACAAGCTGAGATAGGAGTATTTCTTCCTGTACCCGAGCGAATGGAAAAGGTGACCCTGATTGATGTTTCCAGGAAAGTGACCAAGAAGCCCTCTTCTATGTCTGTGAAATGCTACAATAATGTGCCTTTAAGAGATGTGTTCTGCACGGTTTCTCTTGGATGTTGTCACAGTGGTGCTGAAATGTCTCCTTCAGATGGGCAGTTGGTAAAGAGCCTTGAGTTCTCCCTGTTCTTTCTTAAAGTAAAACTAAAGAATCATAAGTGGGCGGAGTCAGGTTCAGACAGACCTAGAAGGATTTTGATTTCGCTTTCAGTTATAGAGTCATAGAGATGTACAGCATGGAAACAGATCCTTCAGTCCGACTCGCCCATGCCGACCAGATATCCTAAATTAATCTAGTCCCATTTGCTAGCATTTGGCTCAATCTCTCTAAACCCTTCCTATTCATATATCCATCCAGATGCCTTTTAAATGTTTAAGAGTGCCAGCCTCCATCACTTCCTCTGGCAGCTCATTCCGTACGTACACCACCCTCTGTGTGAAAAAGTTGCCTCTTAGGTCCGTTTTAAATCTTTCTCCTCTCACCTTAAACCTATGCCCTCTAGTTTTGGGCTCCCTACCCTGGAGAAAAGACCTTGGCTATTCAGCCTATTCATGCCCCACATGATTTTATAAACCTCTATAAGGTCACCTCTCAGCCTCCAATGCTCCAGGGAAAATAGCCCCAGACTATTCAGCCTCTCTCTATAGCTCAAACCCTCCTACCCTGGCAACATCCTTGTAAATCTTTTCTGAACTCTTTCATGTTTCTCAGCATCCTTCCTATAGCAGGGTGACCAGAATTGATTCTCGTGGCGGATGGTGATTAATACAATTCTCAAAAGTAACCATTTCAAAACATTACAACCTTATGTCCCTACCTTTTTTCCCATTATGAATATATAAACATTTGTAATAATGATTACTTTAACCTCTACCTCATCTTCCACAAGTCTCTGACAAGTTTACATGATCTACAAAATTCACTATTCTCCTAGACTGTGTTCTTCAGACTTGAAAGATGAGCAGACCTCTGGGTTGAAGGCTTTTGACTTTGATTCTGTTCCTGAAAGTGTGAGGTCTGATAGTCTCTTGAAACTGAAGGACCTTTCATCTCTTGTATTTCCTCTGTGGAGGGTAGTTGTTTTAATGTAACTGGCATTTTTTTTCCGCAGTGTCCTGAATCTCTGGACCAGGCAATTTTCTCCTTTGACTCTATCCTGATTTGTCAATATTGGCTAATCCCATCTCAGTGGTAGCTATGCACCATCAGGATCATGATAGACATTCACCAGAATGCCAGGGATAATGTTGTAAGACAGTTAGTTGGTTTTTGCTGGCCGTTAGAGCTCAAATCTGGAGTTCTCTGTTGCTAGAGTAAAGTCTTAGACAAAAAGGCTTCCTCTTAAAAATTACAAGGAGCAAATTGTTTCTTTCAGTTTCATTTCTACTGGACTAGAGAGACAGCATGTGAGAATAATAACTGTCAGGCTGAATTGCCTTTGACAAGGGTATGTTTACAGGATGTTGTCTACATTGGATGAGTTGATGATTAGTGGTTAAATAAAACTGAGAGTAAGTAAGTGAATAAATAAATATTTCAATAAGCACTTAAATAAAACTTATAGTACTTAAACTTTTTAAGTACTTTAATAGAGTAAAGTTATGCCAATTCTTCTTATTGTATTTTAACTGTGTTGTAAGAATGTGTGTTTTGATTAAAATTAGTGGTTGATCAATCAAGTCATATCTAGAACACAGCGCCTTACACTTGCCTTTTAAATAATAAAGAAGTTAGAGTCTAGAACCTATCTCCAGAACATATTTTGAGGGGTCTGGTCTGGCCCATAATGGAAACGAAACGTCATGAAAACCATTTAAGTAATCTGGCCAGTTTTGTTATTTTCTTTAATTTATCCCTCAACTATGTTTGTTAGTCTTGTGTGAATTTGGGGCTAAAAGCAAATGTTTCTAGTTTAAAGCATAGACATTAATCAGGTTATATTGTTTAATGTTTCTCTGCTAAAATTATTGTGTATTTCAGAAATGATTAAGTATTTTGTTTAAGATACAAAACCAGTGTTTGGAATTATTTATTTGCAAAGTTTGGGATTAGTTATTCAAAAGTCTGTTTCAGGATCATTGAAGTGACTACTTGGGGGTCTAACATTTTAATTTCACTGTAATGTGAATACAGTGGTAGAAAACCTAATTTGCCTCAGCTCTCTGTCTTCACGCTGTAACATTTTTTTAAACTTACTTAAATTTCAGAAGATGCAGACAACAAATACTTGTAATTTTACAATGCCTAAATGTAGAAAATAACATCCTAAAGTACTTCACACAAAAATAAATGGACGGAAGTAGATTCTGTGCTAAAACAGTGATGTTATGGGCAGTGACTGAAAACTTATTTTAAAAAAGCATCTTACTGAAAGGGGTGTCCCACTTTCTTGAAGTAGCACACCAGAAATTCTTGACTCATCACCAAAGTTAACAATTTTTTAAAAGCACACAAAATCCCCAATTTAATTATCTTTTAGAACCAGGTTGACAGAAACTACTGAACAGGTTTCTGTAGTTAACCAGAATTACTATTTGTTGCAAATAATAGATCCTAATTACAGATAACAATTATTTACAGTCAGCATATAACTCTATTACTTAAAACTCTAATCCCTTTTTAAACTCCCCTCTGTGCACCGAGACAGTGAGACACAGACAAGGGAGAAAAACAAAAAACACCTGGGCGTAATGGTTGGAGGAAAAGACCAGGAAGACAGCCTAGGGAGTTCACTGAGATGGTCCTTTTGGGTTATCATGATGTGCTGCTCCTTGAATTTCCTTTTATGGTTACTCTCGCTTTCTTACTGTAGTATCCAAATAAAGATTTGGCCAGCAACAAGTAAATGATTGGTCTGTAGACTAGTGACCAACTATTGATGACAAAGGCCGTCTGCCCACCAAAAACCTTTCAGAAGTGTAGGGTGGCTGATTCCCAACTTATAATGTCTCTGGCTTACTGTTTAAGAGCCATAGTTTATTGACGCTGCTGAGGGGAAAAGAAAACTGGCTCTCTTCAGGCTTAAATAAAACAAAAAACTGCGGATGCTGGTTATCTGAAATAAACAAAAAACAGAAATTGCTGGAGAAACACAACAGGTCTGTCATCAGAGAAGCAGAGAAATTCCTTTTTGAGTTTCTCCAGCAATTTCTGTTTTTATTTGTTTCTTCAGGTTTAATGTGGTTTTTACTACTGGAAAAAAAGAGACAACATCTGCCTTTGCAGCAGTTTTTTGGGGGGCAGGCGGACTTTGTCATTAATAGCTGGTCACTAGTCTACAGACCAATCATTTACTTGTTGCCAGCCAAATCTTTATGTGGATATTACTGTAAACAAGCAACTGTGTAAACAGCACTTACAATGAATGTCAAGTTACTTACTCTTAAAATGTGCAGCAATCTTGTAACAATCTTGGGCTTTTAAACCAGCTCATTTCCCATTTCAGTCCACAATCAAAGCTACTGTAAGCTAAAATGATATGGTCTTCACAGGGCTTAAGGAGAAAATTTTGAAGCATGGGGCGTAGGTGTATGTAAGCATGATTGCCAGTGACAGGGCAGGATGGGGTGCATGAGGAGTCAGGTTCAATGGAGCAGGGAACAGGGAGTCAGAGGAGAGGGAATGGGCAGGGACAGGTTTAGTTTTTAAGGAAGCCAGAGAGAGGGATCTTTTCAATACACCCGATGTCTAGAGAGAGGGTCAGCCATAATTACAGAAAGCACCAAAAACTCTACGGAACATTGACTAGCAGAATCACAGAACAATCCCATGGAAGTCTATGGTTGCTAATGTCCTTTTAGTATATGGTTCTTGAGGAGACTGACAGGGGAAGGCTTTACACATGATGAGAGTTTTAAAGGCAATCAACTATCCACTCTATGAAAAGTGTTGTTATTACGTTTAGGTGATGTTATTGTAATAGTATGTTTGCATCTATATTAAGGTACTCTGGCACCGGATGTTTAAGTATGATAAATATCAAGTAGGCCATACGTTAACCTTCCATTCTGTTTTTCACAGACAGTGTACAGAGTTCCCAAGCTGTTGAGTCCTGCCAAGGTGCACAACTTAAAAACACAGTGGGAAGACGTTGATCAATGTAATTGGCTTGTTAGTTTGATTCTGTCTGACTCTCACTGCTCAAGGTAATCTGGAACTCTGACTGGGTGTCCTGGTCTGGTTTACTTGAGTTCAGTACTAGACTGGGGTGTTTACCATAGCTAGAATAATTGCACCACTCTGTGTGCTGTCAAATGTAGTATAGATATGTCTGACCCACAAAATATGGCAATCCTACTGCATCTCACTATTTATCACTAGTAAGATCAGTGCTTTCCTCTTCCTCCTGAATATCCCTTCAGACATTCTGACAATATGAGACCTCAGTTGAATCATTTTTCTGATGACCATAGCATCTGACTTCCTGCCCCATAACCAAACTTTTTGCCTTGACTTTATGATTAGCGGAGGTTTTGCCCTGTGTCTAGAATCATATCACTGCTGAATGTGCTGTGGTTTTCCTCATGTTCTTTTACCACCTTGTGATCTTGAGAGATCATTTTTGGCTCGAGGTTAACAGTTCCCTTGGTGAGTGCCCAATACTCCTCAGTGTTGCTCTGTAACTGAGTAGAGCTAAGTCTGGGTCTGAATTCTTATGCACCAGTGACTTTGCAGTCGTAATAGCACCCCAACTCTGTTCAACTAAGGATAGGGTGGAGAGCTTATTGATTGCCTACCTCCAAAGTCGAATTCCTCAAATTCTTGTTAATGAATTGAGGTCCATAGTCTGTCACTGATTATTCCAAGAAGCCATGTTTTGGAAAGGACTTTGCAGTGCTCTGATCACCTAAGTCTGATGTGATTGAATGAAGTCTTGCCACTTGAATAGTAGTTGGCTAAGATTAAATATATCTTATCTTGAAAATCAAACAAATTACTTGCTAGCCTTTCTTATGGTGTCTCTGGAAATCATTGCCTGTGCAGGCACTTGGCTGTGTATGATGCCTGTTTGACATGATAAAATCTAATCTGTACAGATGTTGAAATGTCTGGCCACCACATTGCTTGCATCACAATCTTGCTGTGCACTTTGTAAAACCTAGATATCCACTGCAAAGTTTCTATAGGATTTCTCTTTGCATTGACTTTGGTTTAACCACGCTAGGCTATTCTATATCAGTAAAGCTCCCACTTTTGTTGAATGTTGATTTTGCTTGTTTGGTCTGCTGGAGAACATTCTGACGAAACTAGCAGATAAAGTTTGTTGACCTTTGTGCCCTCTTTGTCAGATTTTTGAGCTGCACAGTTTCTAATGGGTACTGGTAGAGTGTTGGCCATAGCTATAGGTAAGACTCCATCTGCAGAAGGAACGAAGTGCAGAGTATTGTGCATCTTCAGATGAATCAGAGGTGGGGAAGTAGGGTGGGGATAATGATGATGAGGAGATGTAGCATGATCCATTTAACGTACCTATCTCTCCATCTCTGATGGCCAAATATGCTGAGGCTCCGCTGGTGTCCAGGACCACTTCCCCTGCAGCTGTCAGTACAGAAATAGCTGTTGGGCTGTGTCCAATTCTCAGTCTCTCCGTCATGTCCTTTTCTCCGTTCTGTTGAAAATGGGGAAGGAGAGGAAGAGGAAACCCGCGATGTTGTTCAGTAGGTCAGCAGGGGGAGCATTGGTCCACATTCAATTGCAAAAAAGTTCAATGACCAAAGCAGGAAAGCAAACCTGAATACAATGGCTCACTTCTGTGCATTATCATGTGTTTATTCCCTGAAGCCCCACTCAGCCTTTGCAAGTCAAGTGAGTATGTTATTCCTCACACCAGCTTACCTTGCATATATACCTCCAACTGATGTTCATCTTCTTCCACATAGTGGCCCAGATTTGCTGATGGCCTGACAATTGCTATTCCACAGAAGATGGGAGTTGTGCCTGGGGGAGCTGTGATATCTACATTGGAGCAGATTCTGAAGGAATTTCCCTGGGAAATTGAATTTTTCACTGGGCAATTTGTGTAGACCTGGAATTCTATCAAAATTTCCATTAAATTGAATAATTTGGATGGTTCTGATGAAGTTAGGTGAAATGAGGTTGTAGACTTGCTTGCCGAGACCGTGTGTTTGATTGCAGATGTTTCATCACCTGACTAGGTAATATTGTCAGTGTGCCTCCGGTGAAGTGTTGGTGTTCTGTCCCGCTTGTTATTTCCATGCCTCGGTTTGCTGGGGTATTACTTCCGGTTCTGTTTCTCAGTGGTTTGTATGTTGGGTCCAGTTCAATTTGTTTGTTGATTGAGTTCTGGTTGGAATGCCAGGCTTCCAGGAATTACCTGGCATGTCTCTGTTTGGCTCGTGCTATTATGGATGTGTTGTCCCAGTCGACTGGGACATAAGACACCCAGTTTTTGCGGCTTTGCCATTTTTTCTTATGACATGAAGAAGCTGTTCATAGGCTACCAAATAAGATCTTATTCCATGCACTGCTCCTCTGCTGCATTCTGCATTGTAATCATTGTCCTCTAAGATCTGCAACTGCTTCTCAATTTCCCTTATGATAGAAAACAGAAGAGAAGTGGAAAACTCTAATGGTGCTGCATCCTGGAGTTCATCATCTTCATCTCCAGCTTCCACGTGCCCCTCAGTGACAAGTTGTTGCAGATCAGCTTCGAGAGGCCTTCACAAAGGGACTCAAGCAGCTCTTCAACATCCTCACTCTCTACTTCTTCAAATCCAACTTCCTTTGCAAGATCAACACATTGCTTTTTGATTCTTGGGAGCTCCTTTGATGGATCAAAGCCTTTAAAATCTTGAAAAATATCTGGGAGAAGATTCCGCCAAACAGCATGCGAGCAGTCCTTACTGACATCACCCCAGGCCTCCACAATAGTGTCAATTGCATTCTTGATGTTAAAGCTCTTCCAAAATTGATGAACGCTCTCCTTATCCCCCTCAGTGGCTCCAATCAGCCTCTTAAATGTGTGCCTTAAATAATAAGCTTTAAAAGTTGCTATCGCACACTGGTCCATGGGTTGAAGGAGAGAGGTTGTGTTTGGGGGTAGAAATAACAATTTGATGTTTTCAGAAAGTTCACCAATAGTGGGAGGATGGCTTGGTGCATTATCGAGGAGGAGGAGAATCTTGAAATCCAAATTGTGTTAAAGCCAACACAAGTTCGCGTTTTAGAAATAGCGTTAGAAATACTGAGAAGGAATTTCTTCACCCAGAGGGTTGTTAATCTATGGAATTCCTTGCCCTGTGAAGTAGTTGACGCTACTTCAGTAAATGCTTTTAAAAAAAAGGTAGATTTTTTTTGAACAATAAAGGAATTAAGGGATACGGTGAGAATGCGGGTAAGTGGATCTGAGTCCATGAAAGGATCAGCCATGATCTTATGGAATGGTGGAGCAGGCTCGAAGGGCCAGATGGCCTACTCCTGCTCCTAGTTCTTATGTTATGTTCCCCTATTCGTCCGTCGCATTACAGCCAATTTGTGTTGCCGGAACACGCACTATAGCAGAACCAAATGTATTCCCAACAACCAGAGATATTGTAGCAGCAATGCCTAGGATGACTACATCTTGGGAATAGATTTTTGAAATATTAATAACGTTTGCAGGTGCCGGGAAATTAAAGTACGTTGTTTGCAACGTGTTTTTGCTCTTTTGTGTTGTAATTGACACATAATAGTTGATGCTGATTGGTGGCAATGACATGCAAAACTGTTCAGTCACCTTACATTTGCTTTCTGCTGAAATATTAGTAGATAATTTCTCCTTTCTTCCTCTTGTCAATTCCCTAACAGTTTGCATACTATTTCATACATTGTAAAATTAAAAATAAGTCTGAAAGTGAATTGTTAATACTTGATGCCAAGTTTTACAACAATCTTTAAGTACTTAATCTATTGTATTGAAATGGATATTGGAGGCCAGAGGTCCAGGATTCACATCAAAACTCTATTTAAAGTGTACAAGTCCTAGGCACCTTACATTTCTTGCATTCTATTTGGTGTGTCGCAATTTATTCATAAAAGGCAAGATAGTGCCAAAGGATCCATATAATTAATTGGTTTAATTCCTTAGTTACAGAAATGCTGAATTAGCTGAATTATAATCTGCTTTTTACTTAGCTTTGAACCATTTTCATTGAGAATTCTAACCACTGTACCTGCTATTGAAGATTTTATGAAACAAGACATAATTCTTGTTGCTCTCCTGCAATTTGCATATCAAAAGCCCAATTTATTAGGGCTTCCTAAAACTGCTCTAACTAAAACGTTTAATCATTTAGTTTGGGCATAGGTGTTAAAAAATACATTTCCTGCATAACAGTGCTTTCTTTTGAAGAAGAAAGCAAGATGGAGGGTTAAGAGTCTCAGTCCAGGCATCTTGACACTTATTATGCAGAGGAGCTTTGACTGACTTTTGCATATGGAACCAATTTGCATCGGTTACATAACTTTGCCAAATGTTGTTATAAAGTGGTTTTGTGAATGAGATGGGCATTGTCAATTGTTTTCTGGTAGGATAAAAGCATTGAGTTCCCAAGACTCTGTCAACAACACAAAGAATAAGTCCAAAAATTGGCATTATGACCTTGCTCACCTGATGCATGGTGTGCTCATATTATCAAGGTGCTTTAGGTCAGTTTGGCATCTGCATTGTGGGCATGTACCAATACATTCTAAACACAGGAATCAGTTCTTTCACTGGAATCCACAATTGCTGTGTAAGATTTAATGCTGAATGCTTCCCTTGTCTCTGAATGTGTCTCTTGTCTAGCACATGTGTTACAATCTGCCTTTTTTAACTCTGGTGGAGATTTCTCTGCTTGTCTGTTCAATATCTTCCATTCTTTTGACAGTATCCATGTTTGTTGTGGAACCCTTGGCAATATCTGTAGAGTATAAACTGCAGCAGAGATAGTTGGGAGACTGGCAGTCACTGACTATATACAGTGAAGCCATTGGGTGAGAAGGGCCAATTCTTGAGGTGAACAGAATTCAGAGATTCAAATTGTGTAGAACGGCGAAGCAGAGAATTTTGGATTGGTTATGTATTTTAGATCTTAGTTATATTGACTACTTGATTTCAAATTTATCCATGATTATAATCACAGTTAGCGTTTATTCACTTTTGTTTTAGCACAGCAAGAACTTGTATAATACCTTGCCTGGAATGAAGCATTCCAAGGGAGCATTATCAAATAAAAAATATTAACACCAAGTCACAAAAGTAGACATCAGGACCAAAAGCTTAATCAAAGAGGTAGATTTTAAGAGCGTCTTTGAGGTGGAGAAAGGTGTAGCGAGGATTAGGTTGGAGAATTTGACACATTTGAGAAATTGAGAGTTTATGGCTTTGGCAATTCAGAGTAAGTCTATCAATATTGGGGTCACGAAAATAAAGGACATGAAAGATGTCAGAATTGGATGAATGTGGATATTTTGGAAGGTTGTAAGGCTGAAGGTGAATACACAGATAAGGATGAGGGATGGATTTGGAAAACAAGGATTAAAATTTTACAATTAGCCACTGTTTGTTGTTGGTGTTTCCTGTGAGCGGATGTGGCGAGACTTGCGGATACTTTTGGTGCCATTGAACATCGCAAATCTACCAGTGATTGCAGTATGCGCAAAATATGATTAATTGAATAAATGCTACAGGCAAATAGTAGTGTTACAGAAAAATTGATAATTGTATTATATGAATTGTGTTCTTTATGATAAACCTTGTGTCCTAGGGAAAGCACATATTGATATTGCTGGTAGGTCTGCATTTTATTAGATCCGCTTGTTCTATTTGAATAAACATATACATTGATATGTCACTTGTTTCTACCTCTTTGCTGCTATCCAATTGAATAGTTTCCTGATGCGTGCCAGATTGACATCGTCCTGTTTGGAGAACTGACACCATTTAAGAGGGTGTGAGGAGTGGAGTGAGGTGTGAAAAAGTATCAAAGCAAAGTGGACTTTGAGGTTGCTGCAGATGGGGAAAGGAGCAAGAACAGATCCCTGCTGATGCTTGACTAAGGGAAGTGTGAACAAAGTTGTTTTTAATTCATTCCCTGAATGTGGCATCACTGGCAAGGCCACCATTTAGTGCCCATCCCTAATACCCAGAGGGCAGTTAACAGTCAACCACATTGCTGTGTGTCTGCGTTCACAAATAGGGCAGACCAAGTCAGGTCGGTGGAATTCCTTCCCTAAAGGATACTAGTGAATAATATGGTTTTTTTTTAAAATGACAATTGACAGTGGTTGCATGGTTGATTGTAAGTTAGCTTTTCTCTTTCAGAGTTGTACTGAATTTAAATTTCATCATCTGCCTTGGTGGGATTCAAATACATGTCCCCAGTTTATCAGCTTGGGGGTCAACATTGCTTGTCCAGTGATATTACTATTGTGCTACCATCTTCCCTGCGTACCAGATATGGAGCTAATTGGTAGCAAGCTGCAGCCGCATGATCAAAAAACAGGACAACTTGCCACTCTACCCATCAGGCCATTGCTGACTTAATTGTGCTTGTTCCAGGTCTGGAAATATCTCAATTATTAAATGCTCATTCTTCTTTCACATGCCTAATACTTGGTCACCATCATTTTGCTGTTGTAGAAATTGGATTGTCGAAATTGGTTATTGCATTTCCTACATTATGGCAGAATCCAGACTTCAAAAGTACTTCACTAGCAGTAAAGTGCTTTGAGACATCTGTCAGGATAGAAAAGTGCTGTATAAATGCAAATCTTTCCTTCTTGAATTAACTTGCCTGCTCAGCTTTACTTAATAACTTACTTGGTCTATGTTGATTCACTCAGAATAAAGAAACCACTATTCCAATGAGCATAATAACTGATTTAACAATGTAATTTTCAGCCAGGGATTACCATCATAGAACTGGAATGAAGCATCTGAGGTTGAGCAATATTTCAGATTTTGCGGTTTATGAAAGATTCTAATGACTTGAGTATATAACGGTGGAAATGTAGTGACATTGCTTACTTTTCACTGAAGCTTTCTACGTCAGGTGTTGGCAGAGAAGGGACATCATCTTTCAGTGTATTGATGTATGCTTTGCTTATAGCTCCTACTGTTATACTGAGATGCACGTCAGTAAGACTGCAAACATCTGAATTTTGGGTGATGTCATCTGCAAATATTTGGTGTCTGCCAAACTCAAACACAATTTAGATGACTATTTAAAACTGGATTGATGTCTTGACTTCATTGTTGGCAATTTTGGAGCTTTTGCTGAAACATGTATTGCAGCTTATAACCAGGCACAGAAATTTATAATCACTGGCTGCTGTGTAAAACTTTGATACGTGGAAATTGAAGAAATGCTAAGCAGAGATTAGAGAAAAGCCCAGAAAAATCCTATTTAATTGAATGTGACATGTTCCAATATGAAACTGGCATTTGTCCACATAGATGAAACAAATCCTTCTCACAATAATATTCAAAGAATAAGTTACAACGGACAACATTTGGTAAGAAATCGGGAATTTAAATGTATAAGTGATGGGAAATGTTAGTTATGTTTTAGAACTTTGATTTGACTTGTTTTTGGAGGCCAAAGTAATTAATGAATGTTCAGGATGGGAGCCCACCATTATGCTGCCCATAGCGGGGTCTTATCTCGAGATTTATTATAGGTCAGACAGTGTTATTTCATAGCTACTCAAGTTTCATTTCTCCATTGCCAGCTCCAATATTGCATGCATATCCCTGCAATTTCTAGTCCTTGTGCTCCAAAACAAAGCAGGCATTGTGCAAAATCAACTAACTATTTTTTTCCCCAAGATTTTAGATAGATGGTTTTATTTGTAGTTGGGGAGAGGGTTGTGGTCACATTCACAGAATGGGAATGATGTCCAAGACAGAGCCTTGTTGTACAGGTTACATACCATAATGGATTGCATTATAACAATGGCATCAATGCATACCATTGCTGCGCAGGTTGGGTATCTCAGTCAGCTGGATGGCTTGTTGTACTGCAGAATGATGCCAACAGCATGGGTTCAATTCTCACACCAGCTGAGGTTACCATGACTGCCTGTCCTTCTCAAACTCTCCCCTTACCTGAGGCGTGGCGACCCTTAGGTTAAACCACGACCAGTCAACTGAGTCACTTATGGGAGAGCAGCCCTATGGTCTGGAAGGACCATGGCTACTTTACCTTTATAATGTTGGACTAATTCAAATATTTATAAAGACTACAGGGGACTTTATTAGATCACAAGTTACTGTGGCTAAATTTTAACACAAGATTGCCCAAGAGAGAGCAAGATCACATAATGTCACATCACTTCCTGTGATGATGTGCATGATTGTATTAGCATACTGCAGAGTCAGTGTCAAATCTTTGTACTATACCATGTATTGCTGCTACCCCAATTAGAAAGGCACATAGTAGCACAGAAAATCCAAGACGGTGTTTGGTACACTTGGCTTTATTGGTCAGTGCATTGAGTATAGGAGTTGGGAAGTCTTTGGTTAGGCCACTTTTGGAATACTGCATTCAATTCTGGTATTGGAAAGATGTTGTGAAACTTGAAAGGATTCAGAATGGAATTACAAGGATGTTGCCAGGACTGGAGGGCTTGAGCAATAGTAAGAGGCTGAATAGGCTGGGGCTATTTTCCCTGGAGCATTGGAGGTTGAGAGTGACCTTATAGAGTCATGAGGAGCATGGGTAGGATGAATAGCCAAGGCATTTTCCTCCCGATAGGGGAGTCCAAAACTAGACGGCATGGGTTTAAAGTGAGAGGGAAAAGATTTAAAAGGGACCTGAGGGGCAACTTTTTCATGCAGCGGGTGGTGTGTGTATGGAATGAGCTGCCAGAGGAGGTGGTGGAGGCTGGTACAATCACACTTAAAAGGCACCTGGAAGGGTAATGAATAGGAAGTGTTTGGAGGGATACGGGCCAAATGCTGGCAAATGGGACTTGATTAAATTGTCTCGTCCATCTGGACGAGTTGGGCCAAAGTGTCTGTTTCCATGCTGTACATCTCTATGACTCCATGACTCCAGTGGTGGTGTTCACTGTAACTACTTTGTAGAGATACATTCAAGTCTTCTTTGTTTGGATAATATGTCTCCATCAAGTTTAGTCTGAGTGTTTGGGTGCACCACTGTTCTGCCATCCGTTTGTAATTCACTATGTTAAATTCCAGCTGCTTGGTATCATTATCAACTATGAGTCATTGGTTTCTAACCTCTTTGAACCAACATTTGTTGCTGCTGCTCTGTTTCATTGCTTTATATATCTGTCACAAACCACAGTATTGACACACAAGGCAGAATTTGCTGTGCAACATTATATAAATTCACCATAGATAGAGAAGCTTCTCTTTGTACTTTTTGCAGGCCTCTTAGAAATATAGGAGTGTGGGAACATAGGAATGTAACCATTCAGCCTATCAAGCCTGCTCTGCCATTTAATACAGTCAAGGCTGATTGAACACTTCATTGCTTTGTACCCATTGTGGCTCTACTCCCATAAACCTGCTCCTGATTAAAAATCTATCAATCCGCATTTGAAACATACTCACAGCCCTCTGCAACAAAATTCCAAAGATTTATAATCCCCTGATTAAAAGCAATTCTCCTCATCTCGATTGTAAATGGCATCCCCCCCCCCCGCCATTATTAAATTGTGACCAACCAGGGGGAAACACCTTAGCTACATCCACTGTCTCTATCCCTTTAAGGACTTTGCAGGTTTCAATGCGATCGCCTCTCATTCATTGAAACTCCAGAGAAACAGCCATAGTTTCACTCTTTGTGCACCTTCTCTGCAGCCCTAACATTGTATTCTTCACCCTGTTCTATTACCCTAATGCATTTTGGTATGATCTACCTGTACTGCACGCAGAACAAAACTTTTTACTGTCCCTAGGTACATGTGGCAATAATAAATCAAGTCAAAAAGTTTGCCCAATATCATTTCATAGGACAATATGCTATCCCAAGGACAAGTCTGGTGAAGATTCGCTGCAGTCCTCTACGGCAATCATACCCTTCCTGAGGTTTGGAGAACAAAACTGCACATAGTACTCCAGATAATTAATTAAAACAAGCCTTCACTACTCATGTACTCAAATCCTCCTGTCATAAAGGCTAACATTCCATTAGGCTTCCTAAGAGCTTGTTGCACCTGCATGTTAACTTCAGTGACTTATCAGAAAGAGCACGAAGATCCCTTTGTGCATCTACTCTTTCTAGCCTCTTAGGAGTTAGGAGTTACTTTTCACATTTGTTGCATTTATCCAAATGGATAGCCTCACATTTTTTTTTACATTATATTCTATCTGCCAGATACTAGGCCACTCATTAAACCTGTCTCACTTCTCTTGTACTTCCCCACAGCACACGTTCTCATTTAGCTTTTTATCATCTGCATACGGAAACACTAAATTTGGTCCTCACATTCAAACCATTGATTCTTTTTGTGAACATTTGATGCGAAGGACTAATCTTTGAGGTGCTAGTCCCACTAGTCTCAGCCTGCCACCTTGCGAAAGAGCTATTTATTCCCACTCTCTGTCTCTACCTGTTAGCCAATCCTTAATCTGTGCCAGTACCTTAGTCCCATCCATGTACTTTAATTTTACTAACCAATCTCCTTTGGGGAACCTTATCAAAAGCTTTCTGAAAATCCATGTATACTATGCCCATCAACTCTCTTCATCAATTTTGTAAGCACTATCTTCACAACTACTCCAACAAGTTTGTCTACATGATTTTCCATTTGTAAATCCTTGCTGATTATGCCCAATCGAATCATTATTATCTAGTGACCATTTATTACATCCTTGATATTAGATTCTAGCATTTTTTTTTCTACTATTGATGAAAGACTATCAAGTCTGTAGTTTCCTGTTTTCTCTCTGACGAGACTTGCAGATACCTTTGGTGACATTGAACATTGCAAATCCACCAGTGATTACAGTCTGTTCCCGTTTTCTCTCTCGCTCCCTTCTTAAATAGTGGGTTGACATTTTCTAGTTTTCAATCCACAGGAATCATTCTGGAATCTAAAGGATTTTAAAAATGATCACCAATGCATCGACTACCACTATGACCACATCCTTCAACACTCTAGGATGTGATATTTAAAGTCCTGAGGACTGAACAATTTTCAGTCCCATTTCTCCTGTGTAGAATTGTTACCAATAGTAATTCCTTTCAAGTTCACATTTTCCCTTGTAGCTTGAATCTCTGGTTCTGGGAGATTTCTGGTATTGTCCTCAGTGAAAATAGACACAAAGTAATTATTTAGCTTCTCTACCATTTCTCTATCCCCAAAATATATTCTCCTGATTCTGTCTGTAGCGGACCCATATTTGCCTTAGCGAATGCTTCTTTCACATACCTATAGAAATTTTCACAGGTTGTTTTTTGTTAGGTTGCATTCATACTCAGTTTTCCCTTTTCTTATCAGTTTCTTGGTCCTCCTTTACTTCTGGTTTAAAAAAAGCTCCAAGTCCTCAGAATTACTACTGTTTTTGGCAACCTTATAAGCCATTTATTTTAATCTTACAAACTCCGCAGCTTCCTTTCTTTCGTCAACCATGGTGAATTGACTTCTTTTCTGAGATTGCTGTAAGCCATGTAACAGTTCTTTAAAGACAATCCATTGCCTATGTACAATTTTGTTTTCTAATATAATTTCTAGGTGCACCTCAGACAATTTGTACCTCATGCCTTCATATCTTCCCTTACATGAATTGCTTGCTTCAGATTAAACTACCTGGCATCAAAATGCTCTTTGAAACTCCAGCATATTGTGCTCACTTATCTCTAAATGTTCTTGTATAACAAGCTCTTTTTCATTACACGATGCTAGATGTTAACTAGCACGTCTTTTAGTCAGTTCCTCAAAATACTGCTCTAGAGGACCATCCCTAACACAATCTAGAAACCCTTCCTCTGTAGCTTTAGTGTTCACTTGGCTTACCCAGTTTCTATGCAGATTGAAGTTACCCATGATAACTGATAACTCATGCTACATGCTTCTCTCATCGCCTGATAAGTATCATGCCCCACAGCACCACTACTACTTGGTGGCCTATAAATAACTTCAAGCAAGGCCTGCTGTTGCCCCTTTTGTTTCCTCATTGCAACCAAACAGATTCCACACTTTGTTCTCTCAATCGGAGATTTTCCTAACTGATGTATTGATCCCATCCCTTAATATCAGCACAACTCAACTCCTTTTCCTTCTTTTCAGTTCTTCCTAAACATCGAACATTCTTGAATATTCAGTTCCTGGTCCTGGCCTTGGCCACCATGCAGCCATGTTTCTATAATGGTAATTAGATCATACCCGTTTACCTCTATTTGTGCCTTTAGGTCATTTACCTTGTTGTGAATACTGCATGCATTCAGGTTGAATTGCCTTATGTTTGTCTTTGACATCATTCTGCTTTCAAAGCATACTCAACGTTTCTTCTGACTACTGGTCTCCCTAGCAGTTCTTCCACCTCCTGTTATAAATGTTACATTTTTCAATTTTACGTTACCTCTCAGATTTCCATTGCCCCACACAAGCTAATTTAAGCTCACTCTAGCAGCACTAGCAAATCTCTTTACTCACTCCTGTGGCTTCACTGTACTCATTGGGTGAAAGAATGTTACACTCCTTAATATTTTGCAAAACATAATGGACAAATTGCGCTTCAATGACATTGATCAACATCCAGGCTCTGGAGTTTGATTTCCTTTGTTTACGGTGGTTCACAATGCTGTAAACAGTAAATTTACAGTATATCATATGAAATAGCAAATAATATTACTCATCTTCGTGAAAATGAAAGCCTCACAAATAAGGCTAATAACGCTATATCTCTATCACTCCCTATTCCTCTGTCTTATGCATTTCCCTTTTGCCCACCATTGCCAGACACGACATCAATCACCTAAGCATCGTGTTCTGAAATTCCCCACCCACTATACTTTTTGGCTTTTTGTTTCTCCTACTTATTTAAGACTTGTCTTAACACCCATCTGTTTGATTAAGCTTTTGGTCACGTTTATTAATCTCTCTGTCTCAACTTAGAGTCCAGTTTAATGAGATCAAACTTCTACTTAGTACCTTGGAATGTTATTGCTACATTAGGCACACTACAGAAATGGAAGCTTTTGTTGTAGTTGCCGATGGTGTGGGTTTCCCTTCATTTGGAATGCTAAACTGTAGCTGGGTATGCTTTCGCATGGTGCTTTTCAACGAGAAGAGGTGTTCTCTTGGTGAACTGACCAATTATCCATTAAAATTACCACTAAAGAGCAGATTAGCTACTCATTATCTCATAACGTTTTAGAGAAGGTTGTGCACAAATTAGCAGCAGTGTTTTTCTACGTTATAACATTGATTACAATTTTAAAATATTTAATTAGCAGCAAAGCGATTTGGGACATCACAAGGTCATGAACAATGCAATATAAATGCAAATTCATTCTTTCATCCTGGAGTTCATCTGATCTTCTTGCTGCACTGAGCATTATCAAAAGCTTTGCCTTGCATTTAATTTTCAAATTCTTATGCATTCACTTGCCAAGGGGAAACACTCAGCGCAAGAATTAACTGTATGACAAGATTATTCATGAACCATACCAAATATCATATGCATGATTTATTTCACCCTTTGAGCGTAAGCCACACCGAGGTGAATTTCCTCTCCAGAGAGAGTTGAGTCAACTTATTCTTCTCTCATGCATCCTGTTAATTATTATCTCAGCAGACAGCAGGAGGAGGGATATAAGGAGGAGGAAGATTAAATGAGTAAATGGGATTGCAATTTAGCGTTGAAGCCAGGGTCTTCTGCCATTTGCTGAAGAAAGTGATTGCCAAACACCAACAAATCACAGTGAACATGCTCAGTTAGCAGAGAAAACACTCGCTGTGGTAACAAATGTAAATGCAATGTAAATGTAGGGATTTCTAGAACTCAGCCACAAAAGAAGGAAAGGTATGAAGTTCATTTTAGTAAAGTTAGTGAGGTATAACAGTCCCCCAGAAATGTGATTTGATTTGATTTATTATTGTCGCTTGTACCTAAGTACAGTGAAAAGTTCTGTTTTGCGTGCAGTGCAGGCAGCTCATAACGTAAAAGAACAGAGCGAGGAATACAAAGTTACGGCTGCAAAGAAGGTGCAGAAAAAGCAAGATCAACATTAGATTTGAAATTTGAGAGGTCGATTCAGAAGTCTAATAACAGCAGGGATGAAGCTGTTTATGAGTGTTGGCACATGTGTTTAAGCTTTTGTATCTTCTGCCTGATGGAAGAGGTCGGAAGAGATTATAATCATGGTGGGAGGGGTCTTTGATGATGTTGGCCGCCTTTCTGAGGTAGTGATAAGTGTAGATGGAGTCAACGGATGGACAGGAGCTGGGATGATGATATACAATTATCTTACACTCAGTGTCCAATGGAGAAGCACTTACTAATTTATACCGTTGCTTAATGCAGTCAGCTGTATGTGTACTGGTGAATAGCTGCATGCCTCAGCAAGAGGTCCATGTTCATGCACAGTTAACAGCACTTTAAACCCACCTGCACCTCTTAAAGGACTTTTGATTGGTCCAAGTGCTGCTATTGCTTTTGAAAGCAGACCTAAACAGAAATGTGAGTAATTTATGGCCCAACGTGAGAGGATGTGCTTGAAGATTCTCTGGGACTGCGTACGACATCTTGATGTGAGACAGGGAGCCCCCGGAGACAAACATTGTGAAGGCAGTGGGATCAGGTAGCTGTGATGGTCAATGTCAGGATTCTAAGTCTGTGTGCTCTGCAGTACTGTAAATGATTCAATGACCTCACAAGGATAGTCAAAGCCAGTGACTGGATCTTCAAACACCAGATCCCACCAAATATCCTTATAGCCTCACACAATACTCAATGTACCATACCCTCATCAGTCATTGACCAGCAATCCTTGTGAATCAAGACTCATGCCTAACACTTATTGTTTCACCCTGCTCTCACACACTTAGTCATTTCTTCACATTTCACAGTTTGTACACACTGTGAGCTATTCAGCTGTGACAGACACATCACCCAAACACTCACTGATGCACTTCCCACTCGTTCACAAGATAAGAGGCCACATAACAAGAGGCAGCAGTAACTAACCAACAGAAGTCAGGATTGGTTGCGTGCGCTAATCCTATGAAAGAGACAATGATTGCAATCACGGAAGTGGTCATGTTGGAAACCACGAGCAGCAACAGATCTGAAACTATCATAGGTGATGGTATCCAAACCCCTAATCCTTCTTCTAGCTTTCTACTTCCCCTCATCTTTCATCAGGCTTCTCAGCAGCAGTAAGCGTAAATATCTACCTCTTACTTTACCCACCTTCACTCACCACAATCCTAACCTTGTGTCTTTCTGATTATATTGTCCATGCTGAGATGATATGATTCAAGGTCCTTTCCTAGGCAACATTGTGAAAGGTCAGTATTTATTGTCCAATCCCAATAGGCCTTGAGAAGTTCGTGATGAGCATGGAGTAGTGAACCCACAGTATTGTTAAGGACGGGAGTTCTGGGATGTTGAATAAATGACAGCAAAGGAATGCTGACCTAGTTCCAAGTCAGGATGGTTTGTCATTGGAGGGGAGCTTTCAGTTGGTGGTGTTCTCACACATCCATTGCCCTTGAAGTCCCAAATGTAGAAGGCATGTGTTTGGAAGGTGCCGTTGAAAGGTTTGGCGAGTTGCTGCAGGTATCTTGTAGATAGTGTTGCTTTCCCTGTAATGGGGGCAGTACATGTTTAAAGTACTTGGATGGGGTTTTGATCAAGCATGTAGTTTGAACCGGATGATGTTGAACCTCTTGAGCATTTTGAAGCTACAAGTGGACAGCATTCCATGATATCCTTAAATTGTATCTTGCAAATGGTGGGCGGGCTTTAGATAGTTGGAAGATTTATTGCTCTCTGCATAATTCCGAGCATGTTTGTGGCTGGTTCAGTTTATGCTGTGGACAATACTGACCCCCAGGATGTCGTTAATGAAGGATCTAAAGATAGCAACGTCATCAAAATTTAAGGGGAAGCGTTTATGGAATCAAAGAATCTCTTCACTGTGGAAGGAGGCCAATCAGCCCATTAAGTCCATTACCTACCCTCCGAAGAGCATCCCATGCGGACCCAACCCTGCCTTTCCCATGGCTAATCCACCTAATCTGCACATCCCTGGATGCTATGCGTAATTTAGCATAGCCAATCCATCTAACCTGCATATATTTGGACCGTGGGAGAAAGCCAGAACATCTGGAGGAAACACACGCATACACGGGGAGAATGTGCAAACTCCTCACAGACAATCAACCGAGCGTGGAATTGAACCCAGGTCCCTAGCACTGTGAGGCAACAGGACTAAACACTGAGCCACCATGCCACCCTTTATTTTCTCTCTTTTTGGAGATGGTCACTTGTGAGTTGTGAATGTTACTTGTTACATTGCTAGGGTTCAAGCCTGAATGTCATACAGGTCCTCCTGTATGTGTGTATAACCTGCTTCAGGAAGTTGTGAATGGTGCTGGACATTGTCCAAACTTCAGTGAATATCCTCACCTTTAACTTAGTGATATGGGGAAGATCATCGAAGCAGCTGAAGATAGTTAGGTCTAGGGTACTGGCCTGTAGATCTCCTGCAGTGAAATTCTGAGTCTAATCTCCAACAAATATGACCATCTTTCTTTGAGTTAAGTGTGTCTCCAAACAGCAGAGACCTGATTGCTCCAACCTTCAGTCTTGCTTCTGCCTGTGTTGCAATTGAAGCTGTATTGCCATTGGATCTGCTCATGTTGACGTGGCACTGCTTCCAGGATGGGAAGGCTGGGCTCCAGGTTATGCATTTATGCCTCATTAAGCTGTAAACTATCAAATTCCTTGACAGTGCTATGGACAGGGATGTTCAGAACTGTAACTCTTCTTTCCTTACTGCCCATAATCAGTGTTTACTTTATAAAAGATTGAGACTGATAGGTGATTGTATTGGTGCACATTCATTTTAACTAATCAGCAGAATGTTTTTACATAGAAATTAGGAACTAGAGTAGGCCATTCTGCCCTTCAAGCCTGCTCTGCTACTCAATATTGGCTGATCATCCAACTCAGTACCTTGTTTCTGCTTTCATCCACTATCTTTTGATTCTTTTAGCCCTAAGAACTATTTCCATATCTTTCTTGAAAAATATTTTGGCTTCAACCATTTTCTACGGCAGACAGTTCGACAGGCCCACCACTCTCTGGATGAAGAAATTTCTCCTTATCTCAGTCCTAAATGGCCTACCCCCTATCCATAGCCTGTGACCCGTGGTTTTGGACACCCCTGTGAACAGGAATATCCTTCCTGCATTACCCTTTGTAATTCAGTTACAATTTTATAGGTTTTGATGAGATCCCCCTCATTCTTCTAAACTCCTGTGAATTTAGTCCTAACTAATCCAGTCGCTATTAATCTTTGTTGCACTCCCTCCATAGCCAGACCATCCTGCCTCAGATAAGAAGACACAATACTCCAGGTGTGATCTCGCCAAGGCCCTGTAAAATTGCAGCAAGACCTCCCTGATCCTGTATTCAAATCCTGTTGTTCTGATGGCCAACATACCATTTGCCTTCCTTACTGCCTTTTGCACCTGCAGGCTTACTTTTAGGAAATCAATCTATTTGACCAGGTTAAGAATGCTTTTTCCATCAGCCTTAAGTTTTAGTGTGAGAATGAACCCTGAACTTCTTGGTTTAGAGGTAGAGATGCTACCACTGTGCCACAAGACCGACTTTTGTACAGTTTAAATAAAGAGGATTATTAATGCATAAACTCATCCTGAAATCTACAACTTCATCAGTCACTCACCACTCTCTTTCACTGTAGATGAAAATGCAGTTAGAGGAGAAAGTGCATGTTTACAAGTGATAGACAAAGGAATAGTTTATAAATCATTAGATTTGTTCGTCTCAGGACAGGCCAAGTGAAGAAAGGGTTCTTTTCCAATTTTGAAGTATGGATAGGAGAATTCAATAGCTGAAGTTTTGTCTATCAAAACTGTTACAGGGATTCCCTCAAACAGGTGAATTTTAGATTATAGACCATAAGAGTTAGGGGCCAAATTAGGCCATTTAAACTGTACAAAAGTCGGTCTTGTGGCACAGTGGTCTGCTCCACTATTCGATCATGCTGATACATTTCTCAACCCCATTTTCTTGCCTTCTCCCCATCGCATTAAGGTAGCGTTTGGCCTCTTAATCTAAGAGATCGGTTTTCTGTACAGGGAGATTTAAAAGGGACAGCTTGGATACCTTGCAATGTGTCAGTCTTCAGTTTCAAGACATAGATGTTGCTGCCTCTGTTTCTTGTGACATTATTTAGACAACTTTTTTTAGAAACATAGAATCCATACATGGTGAAAAGGGGCCGTTCAGCTCACCGAGTCTGCACTGACCCTCCGAAGAGTATCCTACCAAACTCAGCCCTCTACCCTGTACCAATATCCCTGCATCTACCAGGACCAATCCACCTAACCTGCACTTTTTTGGACTGTGGCAGGAAACTGGAGCACCCGGCAGAAACTCGCGCAGACACGGGGAGAATGTGCGAAATCCACCCAGACAGTCACCCAAGGCTGGAAACGACCCTGGGTCCCTGGCTATGTGAGGCAATAAGGATGATTGATTATCTGAAGATAGTTTTAATCACTATTAATGAAGATAGTTTGAGTAACAGTTATATTGACAACCAGAATAATTTGAAGTTCATTACTATCTCTAGGTAGTGGCACACACCTACATACGACTTAATTAGATGTTTACAGCTCTTTTGTGCAATATTGAATTCAGGGACAGTAAGTCTAAAAGTCTATAGGTTTAGAATTTTGGGCAATTACATTGATAATAGAAAATGTGAATTGCACAAATAATTTTGACTTGGTATGTAAATTCAAAGGATGCGCTGCCCATGGTCATTCAATTAGTAACTTTCCAAAGACTTGCGATATTTCTGAGGCTGTGCAGAAATTGCAGAAATCATGTCACCCACGACAGTCATCTTATATCCTTGTAAAGGCAATTTTTAAAATTAGGTGGCCTTTCAGAAAATTCTGGACGAAATGTAGTGGATAATTAAAGTTACAAATATGACACAACTTTACTAGACATGACAACAGTGCCAAGAGGCTGTTTGGCAGACTAGCCAATGAATCACGCAATCTAGTGCTCATGACCCATAGGCTACCCATTGACATCCTCCTCTGTGATTCCTGCAGCAGATCTATTTTGCGATCTTGCCCTCTGGGGAGTTAGCACATGAATTACCTTTTCCTCCGCCCTAGCTACAGCCCATTTGTGCCTGGTGACTCACCATGTGCTAATCTTCATGGTGCCCAGTCTATAATGAACACAAAGCACCAGTATCTGAGTGACTGGCTGCAGATCTAAAGGCAATGCCAATGCCACCCTCACAGCCTTTGTGTGGTCACCTACTCCTCTGCCATCGATGTCAAATCCAGAAATTCACCTGAACACCTCCCCGAAAAAAAACAAATTTAAGATTACTTTTAAAAGGTTTGCAAAAGTAGCGGTTTGTCAAAATTGTCTTTCCCACAGGTTGTGTTCCTGTTTTTTTAACTAAAGCTAGCGCAGAGCTTGACTTGTGCTAACCTGTTGAATAGAGCTGCCTGCTGCAAATTTGGAAAATACCAGCCACTACGTCAGTAGAGCTGTGTGCCATTTGTAAAAGCACATATTCAGTTGCTTCCCATACTTGTAGGGAACGCACAAATGCCAGTTCAAAGTGGCACGCCATGTATCCTCTGTCAGAGATCCATGGCAGATCCAAAGCGTACACCCTCACGAGGGTGATCAGTTTTTGAACCACTGCCTTCAGGGGTGTTACAGATCCAAATAGCACTTCTAATGCACCATAAACTCTAAGGTTATAAACAGGGAGGAGGACAAAAATGTTGGTGTATGGCTAAAAGTGAAAAAATGATTGCGTAGTACCATTAAACACTTACTTCTTTCTTCTGAGAATGTGATACTGAGCTTGTACAAGGAATTATTAGGACGCGGTCGGAGAATTATATGTAGTTTTAAGTGCCAACTGCAGTTGAGATAGTGAAGTAAGGGGAAAAGATCCAGTGGAGTATTTTGCTATGGCTGAGAGCAAACTGTTATGAAGGGAAACTTTAGAGGCTTTTTCCCAATCGGACTAAAGACGTTAAACAGTGACCAAATGACAATCTTAAAGATTGTGAAGGATTGCAGTAAGTCTGAAGTGATCCACTTTATGTCAAAACGATTCTGAGAGGGCATATGTTTAAGACACAATTTGCGGTAAGAAAATAAGTTCTTTATCAAATTAATGCCTGGAATGTGGAATAGATTGATCTTGAAATTAAACACGTAATTTACTTTATAACATAATTGGACAGTTCCATGAAGAAAAGATATTTTAAAGGTGGGGAATAAGAAGGGGGAGAAGGTATGCTGTTAGTGAATGAAACTCAGGACCAGAAGATTGGCAATGTAGTTTTGATGGGCCAAATGGTTTGTGCACTGGAACATTCAATTTACAAACTCCTGATTTTAGATTTCCTGCTGGCTCGCAACCTTATGGGATGAATCAGATAGGTAACAACAGGAAATGAAACAGAGTTCAATTAAATTGGATCTCCAGCAAATTTAAAGTTGATACCATCTATCATAATTAAAATTTTGGAGTGGTAGAGAAATGGATCGAAATAGAAGGCATTTAGTATACAATATGGAATAAAAATATCCTGCACCCATTTCATACAGTTTTAATTTGCAGGATGAAAGAGACCAATCATGCTCAGGTGAAATGAGAACCTGGAGTGGTGATGTTCATTACTCTTGGGAAGGTCACAGATCATATAACAATGTCAGGTTAATATTTAGGCAATTTATTTATTTATTAAAGTTAACAATTCACAGATTTCTGCCCTGTATTAATTCTGGTCCTACAGTTAATCATAGAGTAGAATCCTTACAGTCCAGAAGTAGGCCATTCAGTCCACAGGGACTCCCCAACAAGCATCCCATCCAGGCCCACACCCCCAACCCGATATTTCCCATGGCTAATTCACCTAACCTGCACATCCTTGGACTGTGCGAAGAAACCCACACAGACACAGGGAGAATGTGCAAACTCCACACAGACAGTCACCTAAGGCTGGGATTGAACCCAGGTCCGTGGTCCTGCAAAGCAGCAGTGCTAACTACTGAGCCACCATGCCACTCCAAGTTCAATTATGTTAAATATTCTCATGTATTTGATTATATCCATTTGTCATCAAAAAGATTACAACAGATACCTTTACAATTGATGGCACTTCTTAAAAATCCCTTTCAAATATACTTCAAAACGTGTACAGATTGCACAGATGCTAATAAAAATTATAATTTTTCTTACTGTAATTACTTCTGGATTAAAGGTTACCACATGCTTTGAAATCCCATCCCCTAAATTCTTCTACCTGTTCACCTAATTTAGGTTCTCTTTTAGGTCGTCTTTCAAGTACATCTCTTTAACCAAGGTTTGGTCACTACTTCTTCTACTATCTTCTTAGTCCAGTGTCCAATCAAGCTTCTGCTAGATCTTGGAATGTTTTTTCTACGTTAGAAACATTGGGTGGAATCTTATGGGAGTTTGAACTACATAGGCTATGGCAAGAAATCTGGTGGAATCATGTGAGAAGTCAGGCAAGGCCTTTCTCAATGATGGGAGTAATTTGTTGCATTGCCAAACAGAGTTGCAGATGTTGAGGTCTGATTTTCACTCGGCACCAGCTGGATGCCTATTAATGGGATTTATTGCTTGTTATTGGCCTCATTAGCTGAAAATCTCACCTCGTTGATGTGCAGTTTTCTATCCTGCCACCCACCACAATGAAATTGGATGTTGACAGCTCCCAACATGAAAGTCAGAGCAGAAACTCGGCAACTTTGACTTACTGTTTGCCCCTCAGGGCTGCCATCTTGGACAATCGGCAATAACATCCTAGATCACGTTCTAGGGTACCAGCTGCATACACCCCACATCCAGGCACATTGGCACCCAATACCTGCCAGGCGCTCATGGCAATCCACTTACAGGACTTTTCCGTACTTTAAAGCTGCTCTTTATTGGCAACTAGCATTGCAATGCTTCTGCAAGGACACTTGGTGCACGGAGAGCAGCACCCAACTCACAGACTGGATCAAGCTGCATCTCAGCACTCTCTGAGCAGTCACCCATCTAAAACCTATCTGGATGCCTGATACATCCTTTCCTTACCTAGAGCTACCACAGTGATACAACTTCAATCTTGCCTTGCCATTTAGTGCAGACACTAAGCTAGGAAACTAGTCAGGATTGTTAACAGTCCTCAGTGGCGTCAAGGGAGATACTCTTCAGTCAAGGGTTTCCCAGAATGGTAAGTCAAGGGTAGCTTCCGATATCAGTGCAGGGGCTCAGACACTGTCAGCTGGTCACTGGGGGGCAGCCAGAATCAGGATCCTCTCTTCTTAGGAATGGGAAGGTGAATGTTAGGCAGGGCACTACCCATATTGGCTCTTTCTGCTCTATTGTGGGTCTTTTCTCCTGGAACAAGCAAAAGGGAAGGCTTGAGTGGGATGAAAGTGAGTGGCATAGGTGTTAGTGCTGGTCAGGTGGAGGATAAGTGTCCCGAGTGAGTGAATGGGCAATGCAGAGTGAAGGCAAGATTAGTAGCAGCAGGGTTGGGGGGAAAAAGTGAGGGAAGATGTTACAGGCAATCGTGAGAGTGATAGAGCATGGTTCCTACCCTCGCGGAATGGAGAAGGCCATCGACCTCCTTTGTACACTGCTGGGGTCTTCCTTCCAAACATATGTAAAATGAGAGGAGAGAGATTGAGAAAAGACATGAGGGGCAATTTTATTTTATACAGAGGTTGGTACGCATGTGAAATGGACTTCTCGAGGAAGTGGTTGATGTGGGTACAACTATGATGTTTAAAAGACACTTGGATAAGTACATGAATAGAAAAGGTTTGGAGGGATATGGGCCATGAGAAGGCAGGCGGGGCTAGTTTAGTTTGAGATTAGTTTCAGCATGGACTGTTTGGACCAAAAGGCCTGTTTCTGTGCTATGTGACTATGACTCTCTATGATTATGGATGAGACTTCCCTGGCCCACATGGCGAACTTGGTCCAAGTTGGCAGGGTCTGCATTCACCGCCAATCAGGGGAGAAGGAGACATCCCTCCTTTGCTTTGCCCTTTCCACCAAGTGCTCCAGACCCCTGTCCGCAATGCCATTTCTGGGGTAAATAGCAGTAACTGTATAGGGCTGCTCCAGATTGACAGTGCTTGTCCATGTATACAACATTTTTGTTTAAAGATAGCACCAGCACCAGGAATGATGGTCTATTCCAGGATATTCCAGCAGTGGCAAGCTCTTCCAGGAATGGTGATGTTCGAATCAGGCTGGTGTCAGAGTGTCTCTGTAGGGGGAGGTAGTTCATGAGGCATGTTTGAAAAGTAATGGCAAGAAATCTCACTAATGATTGATTGAAACCCTCCATGAATCTCAATGAAATCAACACTTAGCCAAAAAAGGATAAGCTTCAGCCCACTTTACAACTGCAGGATAGGATAAG
>NC_063345.1:60602639-60718892 GCF_021869965.1 Rhincodon typus | reverse complement strand
TCTCCCTATTTATTTCAGAACCCCCTTTCCCTCCCCCTTTTCTGATGGAAGGTCTAGGCCCGAAACGTCAGCCTCTCTGCTCCTATGATGCTGCTTGGCCTGCTGTGTTCATCCAGCCCTGCACCTTGTTGTCTCGGATTCTCCAGCATCTGCAGTTCCTA
Source organism: Rhincodon typus (assembly GCF_021869965.1). Classification (NCBI taxonomy): domain Eukaryota; kingdom Metazoa; phylum Chordata; class Chondrichthyes; order Orectolobiformes; family Rhincodontidae; genus Rhincodon; species Rhincodon typus. The sequence goes on along the minus strand of NC_063345.1, from coordinate 60,718,731 downwards.
CTATCCCTAGAATAATAACTGTTGTCTTTCAGATTGAACGCTATACTGAGGCCTTCTCTGCCATCTCAAGTAAGGAAAAGCATAGCATTATTCAAAGAACAACAGGGGTTTCTCCTAGTTTCTTGGTAAATGCAGTCTATGAATCAGTTAATTAATTATTTATAATAAAAGCAGCAAATACTGGAAGTGCTCAGAAGGGCTGGCAGAAACTCCAAAGAGAGAAACAATTAATTTTTTAGGCTGATCATTTGTAGGTCCTGCTATGTATTTATAGCACTTTTTGCCTTTATTTCTGATTTCCAGTGTCCATAACACACACACTCTCTCTCCCACACATAGTCTTTCTCTCTCTCTCTCCAACTTCCCCCAACACACACACATGTGTACATACACACACACACACACACACACACACACACACATATAGACACTCTCCCTCTCTCTCTCCCCTTCTCACTCTCTCACACACAAACAGTCTCACTCTCCCACCCACCCACACACTCTCACTCACCCACACCCACACACACAGACTTGCCCTCTCTCTCTCTCACACACACACACACGCACCCTCTCTCTCACACACATACACACTCTTTCTCTCTCCCCTTCTCTCTCTTACACAGACACTCTCACTCACTCACCCGCGCACACATCCATACACACATGCAAATCTAGGGGGTGAATTTATATTTGCAGGTACATTCTATTTTGTTCAAAAAACACACAATTTGTAGACTGTCAGTCAATGTGTTATTTTATAAATTCCTACTTTAGAAATACAACCAGTCTAACTTCAAACCAAAACACAAACAGATTCTAAACAAGACCTCACACCTAACATGTATTGTCTGACCTAAAATGTCACCACTTTTTTACACTGATAAAACCTTTAGTTCTGTCAGGACAGTGACTTCAAAGGAATTCGAGGATTTACATATACATGTTAATCAATTAAAACATTCTAACTGATTAAAGATTTAACAGCATCTTAAGTTTGTTTAGTACATCCTCAGCTGTGGTGTGACCCTTTGATCTTATAAATTCTGCGTCTTATACTACTTCTCTCATTAACACCTGAAGAAGGACTAAGACTCCGAAAGCTTGTGATTTCAAATAAACCTGTCGGACTATAACCTGGTATCGTGTGATTTCTGAGCTTGCCCACCCCAGCCCAACACCAGCACCTCCACATCATATCTGATCGTTATATATGGGACTTTGCTAAGTGCAAAATGGCATCTGCATTTCTCTGAACGACGACAGCGAATGCACTTCGAAAGTGTGTGATGCTCTGGAATGTCCTGAGGCAATGAAAGACAGAAGTAATATTTTTTGGTAGCAGTTGTAATTGGAGTTTAACCAAAAGTGCAACTTTCACAGAATCCCAGAAGTCTAATGATGCCAAAAGAGGCTATGTAACCCATTGTGTCTGCACTTTGAATTTCAAGGACAGAATTCATTTTACTTCCAGAGAGATGAGAACTCCGTTTCTCCTACCTTTTTTCTTCTAATGGCCTTCTTTCCTAAACTGCTGCCTGGCAGGCTGTCATTGACGTATGAAATATTTATTTTTGCATCTAATAACTGAAAGAGAATGAGTCATGCGTGTACAAACCATTACTGCACCTTTTAAAGATCATATTTCCAAGTCTTAGCCAGCACATTAAACCTGTGACATCTCAAACTCACCGCTTCTAAATATTGTTTAAGTGGTTTGTACAAATAGTGCACTGAAACCTTGATAGAACTGTGGGAGCTGACTGACAGTGGGCACTTTCCACTGTTGATTGTTTTGTTCAAGCCCAGGTTTTGTGTACACAGTGCTTATCTTTCTGTTTCATTCCACTCGCTTTCCATAGGCCTTACAAAAATCTGAATGAAAGCCTGTTCTGCAGTTGCTATAAGAATTACTGAGGTGAAAGCACCATTTTATTGATCTTTATAGCTGAGGTATCTCTGTTGCTCTTTTGGTCTAATATGAATGGTCGTCTGAAAGGGGGCAGTAACTGAAGTTTATCCTTAAAGGTTTGATTGTGGTATTGCACTTGGTAAAGGCCTAGCATATCAAGCCTGGTAAGGTGCCAACCCTACCTGAGAACCTGTAACACCTTACGACAGCAGTAGTCAATATCTTCCAAAGAGGAGGCAGTGAGTCTGGTAGTGTCCATTTGTACATGGCACATGGGTGTCTCTTGCTGGGCCAGCATTTATTGCCCTTCCCTAACTGCCGTCAAGAAGTTTCCAACAAGCACCAACACATCGCTTGGTTGGTGGTAAAAAGGGCACCACCTGTGAGATCCTTCACAAACGCCCGATGGGGCTGTGCCACCACATGTTGCCCTCAAAGCAGTTGCGGTGGGGTGGGGGCGGGGCTGGGAGGTTAAGACTGTCACACCGCTCCAGCTGGAATGTGCCTTTGCAAAGGAAGTCTGGAGAAAGGTGCAGTGGTTTTTGTCGGGTTTGTCCCGTGCAGCTCCGTAACGCAGGACGCTGTGCTCTATGGGCTGTTCCCCGGGATGCACACTGAGACAAACATTGACTGTGCCTGGGGGACCATCAACTTGGTGAAAGACGCTCTTTGGTCTGCCCAAAGCTTGTTGGTCTTCAAGAACGAGGAGTTGATCCTGACTGAATTTTGCAGACTGGCACACTCTAAGAACAAAGAACGATACAGCACAGGAACAGGCCCTTCAGCCCTCCAAGCCTGCTCCACCACATTTTGCCCTTGCATGCTAAAACGGTCTTCATTTACAGGATCTGTATTCCTCTATTCCCTTTCTATTCATGTATTCACCCAGGTATTTCTTGAATACTGCTATTGTGCCCCCTTCCACCACCTCCTCTGGCAGCGTGTTCCAGGCACACACCACCTTTTGTGTTAAAAATGTGACTTGAACATCTATTTTAAACTTCCCCCCCTCGCACCTTGAACCTGTGTCCCCCAGTGATTGAGCCCTCCACCCTGAGAAAAAGCCTCATATTTTTCATTCTATCCATGTCATTCACAATCTTATAAACTTCTATTAGGTCAACCTTCAACCTCCTACGTTCCAGTGAAAACAAACACAGCCTAGCCAACCTTTCTTCACAGCTAAAATGCCCCATACCAGGCAACATCCTGGTAAACGTTTTCTGTACCCTCTCCAAAGCATCCACATCCTTTTGGTAGTGTGGTGACCAGAACTGGATGCAATATTTCAAGTGTGGCCTAACTAACGTTCTATAAAGCTGCAGCATAACTTGTCTATTCTTATAGTCAATGCCACTTCCAATAAAGGCTAGCATGCCATAAGCCTTTTTCACTACCTCATCTACCTGCGCTGCCACCTTCAGTGATCTGTGGACCTGCACACCCTGATCCCTCTGCGTATCAATACTCCTAATAGTCTGCTAATCATTGTATTATTTCCACCTATACTTGATCTTCCAAAATGCATCACCTCACACTTGTCCAGATTAAATTGCATCTGCCATTTTCTGCCCATGCCTCAAAGTGATCTACATCCTGCTGTATCCTCTGGTAGTCTTCCTCACTATTTGCAACTCCACCAAACTTTGTATTACCCACAAACTTACTAATTAGACCAGTTACATTTTCCTCAAAAACATTTATGTAGACCAAGAATAGCAAAGATCCCAGCACTGATCCCTGTGGAACACCACTCCACAATATCACAACCCTCCATTTTGAAAAGCATCCTTCCACAGCTACCCTCTGAGTTATATGACTAAACCAGTTCTGTATCCATCTTGCCAGCTTACCCCTGATACTATGTGACTTCTCCTTTGTACCAGTCTGCCATGAAGGATCTTGTCAAAGGCTTTACTGAAGTTCGTATAGACAACATCAACTGCTTTTCCTGCATCAATCATCTTCATCCCCTCCTCAAAAAACCTGATCAAGTTCGTGAAACATGGCCTTGCCCATACAAAACTGTCTTTCTAATGCTAATAAGTCAATTTGCTTCTAAATGCATATAGATCTTGTCCCTCAGAATCTTTTCCAATAATTTCCCTATCACCAATGTGAGACTCTCAGGCCTGTAATTTCTAGGATATTCCTCCTACTCTTATTAAACAATGGGACAACATTGGCTATTCTTCAGCCTTCTGGGACCTCACCTATGGCCAAAGAGGATACAAAGATGTCTATCAGTGCAACAGCAATTTGTTCTCTTGGCTCCCTCAATATTCTGGGGTAGATCCCAGCAGGACCTGGGGACTTATCTACCTTAATACTTTTTAAGACAAACAACACGTCTTCCTTTTTAATAGCAACTTGGCTTAGAAATTCAACACTCCCTTCCCTGAGATCATCCTCCACCAGTTCCTTCTCTTTGGTGAATATCAACACAAAGTATTCATTTAGGACCTCACCTAACTCTTCTGGCTCCACATATAGATTCCATCCTTTGTCCTTGAGTGAGCCGACCCTTTCCCTGGCTGCCCTCTTTTTATATATGTATAAAAGCCTTGGGATTCTCCTTAATCCTGTTTGCTAATGACTTTTCATGATTCTTCTTAGCCCTTCTAAAGTTCTTTCCTACTTTCCTTATATACTTCAAGGTCTTCATCAGTTCCCGTCCTCCTAGACCTTACGTATGCTTCCTTTTACTTTCTGACCAAAGGCATAACGTCCCTGGTCATCCAAGGTTCATGTAACTTGCCATACCTATCCTTCATTCTCGCAGGAACATGCCTCTCCTGAACTCTTATCAACTGCTGTTTGAAATACTCCCACACGTCCGATGTAAATTTACCTCAAGCAGCCACCTCCGATCAATATTTTCCAGTTCCCGCCTAATGTTGTTATAGTTCGCCTTCCTCTGATTTAACGCCTTTACCGGAGGACTGCTGTTATCCCTATCCATGAGTATCTTAAAATTCACTGTATTATGGTCACTACTCCCGAAATGCTCCCCCACCGAAATTTCACTCATCTGGCTGAGCTCATTTCCCAAAACCAGGTCCAGTATAACTCTTTCCCTGGTTGGACTGTTTATGTATTGTGTCAAGATCCCTCCTGAATGGTCCTTACAAATTCTGTCCCATCTGAGCCCCTAGCACGTAGTGAGTCTCAGTCAATTCAGAGGAAGTTAAAATCACCCACCACAACAACCCTGCTGTTTTTACATCTTTCCAAAATCTGTCTACATATTCTTTCCTCTATCTCCCGCTGGCTGTTAGGAGACCTGTAGTATACCTCCAGCGTTGTGATTTCACCTTTCCTATTCCTGAGTTCTACTCATATTGCCTCACTGCACGAGTCCTCTGATGCATCCTCCCTCAATACAGTTGTGAGATACTCCTTTACGAGTAATGCAACTCCCCCTCCCCTTTTACAACCCCTTCTATCACACCTGAAACATTTGAATCCTGGGACATTCAGCTGCCAGTCCTGTCCCTCTTTCAGCCAAGTTTCTGTATTCGCAATAATGGCAAGGTCCAGGGCTATGTGCTGAGGGACGCACTAAAGCTTGGGGCAGCTGCCGCCAAGATGTAGTGGGGAGAGACCACTGTCTGGGGTCTTCCTGCTGAAGTTAATTGGATGTCTATTCAGTTATCAGATCCTCCTCATGCCTCAAAGGTATGTAAATACAGTCTTGTACATGTAAGGGATGCCTTTGGTTTGTTGGATATAACCAAACTCAAACATTTGTTTGTTAACTTGACATGCAACTGTACAGAATAGAACTGCATTTGTGACGATATATATATCCAAAGATATTTTTATGAATAAAGTGTCTTTTGAAATAAAAAAAATTGTTCTCAGGAAGGTGGTGGTGCTAATAAGGAGAGAGTTCCAGGATTTTGACCCAGCAAACTACAATATAATTCCAAGTCAGGATTGTGCATGACTTGGAGCGAAACCTGCTGATTGTGGTGTTCCATTACATTATATTTTATTCATTCATGGGGCTTTTGGGTGTTGTACTGCCCATCCTTAGTTGTCCTTGAGAAGGTAGTTTTGAACTTCCTTCTTGAGCCATCGAGGTGCATTTGCTGCCCTTGGGTTTGGAAGATGCTGTCGAAGGAACCTTGGTGAATAGGTTTTTTGGGAAATTTAATTTTTCCCCAAATTCAGCTTCAATGCTGTCTCCCCCTTTCTCTTCAATACTTCTTAAACCCAGGGCCCTTGCCAGCAAAGTCTTCCAGTACCTATTTTTCAGTTGAGAGCTGGCTATCAATGTAGCTATTGCCAAAATGGCTCCATTAAGCTTATTTTGCATAGGGATTACTTAAAAGAGGAAGAAACTGTTTTGTTAACCACTGAGAGTGTTTATTCCACAAGCTTTCAGCTGCATAAATTAAGGTTTCCTTAGTGAGTTTTCTCTGTTATGAAGGAACGATAATTACTCACTACGTGATGGCAAATTGCAGAAAGTTTCAATGCAGATTGATCATGTAATGCAGTTATTATGATTGAAAAGCAGAAAGCAAAAGTAGAAATTTGAAAGGTTCATTATCCCAGTAAATCGAAGAAAATGGTGAAGCCAATTATCAGGGTCAGAAAAGTTATAAATTCAAACCTGTGCATTTTATTCACAGTTGCCTTTTCAACAAGAAATATGAATTGGAGATAAAGTACTTAATTAAGTGATACGCAGAAAGGAATGAGTTATGTTGTCTCCATCTTACCTATTCGGTGTGTAGTTGTAGGACAATACCGATTGAGGCCGGGAAATAAAATGTTGGGAAAGAAATAGGCCATTCAGCCCATTGAGCCTGATACGCCAGTAAATTAGATCATGGCTAATCTTCATTCTAGATCTATCAATCCTATCAACTACCATGTGGCTTAATAACTGTAGATTAATGGGTTAACTATACTTTTGCAGGAATAATGTCTGCTGCTCATATGTGTAAGCGGCAATGTCATAGTGACATTAGGTCACATGGAACTGGGACCTTACTATGTACTAGAGATATCCTGTCTTCCAATCCCTTACCATCAATAAAGCCTGTTAATTTATGCTGAATTGAGTACAAGCCTGCATATTGGTAACAGCAATGACAATGATGGAACAACGAGTTAGTGACAAGCGAAGCCCAGTCTGATGCTTCAGGTGATGGTCCAGGCCAGGTCAACAAACTGGCCACAGAAGAGGGAAGATGTGGTGTATAAGGAAGTGGTTCTGAAAGGGTTAAGTTTGAAGACTGCATTAAGCCCCACCAAAGTGATAATATCACGATGACGCCGATGGGGAAAAGAACATCTTTCGGATCTTGCAGGGTCCTAGGTCTCCCTGGTGTCCTGTTAAAAATGTCTAACTTACTAAACAAACTTGTAGCTGATTGCTATCCTCATCTTGTTTCAGACAAAAGCCTCTTCTCCTTAAGAGTTACTCGTGATTTCCCTCTACCACTGTGAATGAACTAGATGCTTTGACCAAGAAAAGAGAACGATGCCTTCAAACTACTTCAATCACAGCTGGTCGTGGTCAGTATTGCAGCAAATACAACATGGTTGCACAGGTGAGCATCATTGTTTAATACTATAAAGCTACAGCAACCAATCCAGTCAAACAGCTTACGGAGAGATCAAGATGGGATCAATATTGCCTTCACTGCGTTTCATTTCAGACTGAATAAGTGAATTACGTAAGGAAACAGTATTAGCTAAGACCCATCCCTGGCATTCCTAATAACTGTAGATTGAAGGGTTAATTATACCTTTACAAGAATAATGGCTACTGATCATACATGTAGTCTCAGATTCTATGGTGGTCAAACGATACCAGGTTATAGTCCAACTGGTTTATTGGAAATCACAAGCTTTTGGAGTGTTGCTCCTTCGTCAAATAAAGGTGTTGGACTATAACCTGCTGTTGTGTGACTCTGACTGTGTCCACCTCAGTTAAACACCGGCACCACCACATCATGGGAATAATATTGATTAGAGGTTCAGTTAGGAAGAAACATACGCCAGAGCAGGGAAGTTATTTCCAGTATCCTGACCAACACTTACTCCTCAACTAACATTACAAAATAGGAATATATGGTCATTACCTCATTACTTTGGTGTCAGCAAATTGTAATCACATCAATGACCACAGTAGTCTCACTTCAAAAAGGATTTCATGGGCTGAGAGACTTTGGGACAACACAATGTTGTAAAAGGTGCCTTATAAATACAAATTGGTTTTTAATATAGGAACTTGTGAACGTGTAATGAAGTGCTAGGTTACACAGAAAACAAAATGCACCCATTTTTGTTGATTACTCAGGCTATATTTTAAACTGAAAAGATAAAATGATTTTAATAGATTTAGTGGACACTTTATGAAGAGACAGCTGACTATCTGATCTCCACATGTCAGAATTTGTCACACAGTCCATAAATATTAGTTAAAGAGTTGTGCGTTTAAAAGGACATGGTAACAAGAGAAGGTCAGTCAGTCATTCAGTTCTGTTCTGCCTCACAGTTAAATTATGGCTGATCTATATATCATGTCCATTTACCTACACTAAGCTCCATATCATCTGATGCCTTTTTCCAACCAACATTCATCATTTTGAGGCCTTAAAAGTTTCAATTCTTTCCCAGTGTCTAAGGCTGTTTTGCAACAAAGAATTTTAGATTCTTGGATAATATCTATTTCATTTACTAGATGTCAAATAGTGAGCATTTGAAAACCAACTCAGTCTATCCATGTACTACTAATAATAGTTGAAACCTTCTGATCAATGTCCAAACCTCGTTTTCCAAAGCTGATCAAAAAAAGCTATCCACATATCCTCCTCTGAGTTTTTTTTTTCTGACTAAAATTTTGATAGAAGATCCTGCAAAGTTCTCTTATTGCAAGAAACTTTGGAGACGGCAGCAAAGGAATATGGCAAGGAAGCCATGCCCCCATTATATGGAACCTGTTGCTGTACTTCAATTAGTGTGGAATTTCAGTGATCCGAACCCTCTCAGTGTGTCAATGAAAGAGTATATGAGTGAATGGGTGACTGTGCAGATTTGAAATTGTGTAGATTGGATGAGAAAAGTGGGAGGCTAGACTGGCTGGCAGCTATATGGAATGGAAGCTCTGATGGGTAGCAATGCTGGGTTGGGGAGAGAATGAGGGATCATGTTGTTGGGGAGCTTTGAGGGGCATGTCAGGATAGGGGAGAGGGTAGTAGGGACAAGAGGGTGATGCTGTTGGTAGTAGTGAGTAGTTAGTATCAGTTATAGTTATCCAGGAGTTAGGCTAAGCTCATTTTGCCTAACATTCCCTGGGAAAATATTCATTTAAGTTGGAACTGTCCGCAGTCTCTGATTCTACCTCAGAGTCTATATCTCTATTTCTCAGGGTTTTGCGGAGAGTCCTGAGGAGTAGGGGAATTGTTTTTTGGAAGTTTAAACTTCCTGGGTAATTCCCAGAGAGTTAGCACAACAGGGTTATCTGCAAGGTTTTAACACGCACCTTGGGTCATTCATCTAGTCTCTAACAATAAGGAGATCAGAAGATTTGAGCTGAGGTATACATGCGACAGATAACTGAGATCTGATAAATGGATCAAACATTATATTTGTTACTGTTTACTGGCCTTATTATACAGTTACTTCCTCTTTATGAGTAAAGATTTGATTGAAACATAATTTCATACTGCAGCCCAAAACAGAGAGTCGCCCAACTCTAATCTGTCATGGCCATATTGTTACAGGATGGATTTGCTCTGATTTTGTGTCAAGCAAAGAAATGGCCTATAAAGGCCAATTCTGCAACATCCAAAACAAATTCTTCTGTGCTTAGGAATATCACAAACATCACCACAGACCTTTGTTACTAGTAATTGGGCTGAAGATAAAAATTGGCTCAGAACAGTTGCAATGTGCCAGTCCATCAGATTGTCATATGAAATTATCTTTAATCAGACTTTGTGTTTCAATGCATCATTTCTGATGTTTAATTTTAATTTCCCATCAATTCAGTTACAAACATCAAGTCTCTTTTTCTCAGGATGTACGGGAAGAACAATCTTCATGAGTCTTTTGCCTTGTGGGTCTGGCTTTTTTCCTTCACATCTTGCGCATTCAGATAATGACGAGAGGAAAGGAAATTTGCATATGGCTTTTTAGCTCGCAAAGAGATGACGATGAAATACAGATTCAAACTGAAATTGTTTAAGTTTGAAAACCATTTTTTTCACATCAACTCCCACACCCTGTCTGTTCTCAACATTGTTCTGTCTTGTGCTTTCTGCTGCTCTGCCAAAGATTTTAGAATTACAATCTCTTGACACAAAAGCTCTAATGGCTCATTTTAAAACAAGAACTCCTATTTGAACGTTCACATAAATCCTCACATTCTTATTAGTTTAGTCAAGTCTGAGTCTTTTATTAAAAACAATTTACCATTCCTCTCCATTGATAACTTGAAAAATATGTACAAAGGTGCTGGATCAGTTTATGGTCTCTGCATTTTAATATTAGTTCCTCATTTATAAGCAATCTATTTAGAAAATTGAACATGTTAGTAATTCAGTCTAAAGCGAATGGCATAGGTTCAGTGTGTATGAATAATGACTAGAAGGTTTACTAACAAGCTGGAAGTAAATATTGAAATATTTTAGTCTTGGAGAAGTCTAGTTGCTGAATAGTAAATTTTGTTTTCAGCATGATGTCTGTGGCCTGGATACTGGGTCAATTTTGCGACTTTGGGCGCCTGTTTACCAGAGGGAGGGAGGGAGTAGCTGGAGTTCTTGGTCCCTTGGGACATTAGTGAGCAAGTTACACTGTCACCTTAACACCGGTGTGCTCCCAGAGCTACTATTCATAAATAGCAGTATTTGAATGCATCTCCAAGTTCATAATTTGTGCACGAAATTCCATGGAATTCCACTTGTTTTCCATTTTAAAACTGCTGACTGATCAGTGGAAACACCAGGGAATTAAACTCAAACTTTCCACCTTATTTTTAAAATGGCACAGATAGGAGGCCATCAGGAGCATGGTTAGTACACTCTGAGTGTATCACACAGTAACCTTCCATGGTCAGCAACATCCTTATTCCCAATGACCCACTATTGGGCAGTTTAACAACATATTCCCAGCTTCTTTGTTTGAGAAAGGTGGGTGCTTTAGCTGCACGTCCAACCCATGTGAGGCTACCTGATATCGCGAATATTGATGCAGCTGACAAGCTGTTCCGATGGGAATTCCTGGACAAAATAATTCCTATCGTTGACAATAAAGGATACAGTGCCGGTCGTTGCTGGAAAAGATCACAGACTGAATGAGAGCAGCAGTTCAAACATCCTTGATTAGCTGATGAGTATAGTGATCCTTTATGGTAGAAGAATGAGATGGCTAAAATAGTGCAATTTTGATAAGTGTTCAGGAACAGAGAGATCTGGGATGTATGCGCACAAATCTTTGAAGGAAGCAGAACAAGTTGAGAAGGCTGTCTTAAAAAAAATGACTTGCTTTCAATTAATAAGGGAATAGATTACAAAATGGTTATGTTGAACCATTGTAGAACCTTGGCTAGTCCTGAACTGGGAATATTATGTTCCGTTCTGAAAGACATATTTCAAGAAGGATGCTAAGGCCTTGAATAGGGGGTAGAAGAACTGTCTTAGAATTCTACCAAGTATGAAAGACTTCATTTCTGTGCAGAAACTGGAGTTGTTCTTTGAGCAGAGACAGCTATGAGAACTGATAGTGTTGTATAATGGGTTGGGTTTTGAAAGGGTTATTACTGAGGAGTTCATTAAGCTTCACCCAATATGTTGATGTCAAAAGGACTGGGGTAGGGTAAACAGCTCCGGATCTCAAAGGGTATACACCTGCCATCTAGATCTCCTTTGCATGCTACCAAATGTAACTTTCTCCTGATGGCTATCATACAATAAACCACTTTTTCTTTCAGACAAGAGCCTTTATCTCATCAACCACACTAAATCAAGCGTGTGCTGTAAATCCCAAACTAGAAGGAGAACGATCGCACCAAATCTTTCAGTGACCAAGAGTCTAGCTATCTTGTACAACATGATAAGCAGAAACAGAAATAGAAGTTGCTGGGAAAGCTCAGCAGGTCTGGCAGCATCTGTGAAGAAAAAAATCAGAGTTAACGTTTCAGGTCTGGTGACCCTTCCTCAGAACGGATGGTAGCTAGGAAAACGTTGGCTTATATGCAGAAAGTAGGGAGGGGGATGGGGTAGGGAGAGAGTTATGGGTTTGTCACACAACTGACAGGTGTGTGAAAAGTCGTCAGAGATAGTAGGAACTGCAGATGCTGGACAATCTGAGATAACAAGGTGTAGAGCTGGATGAACACAGGAGGCCAAGGAGAATCAGAGGAGCAGGAAAGCTGACGTTTCGGGCCTAGACCCTTCATCAGAAATGGGGGAAGGACAGGTTAGGGAGGAGGGGACAACCTGAGTTGGTTTTGGGATGTGGTTGGGCGAGGGAAGATTTTGAACCTTGTGAAGTCCACATTGATACCATTGGGCTGCAGGGTTCGCAAGGGAAATATGAGGTGCTGTTCCTGCAAAATTCAGGTGGCATCGTTGTGGCACTGCGGGAGGCCCAGGATGGACATGTCGTCTGAGGAATGGAAGGAGGAATTGAAATGGTTCGCGACTGGGAGGTGCAGTTGTTTAGTGCGAACCGAGCGTAGGTGTTCTGCAAAGCGGTCCCCAAGCATCCGCTTGGTTTCCCCGATGTAGAGGAGGCCACAAGGGGAACAGCGGATACAGTATACCACATTAGCAGATGTGCAGGTGAACATCTGCTTGATGTGGAAAGTCTTCTTGGGGCCTGGGATGGGGGTGAGGGGGGAGGTGTAGAGGCAGGTGTAGCACTTCCTGCAGTTGCAGGGAAAAGTGCCGGGGGTGGTGGGGCTGGAGGAGAGTGTGGAGCGGACAAGGGAGTCACGGAGAGAGTGGTCCCTCCGGAAAGCAGATAAGGATGGGGAGGGAAAAATGTCTTTGGTGGTGGGGTCGGATTCCAGATGGCGGAAGTGTCGGAGGATGATGCGTTGGATTCGGAGGTTGGTGGGGTGGTATGTGAGGACAAGGGGGATTCTGTTTTGGTTGTTATTGCGGGGAGGGATTGTGAGGGATAAGTTGCGGGAAATGCGGGAGACACGGTCGAGGGCGTTCTCGACCACTGAGGCGGGGAAGTTGCGGTCCTTGAAAAACGAGGACATGGGAGATGTTCGGGAGTGGAATGCCTCATCTTGGAGGAGGTGGAGGGTGTGGATGGTGTCACGGATGTAGTGGGGAGTTGCTGGACCAAGGGGGAGAAAATGGAGTTGAGATAAGTCGAGATAAGTTCGGTGGGGCAGGAGTAGGCAGAGACAATGGGTTGACCAGGGCAGTCAGGTTTGTGGATTTTGGGAAGGCGATAGAAGTGGGCAGTGCGGAGTTGGGGAATGATGAGGTTGGAGGCTATGGGTGGGATGTCACCTGAGGTGATGAGGTTGTGAATGTTTTGGGAGATGATGTTTTGGTGGTCAGGGGTGGGGTCATGATCAAGGGGGTGGTAGGAGGAGGTATCAGAGAGCTGGTGCCTGGCCTCGGCGATGTAGAGGTCAGTGCGCCATACTACAACTGCGCCTCCCTTGTCCGCGGGTTTTATGGTGAGTTTGGGAATGGAGTGGAGGGAGCGGAGGGCTGCACGTTCTGTGGGGGAGAGGTTGGAGTGGGTGAGAGGGGTGGAGAGGTTGAGGCGATTGATGTCTCAACGGCAGTTGGAGATAAGAGGTCGAGGGGTGGTAGGAGGCCTTGGGGGGGTGTCCATGAGGAGGGGGTGTGTTGGAGGCAGGAGAAGGGGTCAGTAGAGGGAGGGTTAGGCTCACGGTTAAAGAAGTAAGCGCGGAGGTGGAGTTGGCGGAAAAACTGTTCAACGTCCAAGCGTGAGCAGTATCCAGACCTCCCCATTACTGAGGACAAACGGTCAGTCCTCAGTAAAGGGCTCACCTTTGTCCCCTTCCACCCTAACATCAACGAATACCGCTCACGCTTGGATGTTGAACAGTTTTTCTGCTGCGGCTTTCCTACTTATCTCGACTCCATTTTCTCCCCCTTGGTCCGGCAACTCCCCACCAATGTCTGTGACACCACCCACGCCCTCCACCTCCTCCAAAGCTTCCACTTCCCTGGTCCCCAATACCTCATCTTTACCATGGACGTCCAGTCCCTATACACCTGCATTCCCCATGCAGATGGCCTAAAGGCCCTCCGCTTCTTCCTGTCCCGCAGGCCCGACCAGTCTCCCTCCACTGACACCCTCATCCGCTTAGCCGAACTCGTCCTCACCCTTAACAACTTCTCTTTCTATTCCTCCCACCTCCTACAGACAAAGGGGGTGGCCATGGGTACCCGCATGGGCCCAAGCTATGTCTGCCTCTTTGTAGGTTACGTGGAACAATCCCTCTTCCATAGCTACACTGGCCCTAAACCCCACCTCTTCCTCTGTTACATTGATGACTATCGGCGCCACCTCGTGCTCCCACAAGGAGCTCGAACAGTTCATCCACTTCACCAATACCTTCCACCCCAACCTTAAGTTCACCTGGGCCATCTCTGATACCTCTATTTCCTTCCTGGACCTCTCTGTTTCCATCTCTGGCAACCACCTGGAAACCAATATCCATTTCAAGCCCACCGACTCCCACAGCTACCGAGAATACACCTCCTTCCATCCACCTTCCTGCAAAAGTGCCATCCTCTATTCCCAATTCCTTCGCCTCCACTGCATCTGCCCCCAGGATGAGGCATTCCACTCCCGAACATTTCAGACGTCCTCGTTTTTCAAGGACTGCAACTCCCCCCCCGCTCAGTGGTCGAGAACGCCCTCGACCGTGTCTCCCGCATTTCCCGCAACTCATCCCTCACACCCTGTCCCCGCAATAACAACCAAAACAGAATTCCCTCGTCCTCACGTACCACCCGACCAACCTCCGGATCCAACGCATCATCCTCTGACACTTCCGCCATCTGCAATCCGACCCCACCACCAAAGACGTTTTTCTCTCCCCACCCTTATCTGCCTTCCGGAGGGACCACTCTCTCCGTGACTCCCTTGTCCGCTCCACACTCCCCTCCAACCCCACCACCCCCGGCACTTTTTCCTGCAACCGCAGGAAGTGCTACACCTGCCCCTACACCTCCTCCCTCACCCCCGTCCCAGGCCCCAAGAAGACCTTCCACATCAAGCAGATGTTCACCTGCACATCTGCTAATGTGGTATACTGTATCTGCTGTACCCGATGTGGCCTCCTCTACGTCGGGGAAACCAAGCGGAGGCTTGGGGACGGCTTTGCAGAACACCTACGCTCGGTTCACACTAAACAACTGCACTCCCAGTCGCGAATCATTTCAACTCCCCCTCCCATTCCTCAGACACCATGTCCATCCTGGGCCTCCTGCAGTGCTACAACGATGCCACCCGAAGGTTACAGGAACAGCAACTCATATTCCGCTTGGGAACCCTGCAGCCCAATGGTATCAATGTGGACTTCACAAGCTTCAAAATCTCCGCTCCCCTAACCGCATCCCAAAACCAGCACAGCTTGTCCCCTCCTCCCTAACCTGTCCTTCCTCCCACCTATCCCCTCCTCCCACCTCAAAACCCACCCCCATCTCCTACGTACCAGCCTCATCCCGCCCTCTTGACCTGTCCGTCCTCCCTGGACCGACCTATTCCCTCCCTAACTCCCCACCTACACTCACCTTTACTGGCTCCATCCCTGCCTCTTTGACCTGCCTGTCTCCTCTCCACCTATCTTCTCCTTTATCCATCTTCTATCCGCCTCCCCCTCTCTCCCTATTTATTTCAGAACCCCCTTCCCCTCTCCCATTTCTGAAGAAGGGTCTAGGCCCGAAACGTCAGCTTTCCTGCTCCTCTGATGCTGCTTGGCCTGCTGTGTTTATCCAGCTCTACACCTTGTTATCTGTGAAAAGTCATGAATGGTTTTGATAAAATAAGGTCAAACTACTATCTTTGGCAGGTGGGTGAATTACGAGAAAGCACAAATTTGAGGTGACAGGCAAGGTGAGACAAGGAATCTTTTTTACACAACATATGATCGTGATCTGGAATGCATGGTCTGAAAGGGTGGTGGAAGCAAATTTGATAGTATCAAGGGAATTGGTTGAATACTTGGAAGTGAAACATGTTGTTCTGAGTAATAAATAATTTAATTACTTGAATGGATTAAAATATAAGAACTGATTCCAGTCATCTGGCTGGAATCAACTCATTGAACCAACCCTCCAATCAGTATTACATCATCTACAAAAGTTCTCAAAGATGCCAGTCTCCTGGCAAATGCCAAAAAGCTTATTCAGCACTGAAGCCAAGTTTACGATAAATGAGCATTTTATTGACCCTGTGTCTCTTCAGTGGATAATAACTCTAACAAATCATAACGTCAATGGGGCAGGACAATTACTTAACGGCTTAGTACAATTTAGGATTGAAGCTCTGGATAAGAGACAATCAACTATCAACAGAGACTGATGGACCTAGACAATTTATGCGCCATTCAATGGAGATGATCAATTTCAGTGGCAGGTCAATCCATCATAACGATGGATGGATTATTTGAAAAGATGAACACGTGATATTAGTATTTAAATAAGCCTAAATAGACTCAGTATAATTCGTTCTCTGGTACTGAACAGAAAATGTTACCTTTTGCTTTTTTTTATATAAAAACAAGACTGATCCTAATAACATATGATTTTATTCTCTCTCCTTTGGGAGAAGACTACTTTGTGCAATGTATTAAAACTATAAGCTGTTATTGTTCATAAACAAATATATATATGTAGTTTATAGACAGGATTTTCCTGAATGCTTAAGAATTCTATTGACAGGACATAGTTGTGGGGTGGGGGCGTGGAGAGGAATACAGACTACAGCAGCTCATTTCCGAGAGGATGTCTCCCAAGTTTACTCCCCAATTAAGGGCAGTCACGGTCTCCTGATGCGACAGCAGTAGGGATGAAGCAGGTCAGAGCTCACAGTGTGGAGGCAGCGTCGGGCAAGAAAAAGTCATTCATTATTTAAGGGCAGCAGGCGGTAGGCTGCCTGGCTCAGCAGAGAAATCTCTCTTTTTGGATCTGTGGCCCTCCCTTTGGCCATTTCCACGAGGCTATCAGCCTCCAGATAGGGTCAGAAAAGATCTGGGAGGTAGAGAGGGCACTTCACCAGTACTTTTCTAAGAGCACCACATACGTAGCTGACCCACATGGACTGTACTGTTTCATGATGGCACTCGCACTGATACCTCAACAGCAATTACCTACAGTGCCCACATCATGTGAAAGAATCAAAATAAATCATAATGCCAGTGGGCCCTCCAAATGGCCCCTAATTGTCTATAAATTAATAAGGGTTCTTGAACATCCATGAGAATACTCTCTGGTAGCAAGATTACGTTGGACAGCTGTCCTGATGTGACTTTCCATTATTTGGCAGCTGCACCCCTGGCCTCAAGCCAGACTCCATGCCAGGGATGTTCAACCCTATGACTTTGTAAAAATCATACATATATTTCAAATTTGTAAAGTGCCATACTTTCTGTAACGCTTTCCTGCCATCCTCATTTATTTACACCATTTTTAATACCTTTTCTCCCCTCACTGTTTCTGTCTGGTACGCTTTCAGTCCTCATGATTAAACTAAGCAGGTGAGTTTCCTTGCCTCAAACTGAATGCTTCTAAGTTTTGTTTCCCAGGAGGGTGGAGCTGTTGAACAGTTACCCCAGATATCTTTCAGAAATATTGATGTCGTGCACTTCACCACTCGCTGTGGAGATCTTAATGCCAGTCCCCTAGAGGGTGATGCTGCTTCTTCCCTTCCAAGGGATTTATAAGTCACAAAAAGTAACTTATAAACCTCTTGCCATTTCTATCATGCCCCACCTCCACCCCTGTTGTGAATGGGCCTTGGCTCACTTCTGAGAAAGAGTTTACAAAATCATGACCGGGCTGGATGGAGTAGGTAAGGAGAAGTTGTTCCCGCTTTTAAATGAGTCGAGAACCAGTGGGCTCAGATTTGAAGGGATTGGCATAAGAAGAAAACGTGATGTAAGGAAAAGAAAACGGTTTCTCATAATGAATGGTTTGGGCCTAGAAATGTGATGGAGGCAGGATCCATTGAGGCATTCAAGAGGACGGTAAACGATTATTTAAATAGGAACAATGTGCAGGAGTATGGGGAAAAGCAGGAGAATGGGATTAAGTCATGGTGCTCGTTTGGAGAAATGGTACCGACACGCTGGGCCAAATGGCCTGCTAATGCACCATGACAGTTTTGTGGTTCTGAGTGCAGACCTCCCTTCCCCCTGTTGTCACAAAATGGGTCTCCTAGCTGCGAGTAGGAATCAGCTTTAAGTTCTTAAGTGGCAATTGCTAAGGGGAGTTTAGATAGTAACAGGAACCAATTCAGGGACTGATTCCTATTGGAGATCTGGGGAAATCTATGCTAGTTAATTATGATTTCTTTCATTCTCAGGATATGAGCATCACTCTCAGGGCCAATATTCATTGCCGTGGCCCCTGTTACCTGAAAAAGGTGATATTGAACCGTCTTCATGAGATACTTGTTCACTCCAACTAAGAGTCTTGCTAAGCTACTTCAGGAGGCAGTAAAGGATCAATCTCACTGATGCGGGACTGGAATCACCCATAGACCTAACTAGATAAAGACAACAAGTTTCCTTGCCCAAAGGACACCAGTAAACCAAGCATCCAACAGATGGAACTGAAATAATTGCAGCATGCCAATAAGTCATTGCACTGGGAAAATAATGAAGAGACTGTTTGGAATCAGCTGCTCGCTTCTGACCAGCACAGACTTGATGGACTGTGTTGCAGACCTCTCTGACTCTGAGAATTCTCTTGTTACACTGGAGTCTGAACCCTGCTGTTACCGACTCCTTCTGAATTCACAACCGCAAATTGTGTTGTGGGAATCTGCACATTATTTTGAAATGAAGTAAAAAAGCAGTTTGAAGAAGCAGAATATGGATGATTGAGATTACATTTGGGTGGCTCACGTGAAGAAATATACAACATTAGACTTGATCAGCCAGCCTGTTTCAACATTACCTCTGCTATCTTCACTGAATTTTTGAAAATAACCTCTCTTTCTACAACATGTTTATTTCTTCCGTCTTTTCCATTGTCTCCCAACCCTCCACCCCTTTCCTCCTACAGCCACTCCATAATGTTTTTATTCTTTTGAGCTTTATGCACTACAGTTTCTATGAGTTGCACCATGAATATGCCAGAAAATGATGCTGATCACCAGCAGAGGGGGTTTGTGGAGGTGGTGGGCTTGGTAATTTTGGACAAGTGATCCCAAACCCAGGTTAGAAATCTGGGGAGATAGTAGGAACTGCAGATGCTGGAGAATCCGAGACAACAAGGTACAGGGCTGGATGAACACAGCAGGCCAAGCAGCATCATAGGAGCAGAAAGGCTGACGTTTCAGGCCTAGACTCTTCATCAGAAACGTCAGCCTTTCTGCTCCTATGATGCTGCTTGGCCTGCTGTGTTCATCCAGCCCTGCACCTTGTTGTCTAGAAATCTGGGGATACAGGTTCAAATCCATTCACCAAGACAGATGGCGAAATTTGAGTTCAATAAAAATCTGGAATAAAACTTCGTCGAATGGTGACTGTCAAATCACTCTGGATTGTTGTAGAAAAAAAAAATCCCTCCTGTGGTTTGTTACTACTCTGTAGGGAATGGAATCTGCCATTGTTACCTGGTCTGCCCTCACCACAAATTCTACACATGACTGCTACACAGATACGCAGCAATGTGGTTGATTCCTAACTGTCCTCTGGACAATTAGGAAAAGGCAGTAATTGTTTGCCCAGCCAGTGATACCCATTTCCCATGAACAAATAAAAAGAAAGCATCCTGGGATTGGTTAGTTTAAATATTTTTTTATGTAGCTTCGGTGTAATTCAGACATAAAAAAAATACGCTGAGCTGAACAAATGCTCCGAAACATGCCACAAATTTCCTTTTTTGTGGCGTACATGTGCCACAGTTTCAGGACACAGAACAGAATGTTTAAGGAAGCCCTTTATCAAAAACTAGGCTGCCCCTTTCGGTTTGAATTTATCAGTTACTTTATAGATAGCTAAAGCCCTCACCAGAAAACAGCAGAAGATTCAAACTTTTTTTGTATGCGCTCCTGTATTGAATTGGAGATTTTCAGTAGCTTTGGCTCAGGCTTCAATCATCTTGAGTGAGTCAGAGGCTTTAATGCTTTTGTTAAAATACTAGATCAGGAATGCTATGAGTCCATGGCTCGATTAACATAATTTTACCGGAAAGCCATCGGGCAGAATTTTTCCAGCCCCTGAATGACATGGGCGATGGCAAGATACTTGGGAAAAGGGCGGCATAATGGCTCAGGGGTTGCACTGCTACTTTACAGCACCAGGGACCCAGGTTCGGTTCCAGGCTTGGGCGACTGTCTGTGTGGAGTTTGCACATTCTCCCTGTATCTGTGTAGGTTGCCTCTGGGTGCTCCAGTTTCCCGGTGTGCAGTTTAGGTGGATTGGCTATGCTAAGTTGCCCATCGTGTGCTGACCAGGTGGATTAGCCATGGGAAATGCAGGGATACAGGGGTGCTCTTTGGAGGGTCAGTGTGGACTCGATGGGCCAAATGTCCTGCTTCCACACTACGGGAGTTGTATGGAAAAATATGTCAAGGGTGGAAAAATGAGATTGGTAATGTTAAGGAACAAAAGCCCAATATGCTGCTTAAGGTTACAACAGCTAGATGAGAACGTCATTAATGGGCAGCCAGAGACCTGTTAGCATTCATTGTCATTTCGTCATTACCTGATCTCACCTCATTTATATGCACAGTTCTGAGGAAGGGTCACCAGACCCGAAATATTAACTCTGATTTTTTTCTTCACAGATGCTGCCAGACATGCTGAGCTTTTCCAGCAACTTCTGTTTTTGTTCCTGATTTACAGCAACCACAGTTCTTTCGGTTTTCATTCATATGCAGTTTGCTTTTCTCCCAAGCAGCAGAGACAAAGTTGGTGGCCCCATTTCCTGACATGGACATCTGAGCAGGTACCTGGTGGCTACAGATCGCTGGTGTCTTCTCTAGACTGCCACCTTGGTCATGATTCCCCAACATCTCAGCATGAGCAAGGACCACCTGCACCCTTCATTCACAGAGGCTGGCATCATTACCAAAGCAGTTCCACATAATCTTGGCATTCCTCGGACTCTCTTGTAACATAGTTCATCGCTTCATTGCCAAACTTGGGAGCTGACTGACCTTTTACCTTGTAACACTGTGGCCAGGTCATTTTGTAATTGCAGACAAGAAGCTATCTTGTGCATTGAAACTGAGGGCACGTCAGTTTCTTAGCAGTCATTCATTTTGTGTCCACTTGAATGTTCACAGCATTTCTGCCTTGAATTGCCTTGCTTTGTTTTTGTGCACGTTGGCTCCTCATTCAGAACTTATAGGTTCACGGTAGTTATGTCCTGCTTTGGCTGCTAGCACAGATAGAATGTGAGGCAGGTTGTCTCCAATGAGCAAAGAGTGTGGATTCAATGTTACACCTACAGCATGTAAAAGCAGCTAACATGGCAATACAATGCATGTGCTTCGAACAGACGGCTGTTTCTGATAGTCTAAGGGAATAGTCGTTAATCCAGGTAAGAGGGTCTATGGTCAGTGAGGGTCCAACCACTGTTAGTCAAGGCCGTAATAGGATCTCAGTCCTGCAGCATGGATGCAATCGGTTGGCTTCTTGGGATGTTTAGGATCAGTAGATCCATTTCATTATATTCTGGGGAATGAGCCATGCTTAGCCCTTTAGGTCCAACGCAACAGTCCAAGGATTAATGATAAAGCAGACGGAGAACTGCATAGACACCAGCTAGTGGTCTGTTCACACATCAGCTGGAGCTATCTTTCCACAATGGTTATGGGGAAAGGCCACAATCGGTCCTTGGGGCTATTCAGTGAAAGTAAAGGAGGTTTATCAGGGCATTGTTAAGGTGGGGAAGCCATGTTTGGGGATTAGGTGTAGACACTGGGATGCAGAAGAGACAATAACTGTGACCAAGATTTAAATAAATATATAAATGTGACAGTGGCCTGGGGTACTGTGGGAGGGGGAGGCCATTGCCGGTCACCATCACTCTGGCTTCAATAGGTGGAAGAGTTTATAATGATGCCTGACATACCTATGCTGGAGGCTTTGTGGGGAGATGAAGAGTTAGATGCAATAGTTGACTGGAAACATGGGGATGAACAAATCCAATGGGGTTGTCAGGGAGGCCTAAGCAAAAAGATTTGAGGGGTCACCTAGATTGACAGGCCAAGTCTACAACTCACTCTGTGAAGTGCTAGCTCTATTGCCCTCACTGGAATCATGAATGTGCAATGGAAATGAAAAATGGCTGCAGTACACCTGTCTAATCCAGGTGTACTTGCAGCCATTTTTCATTTCCACTACAGCACTACAGCATAGTGTTTCCTTTTAGTTTCAGACAGCAGGTTCTATTTGTTAGTAACACTTTAAGGGACAATTGCATTCATCAGACACTTACAAAGTATAGGCTAAGGAGACAGGCAACCACAACATTCTGCACATCTAACTTATGAATTGACCAACCATGTCAATTACAAAAACTTGGAACAAACAATTGTGACTGTGACATTTGTCATTACAATATAATACAAGACAGTTCTGCGAAGCGGAAGGAATTACGGACAACCTATAAAGTGTCCAAAAACCTGCAGTCTGCAATTCACAAACATGTTCCAATGATTCATAGGCTGCATAAAGGTCCAGAGCTGCTCTCCTCACACATTAAAATGTAAATATTTCACAACATCATCTGATATGCAATGTTGTCTTTCTTGAGTATTGTGAAGGATCCAGGGAGGAAATGTTAATGATCCTACCACACTGACAGTCTGCTAGTATGTGTACTCTACATGGTTTGTGCAGTCTGTATTTGAATAAGATTTTCTATGTTAAATGTCCATGTAGAGGAATCCCATCACTTTCCTTGATAGAGGACTACTTGTCCCATTGTATGGAAGACTAAACTATCATTTGTGTGTGCAGTGACTGCTAAATGATCTCATTTTTAAGGAGTGCTTGTTATCTGATATTACAGTGGGCTTATTGGAACCAGCATCATTGGATCCAGGCCGTTAAAATGTAAAACTTAAGAAATAGAGACAATAGTGGGTCATTCAACATATCAAGCCTGCCCCATCATTTTGTAAGATCATGGCTGATCTGTCCCAGGCCTTAACTCCTTTTCAATGCTTGCTCCTCAATATTTCAAAAATCTATCTGCTGTTCAAATACTTCCATCCACAATTCTCTGTGTTGGAGAATTCCAGACATTCACTACCCTCTGAGAAGAAATTCCTTTGCACCTCAGCTTTGAATGAGTGCCCCCTTGTTCTTTAGGACAGGAACTGAGAAGAAGCAGTTAAGTCAAATCTACAGTTTGGACAAGAAAGGAAAAATTTCTCTGGATTTTGCTTAACTGTAAAATGATGGATGGTGTTGGGGAATAGTTTGGATTTTGTTTTGCAATGTGTTTTTAAATATTTCAAATTATGTTACATTTATATTGTGGTGAAGCGACCATTGGCCCAAAATTGGGCGTTCTAAATTGACCCACACATGAAAAATCAGGCCTGGCAGAAAATTGGTCAAACTAAATTAAACCGCAACCAGCAGCTATCGGCTACAGAAAACCGTGGAAACCAAGATCAAAGAGCTTACAGAGATTTAGAGGGAACTAGTTAGAACCAGGCCAAAGATTGCATATTGGGGAAGTATTAATCAGACTTTCTGGCACCTTGACTTCCAGCCAGTGCTTGAGGCTGAGCACTTTACCCCAACATGGCAACAGTGAAGGGTGTTGGTGCAACCCATTAAATGCTTTGAACTTCACGCGTGACCTCTTTGGCCAAAGGGCACAGAATATTCTGGAAGGTCCGGGTTGAGGGGAGATAAAAGCACACACCTGGAAACTATCTCCTCAGCAAAGACTTGAAGCGAGACTCTTGGCAGTAGACCGTGTGGCACACCAAGGACATCCAGGAAAAAATCTACCCTGACCTGCAAGACCCAACTTCATGGAAGGCAGTCAGCCCTATGTCAGAGAGGAGAGAGATTCCATTGGCCCAGCTCGAAGATGTGCAACATTGCTGGTAATATTCTTGCTCAGATGGATAGAGCTATTGTAGAGCAAATATTATGTGAATTTGGGAAATGTTCACACAGTCTCTGTAATAAGGAATATTTTCTTAATAAAAATTGAGCTGAACCACAAACTGAATTCAGTGTTCCTTTGTCTGCCTAGAAGAGCACTTGGGTAAAGTGTTTTTAATACATAAACTGGCCAAAGTGTCCAAAGGTCAGACAGCAAAATAGTTTGGTTTCTTCTTTTCTCTTTTGTGTAAATTTCTCCCTAATTGTAAAACCAAATCTGCAGCTGCGTGTGCTTGTGTTTCGATGAAAAACAACCATGTTAAATATAACAGTAACAAAAAAAAACTGATCAAGCCAAATTTCATTCTGGGATCCTATTTTGTAGGATAGTGGCATCAGCTGGAATCGCAACACTGACTTAAAAAATCGCAACGAGAACAGTGATGTCATTGGGTTAGTTGATATCCTACCTCACCTTTAGCAGGAATGATGTGCATCTCTGGAAACTGCAGTGAAACCTCTTAGCATTCACTTGATTTGGGAATGCACAACCAATTTAGACACATCAATGTCCCACAAAAAAGTTTCGTTTTTCTTTAGAGATGTGAGTTGAGGGATAAATAGTGAATAATACACCAAGAAGAACATTTCTGTCTTTCTGTGCAAGACAATACAATATTTTTATCATACAGTATCATACATTGTTTTCCATGCACCTCACAGAGTTGGTAGGGCCTCATCTGAAACACTGCATCTCTTCCAAGAATCTGGCCACGAGTTCCATAACCCTCTGAAATGGAGATAAGAGTGTTATTATTGGCCTCTCATGTTGATGCAAGCTATCCTGGGCAAAGCTGGTGAATTTGATAACTGTAATGAGCTATGTGGCAATGTTTTACATTACGTTTGCAAATCTTATTGACTTAAGTTACAAATGTCGAGGGTGCAGCCTGGAATGACCCTATGGTCTTCACAGCTCTTGGCGGAACAATACACACAGTAGAAATAAGTCTCAGTAATATTTTTGAAGCACATGGCAATGCTTTGTGACACCCTGGTTGTCTGTGTAGCTCAGTCCTCAGCACCTCTGACCATTAATAGACACAATACTTACTCACTGTAGCCTCACCGACCTGGCCACTCTGTGTCTCTTTTTATCTCTCATTCTTTCATGAGGAAGCAAAGAAAGGGGCAATGGTAAACCCAATATTTTGTCTCTGAAAATGGGGCAGTAACTATTATAGACAAAGACTCAAGAAAAGATAGATAGTAACATAAATAACTTACTGATAAGGTGTTTAAAAATGACTTTTTTTTTATTAAGGCTTAAACCTTTTGTGTACTCCCACCAATCCTGGAAAGCATTTTCTCATTGGTATGACCAACACACAGCATAGGCAACATTACATGAATAGTGATAGCGAGAACCGCAGATGCTGGAGTCAGAGACAACACAGTGTGGAGCTGGAGGAACACAGCAGGCCAGGCAGCATCAGAGGAGCAGGAAAGTTGACGTTTCAGGTCAGGGTCTCCTTCTTCAGAAAGCCTTCTTTCTAAAGAAGGGTCCTGACCTAAAACGTCAACTTTCCTGCTCTTCTGATGACATGAATAGTCCCCCATTTACATTTACTGGCCTATTTTTTAAAAGTCTTAAATTAATGGAGAAAATGAATTGGCCACTAAAATGAAGTGGGCACAGAATATTGAGGGTAAGGAGTGGCATAATCAATTCCTGGGACATTTCGCATGCCCATCTGCCCATTGACACCTCCAGTGTCAGGCACATCACAGGCAGAATTCTTGGTTCAAATTTTAAATGTCATTTATGTCATGTTAATGAGATGCAGACCTAGACAGCACAGTACTGCTGTCAATAATAATGTGGACACAATTAACACTTTTATCTGACATTGTGCTCTCTGGTATTTTAGCAGAAGCTTCAGCCCAATTCCAATCAACAGGTTAACACCTGCAATAGAAGAAATGACAGTAATTTCTAGATTATGGGATGAATTTTAATTTTATATATCAGATGTGTAGCTCTTCATCAGTGCACAGGGTGTACCTTTGAATATTCATTCATGGCCTATAGTAAATGTCAACTCCCCAGTACTTCTTCTTGCTTTTATTATGAGAGTGGAAGAAGATAAATGTTCCTTCACTGTTCAAATTACTCAATATCATTTCTATTAAGATTATGATCGCAGTTTGGAAAAAATATTAATTTTTGCTTATCTATGTAAGCACATGCATGCGGTAGTTTGTAGAGATTTGGGTTCTTCTTGCAATCTGTTTTACAGAAGAGCCAATGACACTCGCATTCGTTGTGTTAAATCCGTGACAAAGTTGGACCCAACAAAGGCAAGCAAGTCAGGCATAAACTGCAGCTGTGACTCAGATCAAAATAGTTCTTATTTATTTAGTCATAGAGTTTTTACAGCATGGACAGAGGCCCGTGGGCCCATCATGTCCATGCCAGTCACCAACTATCCATCTATTCTAATTCCACTTGCCCAGTAGCCTTGTATGCTATGGCATTTAAAGTACTCATTTAAACAGTTCTTAATCAACTTGAGGATTTCGGTCTCTGTCACCTTCAGGCATGAGCTCCAGATACCTTCAACCCTCTGACTTCTCCTCAAATCCGAACTAAACCTCTTGTTCCTCACCTTAAAACCATGCCCCTGGTTATTGCCTTCTCCACTAAAGGGAAATGCGTCACCCTATCTACTCAGTCTAAGTCCTTCATAACTTGGTACACCTCAGTCAGAAATCCCTCAGCCTTCTCCACTCGAAGGAGAACAACCTCAGCCTGCTCAGTCTCTCTTCATAGTTGAATTGCTCCTTGCCCAGGCAACGTCCTGGAGAATCTCCAAATCTTCTGTGAAATCACATCCTTCCTATTATTTTGTTGACTAGAATTACGCACAGCATTCCAGTTGCAGCCTAACTCAGGTTAAATACAACTCCATCATTATCTCCTTGCTCTTATAGTCAATGTCATAATGAATGATTGTTAAAGTCATGCATCCTGTATGCCTTCTTAACCAAGGATCTCTGGACATGCATGTCAAGTTCTTTCTGATCATTTATATTCACTAGAGTCCAGCAAGTGACCCCTTGTCTGGTTAGTCCTCCCAAAATGCAGAGTTAAATTTCATTTGCTACTGTTTGGTTAATCTGACCAACCCATCATTATTGTACTGTAGTCTGAGGTTTTCGCCCACATTATATATCACAGCATTAATTTCTATGTCATCTGTGAACATACTGATCATGCCTCCTACATTCATGTCTAGATCGTTGATATACACAACAAACAGCAAGGGAGCCAGCACTGAACCTTTTAGTACGTTGCTGGACATGGGGTTCCAGTCATAAAAATACACTTCAATCATCAGCCTCTGCCTCCTGCCACTGAGCCAATTCTGATCCAATTTGCCACATTGCCTTGGATTCCATGGGCTGTTAGCTTCTTAACCAGTCTGCCATGTGAGACGTTGTCAAAATCATACAGAAGTCCATGTAAACTACATCAACCGCATTGCCGTCATCTACACACCTAGTCACCTCGTTGGAAAATTCAATCAAATTTGTTATTCATTGTCTTCCCTTCACAAAACCATGCTGACTGTTCTTGATTAATCCTTGCCTCTCCAAGTGGAGATTAATCTGCCCCTTGGAGCACTTTTCAATAGTTTTCCTAGCACTGATGTTAAACTTACCGGCCTGTAGTTTCCTGGCTCATACCTACTACCCTTTCTTGAAAATTAGTACAACATTAGCTGTCCTTCAGTCCTCTGAAACTCTTCCTGTGGCCAGAAAGGATTTGAAAATTAATGTCAGAGCCCCCCTGTGCTCCTCCCTTGCCTCTGACAACAGCCTGTTATTATATCTCACCTTGGCTTGAGGTTTAAACCATTTTCAGTCCCACTAAACCCATCAATGTCTTTTCCCTCTGAATGCTAATCTGTTCAAGTATATCATAGACACCCCCCACCAACTCCCTGATATCTAGATCTACAACTTCCTTCTCTAGTACGAATATAGAAGCAAAATATTCATTGTAGTGCATAATAGCTCTTAATGTCAGATGTTGCCTCTCAATAGGCAGGTACTGAGGTCTATCTCCAACAACATCTCATTTCATTTCACCTCACAACATTGTATTTGTATTATATCTCCTTACATTATTATGATAATAGGCGTAGGAATGAATTAACTCCCCTGTTTTCAACCTGGTTAATCGCAAGAAAGGTTTAAGTTCTTTTTAGCGTGCGGCTAATGCTTTTCCCAATCATAAAATTGTATTCAAGGTCCATCTTGAACATGTGAACATTTTTATGCAGTTGTAACTCAAAATAGGGCAGAAAGACCCAAGAGGGATAGTGTGTGGTGTCTGACATTGAGCTCCTGGTAAATGGCTGGTGATGACTGGGAGTGGTCCTTTGGGAGATGCCAAATTCTTTGTGTCCCAGCTCCTCCCGGCCAGAAAAGCAAGTGGCGAGCTATAGTCGCTAGGTAATTACTCTGATATTCATGTCACTGTCTAGTTTCTAGCTGCAGGTGGGTGAATCGGAAACTGCATATAAATGAAGCAAGGTTAATTCATAATGAACAAAAACAGAAATTGCTGGAAAAGCTCAGCAGGTCTGGCAGTGTCTGTGAAGAAAATATCAGAGTTAACGTTTCAGGTCTGGTGAACCTTCCTCAGAACTGATGGTAGCCAGGAAAATGTTGGTTTATATGCGGAAAATAGGGAGGGGAATGGGGTAGGAAGGAAACAATAGGATAAAGGATAGAGCCCGAAGAGAGAGAAGTACAGTTGGACAGACATAGGAGTTGGTAACGATCTGGCTGGGAGGCTGAATAGCTGTTAATGGGGACTGTTAGTGACTAACAATAGATAGTGTGTGATAACAAGGCCTGGTGTGTGGGGTAGGGGTCTAGGACATGGAAGAGTTTAGGCTCTAAATTTATTGATCTTGATATTGAGTCCGGAGGGCTGCAGGGTCCCCAAGCAGAAAATGAGGTGTTGTTCTTCCAGCTTGCGTTGAGCTTTGCTGGAACGTTGCAGCAAGCCAGAGACAGAGATGTTGGCCAGGGAATAGAGTGGTGTGTGAAAGTGGCAGGCAACAGGTAGCTCAGGGTCTTTTTTGCAAGCAGAATATAGATGATTTGCAAAGCCATCACCCAGTTTACGTTTCATTTCCCCTGCGTAGAGGAGACCTCATTGTGAGCAGCAAATGAAATAGAGTAGATTTTGGGAAGTGCAGGTGAAGTGTTACTTCACCTGGAAGGTATGTTTGGGCCCTTGGATACTGGGGAGGGAGGGACGAGGTAAATGGGCAGGTGTTGCATCTTCACCGGTTACAGGGGAAGGTGCTGTGGGGCTGTGGGGGGTGTTGGGACTGAAGGAAGAGTGGACCAGGGTGTTCTGGAGGGAACGGTCCCTGTGGAAGGCAGACAAAGGAGGGGAGGGGAATATGTGTCTGGTGGTGGCATATTGCTGGAGGTAGTGGAAATGGCATCTGATGATCTTCTGGATGTGGATGCTGGTGGGATGGTAGGTAAGGACAAGGGGAACGCTATCACTGTTGCGGGAGGGGGTGAGGGCGGAAGTGCGGGAGATGGGTTGGACCCAATTGAGAGCTCTGTCGACAACGATGCTAGGGAATCCTTTGCTGAGGAAGAAGGTAGACGTTTCGGAGGCTCCCTTATTGAAGTTAATTAATAATGAGATGCTAATGCACACTAATGCAGGCAAATGTACTTCTTGCCACTCGCTAGCACAAATCTTATTTTGTTATTCAACACTTAGTTGGAAAATACGACTTGCTGCTCTCAATATGAAAAGCTGTTCAATGTTGATCACACATGATTTTCCAATTTTCTCACCATCTCAGTCAGGGCCTTAAAAGTTTCCACCCTTTCTCTGCTTACACATCTGTGTACCTCTAATTGTTCCAGTAATATTAAATGCATCTCTGTGCAAAACTCCTTTTACTATTCATCCATGGCACTGCCCGCATTACCCATTCTTGTCCTTCAGATGATGATGGTGAGTCACCTTCTTGAACCACAGTTGTTTATGTGATGTCAATGTTCTGACCAAGCTACTGGGGAGAGAGGATTTTTATCCAGCAATGAGGAAGGGCAGCGGTGTCAAAATGATTGGTGATTTGATCATGATCATAGAATCTTTACAGTGCAGATAGAGGCTATTTGGCCCATTGAGTCTGCACTGACTCTCCAAAGTGCATCCTGCTCAAATGCACCCTATCCCTGTAACCTCACATTTCCCATGGCTAATCCACCTCGCCTGCACATCCCTGGACACTATGGGACAATTTAGCATGGCCAATCCATCTAACCTGCAAGTCTTTGGACTGTGGGAGGAAACTGGAGCACCTGGAGGAAACCATGCAGATATGAGGAGAATGTACAAACCCCACACAGTCAGTCACCCTAAATTGAACCCAGGCTCCTGGTGTTGTGAGGCAGCAGTGCTAACCACTGTCCACCAACATGTTTTCATGCACCCGCTGCTTTTGTTCTTCCAAGTTCTAGAGATCACAGGCTTGGGAGATACTGTTCAAAATGTCTTGGGGAATTGGTGCAGCGCAATATATGCACGTGGCTTGTGCTATACGCCAATGATGGACAGAGGGAATGTTTGAGGTGATAGATGAGGTGTTGATCAAATAGGTTTGTCTTGGGATAATTTCAAGTTACTTAAGGCTTATTAGCACTGCATTTAATCACGGAAAGTGGGAGCATTCCATCGTACTCTTGATCTGTGCCTTGTAGGTGGGGTCAAGTTTTGGGGAGTCAAAAAGGACTCACTGCACAATCTCCAACTTCTGACCCACACTCACAGTCGCAATGTTTATCTGCCTGATTCACTGAAGTTCTTGTTCAATAGTGAGCCCCAGGATGGTGTTGGTGGAAAATGTGATGAATTTATTGCCACTGACTGTCAAGATCAGATGAATATACACTCTATTTTTGGAGATGATCATTGCCTGACACGTACATAGCATGAATGTTCCTTTTCATTTATTAGCCCAAGCCTGATTGTTGCACAATTCTGAAACCCACACACTGTGGGCATGGATTGCTTCTTTATCTGAGACATTTCAAATGGAATTGAGCACTATGTAACCATCAGCAAACATCCCTTATGGTGGAGGGAAAGTCATGGATAAAACAGCTGAAGAAGGTTCGACACAGGACACCAAGGAACTCATGCAGTAATGTCATGGGTCTGGGATGTTTGGTCTCCAAGAATCACATCCATCTTCCTTTGTGTGACGTATGACTCCAATACCAGTAGACAGCATTCCAGTAATCCCCATTCCCTACAGTTTCAGTACAGCTCCTTGATGTCAGGCTCGGTCAATTACTGCCTTGATGTCAAGTGCTTTCAATATCACATTATCTCTGGAATTCAGCTCTTTTGTCTTTAGTGGTCCAAGGCTGTAATGAGGTCTGGAGTTGAACATCCTCATAGAATTCAAAGAGAGCATCAGTGAGCAAGTCATTGCTGACTTTTTTGCCAATGGATGGCACTGTCAAAGAGACCTTCCATTATTTTGATGCCAATTGAGAGTCAACTGAAGGAGTGGTAATTGGGTGGATTGGATTTATCCTTTATCTGTGGATAAGACTTTTTTTCCTATTGTTGGGTAGATACCAATATCGCAGCCGTAATAGAACATCTTACAAATAGTTCTGAAACAGAAATCTTCGGTACTCTTCGGAAAGTGTTAGAAGGTTCTGTAGCCTTTGTTTTCTCCAGTGTCTTCAGCAATTTCTTGATATCACACAGAGAGAAATAAATTGGCTGAAGACTGGTAATTGTATTGACAGGACCTCTGGAGTAGTTGTGATAGACCATCCACTTGTCAGTTTTAGCTGAAGATGGTTGTGAATGCTTCAGACTTTGACTAATGTGCTGGGCTCCACCACCATTGAGTAGTGGGATATTAATGGAGTCTCCACCTTGTCTGACCATTATGGTAATGATAGAGTCAGTGATTTGTTCAACTTTGAGACTGCAGATTGTGTTTGCATACAATTCTGCTGCTGATGGCTCAATATTTCCTTTTTGTGCAGCTTTGATTTACGAGACTTGTTCTGAATCTATGCTGTTTAGCAAGGCGATAGTGGCACACACACAATAATGGGGCTGTTCTGTGAGAAGACAGGAATTTTTCCACAGGGACTATGCAATAGTTACACCTATTGATATTATTATAAGACAGGCCCATCTGCAATCAGTAGATTGGTGAGACCAAAGTCAAGTAGGTTGCTTCGTTTTGTTGGTGTGTTAATTTCTATCCCAGTAATTGCAAATGTGCCTCTTTGCATTTTTTGTACCTGTATATAAAGCCAATAGGAATGAGACTGAGTTTGTACTGCACATTTGTGCTTTCCAAACCAGTGTCAAAAATGTTCACTCCTCTGGTGAAAGCCTTACTCACTGGTAGCACGTTATTAGAATTTGGGAATTGCTTACAGCTCTCTGCTGGGCATTGCTAGTGCATGAAGATCTAAGGTGCAAAGCTGGAAAATCATTTCCCACATAGTTGTTGCTTTCCTAACAATATATCTTGCAATTAGCTGGATGGAGCAAATTGACTCATTCATAAATTTGACGTCCCAAACCAGACCATTGTATCAGCACTTCTTCAGGATACACAACAAGTTTTAAAAATGAATCATTTGTTGGTGTGTACAATGAATGCCTCTCGAGTTGGTTGATCCAGTGTTTTGGTGGAATTTGGAATGTGCGTTCTTCTCTGGATTGATGGGTTTAGAAGTAAGTGGCTATCAAAGAAATAAGTACTTCAAATCCAATCTATCAAGCACACTGGGATCTCTGCTAACCTTTCATTGAAGATCAGACCACTGAAAACACATTTTGATCAACATACATCCTGCAAAAAGCATCAATTTCGTTGAAAGTCCCTGAAGATTCTAGCACTTAAAATGCATTGTCAAAGGATTTCCACAGAGCACTCTGAAAAGTTGATTTATTTTAAGAGAAATTGAAAATAGCACAGTAAAAGCACGCCTGTGTGGAGCATAGTTAAAGACACTCAAGCTATTTTCCCTGATTATCCATAAAAGCTCTTCTCTGTAGTTGTGAGACATTACAGTTAGTGGTGTAGTTAGCCAGCTCTGTTACTCTTTTGACCTTGTGAGTGAGAGGATATCCAAAATAAAGCTGACAACGAGTCATTGCTTTTGGGTCTGTCACAACCATCAAAGTCCATTTTCATAGGGATTCGAAAGGATTGTTCAACACATGAGCATTGTTGGGAAGACTGACATTTATTCCCCATCCAACGTTGCCATGAGGAAAACCTTCATGATGCCTTGCAGTCCATGAAGTCATTGATGTAGCAGTGTGGCACAATGGAGGGACTCGCAGTCATGAATCGAGCATTTGCAGTGCACCTGGATTCACATTTGAGCCCGATTGCATTTCTCGAACTGAGCTTCACTGCCCTGAGATTGTCTGATTTCCAACACCCAGTACAGAGTGGTCCACCAGCTGTTCAACTTCCAACATGCTCTCTCTTCCAAACTGGAATCATCAAATTGGTGAAATTGCTCCTGAAGTGGAGCATTGTCATGAAATATTGTATTAATACAGTATTCACAATGCATGAGGTTTTTACCAAACCAGTGTTTGTCATATTAGAGAGATGATGATATTGTGCAAATGTCACTGGATTAATAATCTGGAAGCCCAGACAAGTGCTCTATGGCTATGGGTTCAAATTGCATGACAGTTCTTGGAATTCAATGAATAAAACTGGAGCATGAAGCTAGTAGGTGACCAAAAAATGCTAGAATCAATTGTTGAAAAACACTACTACTTCACTAATGTCCTTTAGAAATGTTAGAACTTTAATGACAGGAGTCAAACCCCAATACTCCACAAACTACTAAAAGTATAAATGTTTTACTCATTTACCAAAATGGTCATCTTGTTTCTCTTTATTACTGTTATCCAGAACTAAAATAGACTTTCCGTATGGTTTCAATAAAATTCAAAAATAACTCATTTATTATGCTCAAATGTATTCTTCCAATAATTGGCAAAAAGGTTTCTAAACCAAGCCACAATGCAGAATTAAACTGTATCCATTTAATGCCAAACACAAAGCAAGCACATAGTATGGAAGACAACTGTGCAAAAATGATTTTTTTAAAATAAAAGGCAAATGGGAAAATGCCAAGTTGAGTCAAGGGTCTAAACTCAGAGGATTAACAAAAAAAAAGACTTCTCAATCCAGTTGATTTCCGGTCATCGAGGTTACTATGCTGACAGCTGTAGAATCAATAGGCGATCTTTAAATCAGACTTCAGTTTAGATGCGAGTCAGTTGAAATGAACTCTTCGAATGGAGGTAATAGTTCAGCTTTCAGAGTTTAAGGGAAAGTTAAAGGTATTGATTATTGTAACTTTCTCAGATTCCCAGCTGTAAGGCTTTCCTCTTTTTTTCAAGAGTGAAAGAGATCTTTATTTCTGCTGTCAGCTTCTTGGAGTTTTATTCTTTCAACTGATACCCCTAAGCTGTGTACTGAAACAGCAACTTTGGCCTGTTAGCCTGCAAACTTCAGCACAGGCCTCCTTCTCCCAGTTTGTTCAGCAATTAAAGTCATAAAAACCCGTCTTTAATCTCTCTCTCTTAAAAGTTTTAGTTTGCATTCTTTCCACAAAGAGGGTTGACCTTTTGTAAACAGTAGCTTAACCACAGTGCTGTTCAACCTTTGACTTTTCTGTAATTATTGCTGAAAGCAACTCCCAGAAATCTTCTTAATCCAGAACGTCCAATGTCCTACGGTCTACTTCTTCAAAGTCCCTCAATGCAAATATGTATTCCCCAAAAAATAGGCAAGTCTGCCATCGTTACCTGGCTTGGCCTACGTTAGGCTCCAAACCCACACCAAAGTGTTTTAAGTCTTAAATACTTCTGAAATGGCCTAGAGGAATAGAGGTAGGCAAGAAATATGGGCCTAACTGGCATATCTATATTGTCCCCATCCCATGAAAGAATTAAAAATAAAATTTTTAGTGTTACACTTCACATTTCTTTTCAGAAACTGTAATTTGAAATAATGAAGAAAAAGTTCTCGTTTTATGGTTTATTTGAATTTGAAGTCTGTTATGTCCATTGAAAACCAACCCCATCAATGCAATTAACTTCTAATTGACCCCAGCTTTTGCTGCAATTACACTTTGTGAACTTCAGGTCATTACTTCTCCTCAGATAATAAATTGCATACTGCAGTGTATAATACTCCTGTCATGAATGATCTTTGTTCTTCAAAATTGGATGACACTGGCCAGGCAACAGCAGCATTACAGATGCTTAGATTACAACACGTTGCAGTTTGTGGACAATGAGACTGTCCTGGATTATTGCATCTATAGTAATGGCTGGAGAAGAGAGCAATGCAATAGCAACTTACTTAAACTTATAGATGTTTATAGCATAGAAGGAGATCATTGAGCCCATTGTGTTTACATCAGTCAACAATATCTATGAATACATTAATACCATTTTCCAGCTTTTGACCCATAGCCATGGAGGTTATAGAAATGATAGTGAAAATCTAAATACAACTTTAATGGTATGAGAATTTCTAACTCAAAGACCCTTTTTCAGGCAATGAGTTCCAAACTCCCACTGCCCTATAATTGAAAAGAATTCTCAACTGCCCTGTTAGCTTTCCACCTTGTACTTTAAATCTATGTGCTTTTTTTTATTGACACCTCTATTAATGGATTCCTATCTATCTTATCTATGCCCCTCATAATCTGATAGACCTGTATCAGATCCACTCTCAAACTTGCCTCGTCCAAGAAAAAACCCCAGCCTATCCAATCTTCCTCATAGCTCAGATCCTGCAGCTCAGGCAGTATCTTGTTACATCTCCTCTGCACCCTCTGAGTGGAATCAAATCCTTCTTATAATGTAGTGATCAAAACTGAATGCAGTACTTCAGTTGTGACCTAACCTGCTTTTTATCCAGTTCCAGCATAACCTCCCTGCTCTTGAATTCTATGCCTTGTCTAATAAAACAAGTATCCCATATGCCTTCTTAATCATCTTACTTACCTGGTCTGCTACCTTCAAGGATCTGTGGATATGCACACCAGTGCGTTTCAAACTCCTATCACTCATCATGTAATCTCTTGCTTGTTAGTCCTTCCCATTCTCACATTTTCCAGATTGAATTCCATTTGTCACCACTCTGCTCAACTGACCAATCCGTTGATATCCTCCCACAGTTTCTGACTTACCTCCACACTATCACCAATTATCATATCATCCATGTACTCCTCGGTCACACCATTGTACATTTAAGTCCAAATCATAATGTACATCTCAAACAGCAAGGGCCCCAGCACCAAGCCCTGCAGAACCCATCCGCTATCAGAGAGTCTGCTTGAGTCTGTTCACAAGACAGTTTATACACAAGTTGGAACACAATTCAGGACAATAGAATCAAAAAAATGTTTGTAAGCTCAAGGAATATTCGTATGTCAGATATTTAAAATTACATTCCTGTATGAGATCATGTTCATAAGTACAAGCATTTGTAAGTCAGATATTCGTGAAATGCCCCCACACTCCCCCTCACCACCCACCATAGAAGTGAAGGACATAGTTTTAAGTGTCATTTTTGAATTCTGTAAGTGCTGGTGGGTTCTCTGGAAGTTTATTTACATGTAGTTAAAAGTGCTTTCGCAAAAAAAAACAGTGCAAGGAAAAGTAACCCCTATTACCTACCCACAGCATGTACAATCACAGAAAGGTAGAAGCATCGAGAAGCAGTGGTTGGTTTGAGATTTTAAAAGCAAGTCCGTCTCACCTATCCCCAAGCTTGGGGGTTAAAATTGCCTCTGCATACCTTTTGAAGTATGTTAGTTAGATGGCTGCCATCTACTATAGTGCCATATATTATCTGCCTGCCAGTGAGAAGTGCATTGAGAAAGTCCCATTAAGATTAGATAGTTGGTGATCCATACCAGATGCAGATCTTTTTCACTCAGAATGAATAGTGCAACAGATTCATTCGATTTGAGTTATAACATCAGCACAACAATGGGTCAAAGCAACTAGATATTAATCTGGATGATGAATCGAAGATGAGACACATGTCCATTGGACCTTCCATGTGGCCACAAGGGTCCTTTGCTTGATTTTCATTGTTCAGCAGGAGATAGAAAGATGAATTCAATTGAAGCTTTGCACCCTTCCTGGTGTCCAATCACTAGGTGCGCAGGAATAAGACCTTTGTTATTGCTGAGCAGTGTATCAGTAATAAAGTATTGATTAGGTAGCTGATTTTCAATCATACGCTGGGACTCAGCCTCTGAGCACAAGCAGCTAAGATTGACACTTGCAACAATGAAGCATTTTCTTTATGTGTTAAAGTTGTTGATTTGACAGTCTGCTCATTTTCACTGACAGCAATGTCCTGTTCACATAGTACGTTAATTAATGGGCTATCAGGATGCAGGATGACATTTAATTTTGGCGCAAAATAGCATAATTTGTCACAAGAAAGTATTATACTTCTTTCAGATCACTCCTTACTCATGAGAACAAAAATTATGAGTATTTCGTTAAAGATGTTTTCAGCAGTTTATTACCCACTGAGGATTTTGTGTGTCTGCCAGTGTTGTTCTAAGTGATTATCCTTCTTGCTCCCACAGCCAATAAATATTAGAACAAAATCAGACATGTATTTTGAGGCATTGATTTTTCTTTGATTTCAACGTTCATTACTAATCCATGAGCTTTTGTTTAGGCACTGATTTCAATTTTGATCTCAGTATTTGCACAAGTGACATGTGTAGGGGTTATTGCATGCAAATTTGAAGTCATATTTTCAAATAGTCACAGTGGGAAAATGTTTGAGAAGGACTGTAATATTGTGTTAAACTTTTGTTGTAGCTACATTGTAATATGAGTAGCATTTCTGTATGAGGGCCCTGAGACTCAGAACTTCAGGCTGATATGTCATAAGATAGACAGGTATTGCTGCGGTGACAGCTAGAATTGTAAAATTCCCCTGCCACTGGAATTAGCCTTTATTCTGAAGGTGCAAAATAAAATTTACTTTGTCATTAAAGATGTGCTGGTACATTCAAGCGTGATCCATACAAAACCACCTAAAACATACCCAACAGGATGGCTAGCTATATGATTGTCAGAGATTAAAGGGGGGCTGTATTATTCTACTAGGAAGAATGTACAGGTTAACTATTTATATTCTAGGGTCTCCTAAGTCCTAGAGAAGGATTAAGAAAGTCATCTTGTATATAATTGTACTTTAGATTCCATTTAGTTCCAGCTAAAAGAGAATTGGGTTCTTAAGGAAAATTAATCAGCATTTCTACTTGGATGTAAGGCCCATGTCACTGCCATGGAAGTAGGCTTTGGAAATGGGAAGACTTCTAAGATACCCTTGAAAATTCAGAGATACAGTTAGTCTATCAGAAGGTGGAACACAAAGCGTCAATAAGCAACAAGGTACTATGATACATAACACAGGAATGTTGGTAGGAGATTTTATTTGGATTGGAAAGACAAAATTCTTGAGGAGTTAAAATGAGGGTCGAGAGCTTGCCTAACCTGCAATAAAAGATAAATCTCTGTGCAATAAAACCTCACTTTGAAATGCAATACTGGGTTAGGAGGTAGCAGGCTCAGAAAGGAATTACAGAAGTAAACTTCCAGGAGCTAGGAATCACTTAGGACTGATTCAATAAGGTTTAAATGTCTACTTAAAGGATGGTGTAATGTGTACCTGATAGCAGGCTATTTTTTTTCAGTTGTGTTAAAAGTTCTAAGTATAATCTAAAGTGGAAGTTGCTTACAAAATACTGTTTAGTCAATAATCTTTTTGAATCTAGTCAATGACTTAAATTGTAAAATCCTACGAAGTCATCTGGTCAACTGGAAGTTTTACTATTTTTTAAGTTTGGGGCAGCATGGTGGCTCAGCGGTTAGCAATGCTGCCTCACAGGGCCAGGGACCCGGTTCAATTCCAGGCTCGGGCGACTGTCTGTGTGGAGTTTGTACGTTCTCCCCATGTCTGCGTGGGTTTCCTCCAGGTGCTCTGGTTTCCTCCCACAGTCCAAAGGTGTGCAGGTTAGGTGGATTGGCCATGTTAAATTGCCCGTAGTGTCTGTGGAAGTGTAAATTAGTTGGATTAGCCATGGAAAATGCAGGGCTAAGGAGATGGGGTGGTTCGGGGTGGGATGCTCTTTGGAGAGCTGGCATGGACTTGTTGGGCTGAATGGCCTGTTTCCACACTGTAGGGATTCTAGGATTGTCTGCTCCCGTAGGGATTGTAACAGTGTATGATATGCTATACAGTAAGATAGTGGTTACGTTATGTGAAATGAACAAAAATAGGAATTGTTGGAGAAACTCAGTATGTCTGGCAGCATCTGTAGATAGAAAACACAGTTAATGTTTCAGGTCAAGTGACCCTTCTTCAGAACGAGAAGCAATTAGGAAAACGTGATATTTATGCCGATGATTGGGGAAAGGAGTAAACTGATAAGTAGAGACAGAGCCGAGAGACAGAGAGAAAACAAGGTTAGGCAGACAAAGGGACTGTTAAAAGTAGGCCAGGGTAGAAGAGAAGCTCATGTTATTTGAATTGGAATCCAGAAACTGGATTCCAACACCTGTGTGTACTTGAGAACTTAATTTCAGGTCGTGAAAAAACCTGTTAACACTAATGTTGACAATGAAACTGAGTATTGTAAAACTCCAAGGGGTTCACTGCTCTGCTGAGGGAGTAAAACCGACTGTCACTGCCTGATGCAGTCAAACATGACTCCAGGTCAACATCTTATCTGTGCTCTGAACTGGTCGAGCAAGCTGTTTCACTGTATCTCAACTCCAACAGAATTCTGGCATCACCTTCAGAGCACAGATTCAAACAGCGTGCTTGCCAATGCCTTCTCAGGATAGTTAAGGATGGGCAATAAATGCCAATTTTTCCAGTGATGCCCATATCCTCAGATGGAATAGGCTTTCTTTAAATAAAGTACTTAACAGGTTCACGTAAAATTGCTCACTGTTTGTATTTTAATTGAGGTGTTAAACCTCTTTAAAACAAAGTGATTAACATCCCCAAGAGATCTCACTGAAGGTTAATGTACCAGTATTTTACAAGGTAATGTCAAGGCGAATGATTAAAAATGTACAGTGG
The DNA here is from genome assembly GCF_021869965.1 of Rhincodon typus. NCBI lineage: Eukaryota > Metazoa > Chordata > Chondrichthyes > Orectolobiformes > Rhincodontidae > Rhincodon > Rhincodon typus. Next base: position 60,678,290 of record NC_063345.1, on the reverse strand, counting down.
ACTGACACAGCAATGGGCAAAATAAAAAGCAGTAAAATAAGGTTGTAGACATGATTGCTGAGCCGGTGTGTTTGATTACAGACGTTTCGTCACCCGGTAAGAAACACTGTCAGTGCACCCCCAGTGAAGCGTTGTGCTGTATCCCGCTTGTTATTTATATGCCTTGGTCTGCTGGGTTGGTTGGTATTACTTCCGGTTCTGTTTTTCAGTGGTTTGTATATTGGGTCCAGTATAATGTGCTTGTTGATGGAGTTCCGATTGGAATGCCAGGCCTCTGTTTGACTTGTTCTATTATGGATGTGTCGTCCCAGTCAAATTTGTGTCCTTCTTTGTTCATGTGTATTGAGAGCAGTGAGAATTAGTCATGTCTCTTGGTGGCTAGTTTCTGTTCATGTATCCTTATTGTCAGCTTTCTTCCCATTTGGCCTATGTAATGTTTCTCGTAGTCCTTGCATGGTATTTTGTATATTATGTCAGTTTTATTGGTTGTGTGTATGGGATCTTTTACGTTCGTCAGTAGCTATCGCAGGGTGGTTGTTGGTTTTTTGGGCTAGCCTGATGCCTAGGGGTCTGAGTAGTCTTGTGGTCATCTCTGATATGTCTCTGATGTACGGTAGGGTGACTAGTGTGCATAGAAAGACCAGATATTTAATTTCACCAGCAAGCACCCCAACACCCATAAATGGAGCTGCACCAGGACATTATTCAAACGAGCCACAACACACTGCAGCAACCTGGAATTGTGCAAAGCAGAACTGGAGCACTTATATGGAGTTTTTAAATTGAATCGATACCCCAAAAAGCACAATGCTCTGTTACCTCCATGACAGACCACAACAAGAAGTCACAACACAGCCAGACACACTAGTCACCCTACCGTACATCAGAGACATATCAGAGATGACCACAAGACTACTCAGACTCCTAAGTATCAGGGTAGCCCACAAACCAACAACCACTCTGTGATAGCTACTGTCGAGCAGAAAGAGTCCCATACACACAATGAATAAAACTAGCGTAATATACAAAATACCATGCAAGGACTGTGAGAAACATTACATAGACCAAACTAGAAGAGAGCTGACAGTAATGATACATGAACAGCAACTAGCCACCAAGAGACACGACCAACCCTCACTGGTCTCAATACACATGGACAAAGAAGGACATGAATTCAACTGGGACAATACATTCATACTAGCACAAGCCAAGCAAAGACATGCCAGGGAATTCCTGGAAGCCTGGCATTCCAAACAGAATTCCATCAACAAACACATTATACTGGACCCGATATACAAACCACTGAAAAAACAGAACTGGAAGTGATGCCAACCACCCCAGCAAACCAAGGCATACAAATGACCAGCGGGATAGAACACCAACACTTCACCGGAGGTGCACTGACCATGTTACCTAGCAGGGTGACAAAACATCTGCACTCAAACACACCAACCTTGCAAGCAATTCTACAACCTCATCCACAACCCGAGCTACAAATCTTCTCAAAAATATTAAACTGTAAAATGCTATTGGACAACTGCGAAGTGACATTTCGAGTATATGCCTGGAGAAGTAGAAATGCAAAAGTAAATTGATTTATTAGATTGTGCGCTTTTGAGGACAAGAAGAGTCAGGATTTGCCTCATACAATTATACATCACAGCTATTTAAATAATACTGCAGTCCTTCTTACTGTGAATTGATAAATCCTTGACTTGAAACAATGCCTTGTATTTCTCAGTAATCTATTAGTGTATTTGTTTTAACAGAAAAACAGATTGTCAATACTTAGATCTTAAGCAGTATAAACATAACTAAAATATAACATTTAGCACCTTTCACATAATAGAATGCAGTAAGATGCTTCACAGGAGCATTGTGAAGCAAAATATGCCATTGAGTCAGTTTAGAAGATATTAGTTCAGATGATCAAAAGCTTTGTCAAAGGAGAAGGTTTTAAGGTGTTTATTACAGAAGAAAAGCAAGTGAGTGAGGTGGACTGGTGTAGCGATGGACTTCCAGAGCTTAAATAATTGAAGACATGGTCATCAATGGTGGAGTGATAAAAATTGGGGATGCACAAGAGGCTAGAATCAGGGTACAGCAGTTATCTCAGAGGTTTGTGAGATGGAGAAGATTAACAATATCCAAAGGGAGAGAAGCACAATAGAGGGATTTGCAAACAAGAATGAGAATTTTAAAATCAGTGTGCAGCTTCAGTGGGATGGTTGCCAAACATAGGGCCATTATGTGAAAAGGAATTGATATGGAATAAGGGCACGAGCTGCAGGGTTTTGACTACCTCAGACTTAGCAAGGGTAGAATGTGGGAAGTGAGATGGAGAACATTGGGATAGTCAAGTTTACAGCTAACAAAGACATGAATGAGGGCTTTAGCAGGAGATAAGCTGAGACGATGTTATGGGAGTGGAAATAAATGACTTCACTGTTGATGTGAATATTTGATCAGAATTTCATCTTCGATCAGTGTGACACTGAAGTTGCAAACAGTCTGTTTTTCTTCTATCTGTTGCCATGGTAACAGGTAGAGGAATGGAGTCAGCAGCTAGTGAACTGAGTTTGGAGCAGGGGCAGAATACAATGATGTTACCCTTCCCAATATTTAATTGGAGGAAATCTCTGCATATTGAGTATTGGATGCCACATAAGCAGCCCGATAATTTAGCATCAGTGAAGGAGTTAAGAGAGTTGGTGGTGAGGTAAGGCTGGATGTCATCAGCGTATATGTGCTAGTTCTGTGCTTTTGGAAGAGGTTGCAGAGAAGCATCAGTATGGATGTGCAATAGACAAATGCCAAGGATATGCAGAGTAAGAAAATGCAGCAAATGCTGGCTTTGTGCCATGATATTGTTCTTGACTCAATTGAGCGATAATTGCTGCTCCCAGTGACGGCACAGCAGAATATCACTTTGCACTGACCTGTTCTAAGTTTCTGATCATTCAAACACAACACAGCACCCCTCCCAACAAGTGCGTAACTTCAAGCTGTCTGTGAGGTCTATTTCAGTAAATTGAATGTTTGGGTTTGGATTTGAAGAATCCAAGATTTGTCTCTTTTAAATTGAAGGCGAAAAGTGATTGTGAAATTTGTTTGACCAGTGAGTGAGGGCATTACACACAGAGTAAAACTGTAATGTTAGAATTGATATACCCACTAAGTCTGCAATGAAGATACACTAATTTTGTACCTTGTTGTCTTTGGACAAACCATGAATTTTTATTACCTTTCTAAAAATTGTTTCCGGAACAAACATCATTGATCCTGAAACATTGGATAAGTACATGACTGGGAAATGTTTGGAGGGGTATGGGCCTGGAGCAGGCAGGTGGGACTAGTTTAGTTTGGGATTATGGTCGGCATGGACTGGTTGGACTGAAGGGTCTGTTTCGTGTTGTATGACTCTCTGACTCTATATGAGGTTTGATCTTATGATGAAATGATTGTATGTGTTTCTCTTCAACTCCCGGAAATTTGATTTTTAACAGAAAGATGATGCTTGTAGAAAGAAAGAAGGAAGACAGTCTTACATTTCTGTAACCGCCTTCTCAACCTCGTGACATTCCGAGTGAAGTACTTTGGATTTGTGCAGGCAAATTACGATGTAGAAACCACAAGTCAATCTGTGTCCAGCAAGCTGTCACAAACGGCAATATGATCATGAGCAGATGATTTATTTTTTATTCATTGTCCATTAAAGAATAAATATTGGGCTGCACATAATGGGTAGATTTCCTGATGAAGTGGCAGTGAAGAAGAGGAAAGAACAGTCAGCATAAGTGATGTGTAGCATAGAGTCAAACAGCTATACAGCATGGAAACAGACCCTTTGGTCCAACTCGTCCATGCCGATCTGATATACTAAATTAATCTAGTCCCATTTGCTAGCATTTGGCCCTTATCCCTCTAAACCATTCCTGTTCAATGTACACATCCAGATACTTTTTAAATGTTGTAATTGTACCAGCTTCCAATGCTTCCTGTGACAGACCACCCTCTGTGTGAAAACGTTGCCCCTCAGATCCCTTTTAAATCTTTCCTCTCTCACCTTAAAACTATGACCTTTAGTTTTTGCCTCCCCTTCTTTGGGGAAATGACCTTGACTGTTCACCTTATCCTTGCCCCTCATGATTTTAGAAACCTCTATAAGATCACCCCTCAGCCGATGCTCCAGAGAAAATAACACCAGCCTATTCTGCTTCTCCCTATAAGCTCAAACGCTCCAACCCCAGCAACATCCTTGTAAATCTTTTCAGAATCCCTTCCCAATTTAACAACATCCATTATGGGGTCCATGAGGAAACTGAACAATGCACAGAATGGCAGGAACACTGCAGAATACTGAAACTGCAAAGTTTGGTTAAACCTGCAATTTTACTGCTACTGATGGCACTTTGTATTTAAAATGGTGTCTGTTAAACACCAGCACATTTCTGAAATCTGCGCTGCACACTAAGTGTAGTCAGAAATAGCACAAAGCAAGGCAGACTGAGCTGTGACATCAGTCAGCATTTTGGAGGTCTTTCAGTTGCTGCTCTCTCTCAGCTGTTCACAGCAGCAGGGAGGATTCCCCACCAGAACTGTTTGATGTAGGTGCCTGCAGCCTGCAGCTTCAAAGCTAAAAGTGCTTCTTTAACATCTCCTTTTTGCTTCTTTATTAATATCTTAAAAGTCTAAAAATATTAAGTCAAGAAAAGTAAGGTCCACATATGATTGCGGGATAGAAGGTTAATAGTTACTTTGCACTTTGATATTCAAATATATATTTTAATAAAACATTTTGTCCTCCAAATGGACATGTTTAAATTTACAAATGACACCATGCATTTAGGTAATACATTTGGTCAAGTGACAGGTTTTATCATTGCAACAATTATTGTTTTTAATACAGTTAAGATAATAAATTATTTTGAATGTGCTTTTAGAAACTTTTGTTCTCATAATGAGAATTAATTTGTTCTATGCGTCTTGAATTAAAGTTTGTTTTAATGATGATTTTACTGACAGAATTACAGTGTTTTTTTTAAAATGCAATAATTTTCTGAGGAGTATTGTAATTTTGTTTTTTTTTATTGAAACATAAATTCAATACATGTATTTTAATTATTTTATTTTAATTATTATACTGAAAAAATATGCTTTCTATTAGATTGTCAAGTCAAGAAGTATAAAATTTTGTCTTCTGCTCCCAGTACTTTTTTTTTTCTACTTTTGACTTTTGTTTAGAAAAAAAGTTCTTCAGGAGTCAAAAAGGAACAAAGTAGCCAACCCTGATTTAGAGAAATCGCCAACTACTTTCAGGCTAATATCTGATTGAGCTCTACTGGCTTCTGTTAAGTTCTGTTGTAATGGGTCCTAGAGTTTGTTTTGCTACTTAAAGTTGCTTAATGGGCAGTGCTAATGGACATGGCCCTGACCTCAAGGTCTATTCAGACCACTTTCAGTACAGTAGCTTCTTTGGAGAATCCGTCAATTATAGGGAAAGTCAGAAGAGGAAACCCAGAGATGGACAAGTTCCTCGAAGAGAAGAGCCCTCTATGGGAAGTTATATTTATCAAAGGCTCTAGGGAGCATTTCTCCTACCTCAGTGTCAGCAAGGGAGTAATGTGTTAAAACCTCCACTTCACGAATGAGCTACTCATTGAAATCAGCCACCACTTGTAGCTATAACCATAGCCCCTGAATGGGGCAGAAACAGCATTACAAGTGACTTCAAGGGTGAGCATGCCCATGAGCTTTTCTTTACCTGGCTCCTTGTGGGTTAAAACAGGGGATATCTGAAGTTCATCCTCCACTGTTATGTAAGGGAGGTGTTTGAGGCTCTAAATATCAAGGAACCTGAGTATGTTTCATTGTGTCTTGTCAGAGAGAAGCAGGTGGAGAAACCATTGCAGTCCTCCACACTGCAGGTTTCCAATAACTCCACACATGTTGCTTTGCGAGTGCAACATTTTGATACTGAAATATACCGCAACCAGAAAGGCTTCCTCTCCCTCTTCATTCAGCTTGTGGGCAACCGTGCTGAGGACATTATGCAAACCAATTTTTGGTATCCTGGCAGCTGCCATGATGCCTCCATTCTGCAGCAGTGCCATCCACCTGATTCGCCAAAGCAAGCCAGAGGATGGATTGGATGAGAAGGGCTATCCATTCACTACCTTACTCATAATCCAATGTTTAACCAATGCACTGTGGAGACAACCATAATACTGGGAATGATGCTGCTATGTTCCATCTGATAAAGGTGAGCACTGGGGTAATTAAACAACACTTCTGCTGCCAGAGCTGTGATAGAGGAGCCCTGCATCTAGTTTCTTTGTGTTCTGCTACATGCACAACCACAACATGATGTCTGCATTGACCTTGATATCAGCCATTCTCTGAAAGTCTGGGGTAGGCAGGAGGCAACTAATGCATCGTGATTTTTTGTTGAGCTATCCACAAAGAACTTAACTGTCAATATGGTACCCACTGCATGCGAGGCAGTTGGAAAAATTCACACTGATATATGACGAATGATCATTCAAGTTAACCATTTAGTTTTATTTCATTCACCTGTGTGGTGTGGCCCATCCTGAGTTGCCCTTGAGAAGATGGTGGCAAACTGTCTTCTTCAACTGCTACAGTCATAGAATCATACAGCACGGAAACAGACCCTTCGGTCAAACCAGTCCATGCTGGCCATAATCCTAAACTAAATTAGTCCCATCTGCCTGCGCTTGGCCCATATCTGTCCAAACATTTCTTATTCATGTATTTACCTAATGTCCTTTTAATGTTGTAACCATACCTGCATCCACCACTTCGTCTGGAAGTTCATTCCACACACAAACCACTCTCTGTGTATAAAAATTGCCCCTCGTTCTTTTTTAAGTCTTTCTCCTCTCATCATAAAAATATGCCCCCTAGTGTTGAAATCTCCCACCCTAGGGAAAAAGACACCTGCCACTCACCCTATCCATACCCCTCATGATTTTATAAACCTCAATAATGTCAACCTTCAACCTCTATGCTCCACTGAAAAAAGTCCTAGCCTACCCAGCTTCTCTTTTTAACTCAAACCCTCCTTTCCCAGCAACATCCTGGTAAATCTCTTTTGAACCCTCTCCAGCTTAATAATATCCTTCCTATAACAGGGTGACCAGAACTGGACCCAGTACTCCAGAACAAGCCTCACCAACGTCCTGTACAACATCAACATGATATCCCAACTCATATATTCAAATGTCTGAGCAATGATGGAAGCGTGCTAAATGTCTTTTTAACCACCATATCTGTATGTGATGCAAACTTCAAATAATTATGTACTTGAATCCCTAGGCCTCCCTATTTCACAACAATACCCAAGGTCTTACATTTAATTCTATAAATCTTGCCATTGTTTGTTTTACCAAAGTGCAATACCTTACATTTATCCAAATTAAACTCTATCTGCCACTCCTTAGCCCATTGACCCAATTGATCAAGACATCTTTGCAATCTTCGATAACCTTCTTTACTGTCCACTGCACCCCCAATCTTGGTGACATCCATAAATTTACTAACAATGCTTTCTATATTCTCATCTAAATTCTTTATATAAATGATAAACAAAAGTGGATCCAGCATCAATCCCTGCTGGTTACATGCCCATGTGCTGTTGGTAGTTGCACAATGCCATCAGGGAGGCAATTCCAGGATTTTGTCCCAACAACAGTAAAGGAACGGTATATTTCCAAGTCAGGATGATGAAGGCTTGGAGGGGAACTTGCTGGTGTTCCCATGTATCTGTCGCCCTTTATCCTTCTGGAAAGTGATGGTTGTGGCTTTGAAGAAAATGAGTCTTAATTAGAGTAGTGGTTCTTAAACTGCTGCTGTGAGGCTCATTGGTTCCTTCCAGGGATCAGTGACACATGGATAGTTCATGGGTGGGTGATATGAGTAACAGTCCAGAGTGCATTGATCTAAACTAAGTGGGTAAGAGAGTGATGTATATGTTCTGCTCCCAAATGCTTTAGCTGTCTCCATGTTCCCTCTATCCCCATACCCCAGCTCTCTCTTTGACCAGAGGTTGTTCTTGCTTTCTTTATGCTCCTGCTTCCTCTATGTTTTGCTCTCCACAAGTTTCTGCTCTGATCGTAACATGCTTCCCCGTTGATCCTGCCCCCTGCTTCTACTCTCCGAGGGATTGTTCCAGGCTCCCACCCAGGGTTGACAGACTTTGCAGTGGCAGGCAGTTTCAACCACCTTTCTAATACCTGAAAGTAAATATCAGTCTTTTTTTTCCCTCAAAAGCTGTATTAAAACACCCTCAAACCTGTGAGCACACAGCACTCCAAACCTGCAATCACGACCGTCTAAGAAAGGACAGGGGCAGCTGATATATGGGAACGCCATGACCTGCAAGATCCCTTCCAAGATACTCATCATCCTGAATTGGAATTATCTTGTCATTCTTTCACTGTCACTGAGTTAAACGCCTGGAATGGGTCTGAAGAAGGGTCTAGGCCCGAAACGTCAGCCTTCCTGCTCCTCTGATACTGCTTGGCCGGCCTTGAAATAATTCTTTTATAAACAGAAAGAATCCTGTGATTCTCAAACTGATCACAATTTTTCATTTTAAAAGTGCAGGAGCAAAGTGACACTTTTGAACTACGTAGAATGGATATTTGTCAACATGTGAGAGCAAAGCAGGCCACAGATTGTTCAGAAGGCAAAATGCTGCCCCTTCCTGGTTGATAGCTAGTTTCTGTCAAGTTTCCAGGAAGGAGAGAAGACAATTTTTAGACACACAAATACAAATACTTCTACCAAATTTCTTCCTAAAAAAAATACAGAAAATATAATAATAGCCTAGTTCCATTGAAGGTAGTTCTCTAAAGAGGGGAAATGTGTAATTAATTAAATTTTTTTTTGTCAGGCATCTCACTCCTCTGAAGTTTCATGAGACTCGCTAGTACCAGATATCTCTTTATGAAAAAAAAACTGAGAATAGCTCTTGGAGTTAAGGTTTAGTTGGACACCGAATTGGGAGAGAAAGCAGTTGTACTCCGACCTCTGGAAAGCCTGCAAGTGAAGACAGGTCTCTTTATTTCTCTTTGTCTGAGTGGAAAAGAAGCAACATTGTTTCTTTGACTTTGCAAAGAACTTCTAACTCAAGCAAAGACTTAGGTTCAACTGATTAGCTACTGATTGAGGATTAGTATGGTTGTAAACAATGTGATATCATTACTAGAAACCAAAATAATTGTAAGAAAGTCACCTCGTTCCACTCTTATGGTTTGGAATTTTGAATTACAGAATGTATTCCTTTCTTGCCTATGTTTTCAAACTATGATATTTCTGCAGAGCAGTCTGTAATGTCCATTCTATTTGTGAATAAATAGATAAATGTGTGTGAGCGTGCATGTGTGTGTGTGTGTATTGGATGTTAAGTGTGGGTTTAGTTTAAATTTATACATCAGTAATTAATTATTTATTCTGACAACTGTTAGGGGACACATTTGTTTATAATACATGTTTGTTTTCTTGTCTATTAATGAAATTTGGCGTGAGTTTCTCTTATATTAGAAATTAAACTCAGCCAAATTAACTATTTTAGTGATTAAATTGGATGGCTTGTGAATTAGTGGGGCTTGATTTCCAACACATTCTTCCTATCAGGGTTATGATAAACAGGCACCTCGCATCTCTACCTGAAAACTCAACATTCACACCCAGCCTTATTCTATTTCCCTCTCGCATCCAGGCCTCACAGTCATCCTTCACAAATAGTGACCGTTCATTCCACCTACACAAGTCATTTCTTATATTCATAACTCTGCATCCTCTGCTGGCAGAACAGAGCCCACAACTTAATGGAGAAGCAGAGATCAGGAATAATCTTCTAGTAACAGGTAAGTTAACAGCCACTGGCAATTCATGCTGATCTGGTTAACAGTGAAGGACCGTAGGACATGAGGGCCAGGAGTAGGCTGTTCAGCCCCTTGAACATGTTCTGCCATTCAGTAGGATTATGGCTAATCCGACATTCCTCGCAACCACTTTCCTGCCCTTTATCCATAATCTTTGATTCCCCTACCGATCAAGAATCTAAGTATTTCAGTTTTAAATATGTGCAAGGACTCTGCCACCATAGCTCTCTGCAGCCAGGAGTTCCAAAAGCTCACAACTGTCTAAGAGAGGAAATTCCCCCTTATCTCAGTCTTAAATTGATGCCTCTTTATTCTGAGACTATGTCTCTGCTGCTAGAATTTTCCATGAGGGGAAACATCCACAGCATTTACCCTGTCAAGCTCCAAAAGAATCCTATATGTTTCAATGAGATCACCTCGCATTCTTCTAAACTCCAGCAAGTAATGTCTCAACCTGTTTAATCTTTAGCGATAAGAAAATCCCTCCCTACCGGGGATAATCCAAGTGAAACTTTTCCGAACTGCCTCCAGTGAAATAATAACTTTTCTTAAGTAAAGGCATCAAAACTGCTCACAGTACTCCAGACGTAGTCTCACCAGCACCTTGTACAGTTTTAGTGAGATTTCCCTACTCTTATACTCCAACTCCCTTGAAATAAGAGGCCAACATTCTTGAGCCTTCCTGATTACCTGCTGTACCTGAACACTAGCTTTCTGTGTTCCATGCACAAGTTCCTCCAATTCCCTTTGTGTTGCAGCTTTCTGCAGTTTTTCTTCACTTAAATATTCTATTCTTTTTTTCTCCCTTCCAAAATGAACAACTGCTTTTTCCACATTATACTCCATTTACCAAATTCTTGCTGACTTACTCAACGTATCAATATCCCTCTGTAAACTGTTTGCATCCCTGTCACAACCTGTCATTCACCTATTTTAGTATTGTCTGCAAATTTGGCCACAATACATTCACTCCTTCCTCCAAGTCACTGATACATATTATAAACTGTTTCCTACCCATGAGTCAATTCTCTATCCATACCAGTATACTACATCCAGCATTTATGCCTCTTATTTTATGAATTAACCATTTGTGAGGTACCTTGTTGAATGTTTTTTGGAGGTCTCAATGCAATATATATACAAGTTCCCTCCCTATCCACTCTGGTTGAGGCTTCCTTAAAAAAAATTCAGATAAATTAGTCAAACACGATTTCCTTTTCATGAAGCCATGTTGACTCTGCTTGATTAGTTAATGATTTTCCAAATGTTCTGCCATTGCTTCCTTAATAATTGATTCCAATGCTTTTCCAACATTCAATGTTAGACTAATTGGCCTAAATAAATACCCACTTTTTGCCTTCTTCCGTTTTGAATAGAGGTGTCACATTGGCAGTTCTCCAATGCTCTGGTACTTCACCAGAATCCAACAAATTTTGGAATATACTAACTCTGTAGCTACCTCTTTTAGGATCCTAAAATGCAAGCCATCAGAGCCAGGGGACTTATCTGCCTTTAGCCCATTTGTTTGTCTAATACTACTTCTCTAATGATGATGATGGTACTTAATTCCTCCCCCTTTATTCTCTAGCACTAGTGGATTTTTCAAAGTATTTTCCATTGTAAAGGCTGATGCAAAACATCTGTTTAACTCCACTGCCATTTCCTTGTTCCCCAAAATTGTCTTCCCAGATTCATTTTCTCATGTGCCTTTGTCTTCTTTGAGCTTTCTCTTCCTTTTTATATATTTAAATAAGCTCTTAATGTCAGGTTTCTATATTCATCATTGGTTTGCCCTTGTAGCGTATTTTCTCAGTCTTTAATTAGTCTTTCTCTAGTCCTCTTTTGCTGGATTCTGAAGTTATCCCAGTCTTTGGGGCTATCATTGACTTTGGCTTCTTTATATGGTTTTTCTTTCAACATAATACTCTTCTTAACTTCCTTGGTTAGCCAGGGTTGGTTTATCCCTTACTTGGAATATTTCCTTCTCCTCAATGGGATGTAATTTTTTTGACAGTCATAAATTACCTCCTTAAATATCTGCCATTGCTTGATTACTGTCATACCTGTTAATCTGTATGTTCAGTTCAATTTCTTTTTCTTTATTCATTAACGGGATGAGGGTATCGATGGCTTTGCAGCATTTATTGCCCATCCCTAATTGCCCAGAGGGCAGATAAGAGTCAACCACATTGATGTGGGTCTGGAGTCACATGTAGGCTAGACCAGGTAAGGATGGCAATTTCCTTCCCTAAAGGACATTAGTGAACCAGATGGATTTTTCCAACAATCATGGAAATCATAGAATCCCTACAGTGTGGAAACAGGCCCTTCAGCCCAACAGCCCACACTGACACTCAGAGCATCCCACCCAGACCTATCTTCCTATAACCCACCTAAGCTACACATCCCTGAGCACTATGGGCAACTTAGCATGGCCAATCTACCTAGCCTGCGCATCTTTGGACTGTGGGAGGTAGAGCACCCAGCAGAGACCCACGCAAACACAGGGAGGATGTGCAAACTCTATACACAGACAGTCAGCCAGCCAATGCCTGAATCAAACCCGGGTCCCTGGTGCTGTGAGGCAGCAGTGCCAACCACTGAGCCACCCCATTATTAACTCCTAATTCCAGATATTTATTGATATCAAATTTCACCATGTGCCATGGTGGGATTCGAACTTAGGTCTCCAGAATGTTATCTGGGTCTCTCGATTAACAGTCCAGCGATAATACCACTAGGCCATCACCTCCCCATATTACTTAGCTAACTGTAACCAATTTAGGTAACTGTATCCTCATTTCATAGTGGTACCTTTCATTTAAGTTAAACATTTGTTCCTGACTCACATTTCTCACTCTCAAACTGAATGATGAATGCTATTATCTTATGAACATTACTTCTGAGGGAATCTTTTACTTAGAGGTCATTTATTAAACCTCGTCCCTGGTGGGCTCCATGACATATTGCTCTGGGAAACTATCCCTAATGCGCTCTATCATTTCGTTATCATAGCTATCCTTTTTCCAATTTCATAAACTCAATCAACATGAAGATTAAAGCCACACAAAATTATTCTTCTATTCTTTTTACATACTCCTATTATTTGTTGATTTATAGCCTTTGCCACAGAGTGGCTACTGTTTAGGGGTCTGTACACTATTCCTATCGAATATTCTCTTCCTTGCTGTTTTATTACTTCCACCTAAATGGACTCTACATCATCCGAGCCTGAATCATCTGTCACAACTGTCCTCATTATCTGTTATTAACAGTGCTACACTACCCCCCTGTCCTTCCCTCCTGGCTCTCTAAATGGTCAAATATTGCTTAATGTTAAATTCACAGTCTGATCTCCTTGTAACCATGTTTGTGTATTGGCTATGAGATTATATTCATTTACCTCAAATTGAGCCATCAGTTTGTCCACCTTATTCCGAATGGCTCGTGCATTAAGGTGCAAAACCTTTAAGTTTGTTCCCTTATTGAGTTTGCCTACACTTGGTTTCTTGGTACAATTTGACGTTCACACATTTGGTCCTTTCCTTTCATTGTCCAGTGACAATCAGGCCCATCACTAACGTACAATCCTACTTTCTCCTTTATCGTTGGTTTTCTAATTTCCCATGCAAACCTAACACCACCCCTTGCCCCCCTTATTTAGTGCAAAACCCTATTACAGCTCTAGTTATGCATTTTACCAGCAATCTGGTCTCAGCAAGATTCAGGTGGACCCCGTCCCATCGAAGCAGCTCCCTCTTTTCCCAGGGCTGGTGCCAATGTCCCATGAATCCAAACCTGTTTCTCCCACACCGATTTTTGAGCCACATGTTTATTTCTTTAATCTTGTTGACCCTGCACCAATTAGTTTGTGGCTCAGGTATTAATCTTCAGATTGTTACCTTTTTAATTCTGCTTTTCAATTTAGCTCCTAGCTACTTATATTCCCTCAGCAGAATCTCTTTCCCTGCCCTACCTATATCATCGAGACCTACATGGATATTGACAATTGGATCTTTTCCACACCCTCCAAGCTCCTTGTACCAGGAAGCTTCAGATGTCAGCAATGAACTATACTAAGAACCTGAGTTTCACGAACTTTGATTTTCAAACCGGTTGACAGACGTGATCCTTTGCTGATGTTGAGGGGCTCACCTCCTTCCAATTGAATCTCTGCATCCATTCCTCCCCAGTCTCTGTGGAGGGACGTATGTTGGAGAAGAAAGTAACTAGTGGTACTCTTGCCAGTACTGCTATTATAGTTGGAGTTTCCTCACTTCTGGTTTGTCATCAGTGGTGTGTAACAATGCATAGGCTTCTCCTAAACGTGGTAACGTTTGGCAGCAGGAAAGTGCAGTTGAAAGTGACTGAAATCCCAGACAGGGTGGACTGACTTCCAGGAAGTTGTCAAGTACTGGAAGCACTCTCTGAGAAGGAGTGCTATGAGAAACAGACTCTCGCATCGCCATATCTGGAACTCTTCAATTTCATTTACCAAGGGTTTCCCAGCCTGTCCATTTCACTGAACACGATCTCATGTTAACTCAGATGAGTTGCTGTCAACTTGAGAAATATGTGCACCGGCTCTGAAGAACAGAATGCTTTGTAAAGGCATCACTCATTGATCAAGTTCAACATTTTAATTACTTACCCAAAGTGCTAGGAAGGTTTCTTGCAAACCCACCTGGCTGAAACCAGGAAGTATGCAGAACGATATCGGGATTTTGATTCAATTTCGCTTTGAGAGGACTTGTATCCCTGTATCCACTAGAACATTGCCTTCTCTTTCCTGTAAAAAAAATCCTTGCATGATCCTCCCAGAAGGACAGGAGGGTGGGTGTGGGTACTTCACTGGTTGATGATAAGGACACTAGCTGATTTTGCCCTTTCTAATGGCAAAATTGACTTGAAATAATCCACAACTCAGTGGAGCTTAAAATGTTACCACAGATGAACTGCTTGGCTTATGTGTCATGCTGTCATGAATTTGTCTTGGCTTATCACTCTGTTAAACATCAAATGGTCAAAGGGAATGAGCTGCAGGATTTAAGCAGCTGGGCATAAATCTTGCAGTTCTTGTAGGAAACTAATCAAAGTGCCAATTCTCCCAAATGTAGAAAAGTGGAAATCCCTCCCACGGACACATCAGCGACAAAGACACCAGATTTTGGGAAACTAATGGTCTAGACAGTAGTCACAAATCATATAGACAACAGAAAGAGGATTGTGTTCATTAGTGACTTTCCACCTGAAATCGAGAAGGGCAAACACATTCTCATTCCTTAGTCATTAAAGACTTAAAAATGCAAACATTTGTTGCACAAAATAATTCTTCAACTATTGAAAATACAGTGAAGAGAAGGCAGAATTGCTTTACTTTTTACACTTTAGATTGGAAAAGGAGATTTCATCAGGTCTACTGATGTCCCTCTTGTTCCATCAAGCATTGGAAGGCCCATTATATGATATCTTTCTACCTTGCATAGAATTTACTCAACTCTACCCTCCAGCCATTCAGCTAAAAACATCTTCTACAAAAAAAAGTGTGATACAAAGAATCAGATGTACCTCTAGAAGTAAAGGTTTGAGGCAAGAAACTTAACAAACTGTGTTTTGCTGATGAAGCACCAGCCCTACAAAAGTATTGTAGATATTGTAAATCAAGTTAAATCTGCAAGTTTAGAATATGCATTGAATATGAACATCACGAAGACTAAAACAGTGGTAGTTGGAACAAATACATTAAAAGACACTAGATTGAAAATTGAAGTAGGTGGTATCACACCGAAAAAAATAAATACATTTGTCCATTTTGGATGTTGATAACAAATGATGGTTGATGCGATACAGAAGTTAGAAAAAAAGATAAAGATGGTCATTTTGTGAAGGTAAAAGATGTATTAATAACAAGAAAACTCAAGCTTATAACAAGGTAAAATTCCTAAAATGATACATTGTCTCCTTTCCTGTATGTAGCAGAAACTTGGGCAATTAATAAAGATCCATTGATGAAAATAGATGCCTTTAAATTATGGATGTCAATATGTGTTTAAAAAAATCCATATACAGACCACAGATGCATGAAGAGGTATTTGAGATTGCAAGGGTAAAATGAAGTATAAAAAGTGACATCCAAACAAAAGAAAATGTTAATGTTGAGGCATTTGATCTGAAGTAAAATGGTCAGGAGATCTTTCCTAGAAGATAAAATAGGTCAGTAGAAAAAGGTTGACTAAGTCATAGTTGGATGATGGATGTCATCGCCGACAGGTTGAAATGCATGTGTATGACAAAGGCAAACAAGTGTGGGACACCATGACAGCAGAACTCTTAGCAGGAATAGCTACAGCCAGCAACACAAAGATTCTAGAAGATCAGTTTTCTAAATGGAAGAGCAGATGCAAAGCCAACAAACCTGATACTCAACAGGGGGACAATAACTGAATATTGAATACAACCTGAGGGATCTTGCCAAATGTGGTGTGCTGCTGTTGCCATGGTAGGCATTAATGGAAATGTTTTCCCCTGTTACTAAGCTTCTCAGGCATAAGTAACGTGCCAGAACTATTTACAATCAATATTCAGCATTCACTCAAAAGGACTTTGTGCTCTGAATAAATATAAGCAGGCTTATAAGATATTTCTATGCATTTAAAGTTTTGAGAAGATTCTCCTACAGTGAGCATTTGTGCTCTTAAACTAAGTCAAAGTTTCAATTATTTTCTAATCAACCTGTTCAGATTGCACAGCTCTGGAGCAGGTGGGACTTGATCTCAACTTGGAAAAAGGGACAGACCATTTATGATTGAGAGAAGGGGGAAATCTCTCCACTCACAGGGCAGTGAATCTTTGAAATTCTCCCCTGCAGAGGGCTGAGAAGCTCACATCACTGAATGTGTTTAAGATTAACATAAATACATTACTATAAATTAGGGATGCAGACATAGTGCAGGAAAAATGGACTTAAAGTAGATCAGCTGTGATTTCATTTGGTCTATGTGCTGCCACAAATACCTTCTAGGTGTATGTTTCTTCAGGGCTTATATGTCCAGGGTGGATGAGAATAGCCATCTCCTTCTCTAACTATAAGAGTCTTTTGCAGCAAACAAGATGTAGTTTATTCCATCTGTGCATCTATTTACAGGTTGCAAGGATACATTATTACAGAGACTGTAAGGAGGACCTGGGCTTAGGTCTGCCACCTTAAAAAATCTTTAGTTGTTCGTCCCATCAGTCCTCAAGATATCATTATGTTGGGTGGTGCTTATGGCTCTCGATCAGTATTAACTCATTCAGATTCATTTACAACATCTCCTTCAAGCTTCTTTTCCTTGCTATATAATTGTTATACTTTTTTTTATTTAAGTATATAGACTACTGCCCCATCTACACCTCCCCCACCCCCATCAACACTCAGGCTTTAATTTGCCCTTCTGACCTGGCCCTGTTCCTCCTGTGATTTTCTAGCCAAGTCTCATGGTATCCACATACTGTGGCAGTGACGATTAATCTGAGCTATAACTTTTTATTTTAAAATTCTCGCTCTCTCACGAACGAAAGCAAAATTGCTGGAGAAGCTCAGCAGGTCTGGCAGCATCTGTGAAGGAAAAAACAGAGTTAACATTTCGGGTCCGGTGACCCTTCCTCGCTCTTTCATCCTGGATTACTGTTCCGTTTCAAGTTTCCCCTCCATACTATGATTTTTTTTTGGTTTTGACGCACACAATCTCCAATATCTGTTCACTGACTGGCCTAATTCAGACTTGGGACCACTCCAACCATCTCCCCCTGCAGTCTGTATCTCTGCCTTGTGACTGCAGATTTCTTCTGTCCCAGCGCAGCTCTTACTGGGTCTGAAATGCTTTCCTGGCCTTCTTTGAAGTATTCTTCAATGTTGAGTATTGCCACATGAGTTTCTTCTCTCAGCTTCATTAGTTTTTCAGATCTCCACTGATAACCTTTTCCCTACTGTTCTCTATGCTGTGAGTAGGCAGCTCAGTTTCTAGATTCCATTCTGATCACAACTGTTGATCAATCTGTTGTATGATGGGGGTAAGATAAATCTTCAGATCACCATTACTGCTCACCACGTTGTGTAATTGATCCACCAATTACATCTACAGATATGTTTTTTTTTCCCAGGGCCACATGTTTCTGTGTAAATGAGGATAACCACCTTCTGGTCTAACTAGTAGTAAACAAAAGTATAGTTTGTCACATTTCTGCCAATTATGTGTCACAAGGATATTGTATACATCATTACACAGAGTGTTAAGAAAACCTGGTCTTAGGTCTGACTCCTTCAAGTTTTCTTGTTAAACTCTTCACTAATCCTCATGGCATCTTCATAGGGTATGGTGCATATGACGCTCAGTCAGTAGGAAGCCTTTCAGATCCATGTGCGATATTATTTAATGGCTGAGCAGGCTCGAGAGGTTGAATAGCCCAATCCTGCATGTATTTGTTATGGTCTTAAACTCAGATCTATTCTCGTAGAAACACTGCTTTTAATATATCTTCCGTCACCCTAACCAACAGGAAGTGATGTTGGTTATGAAGGTAGCAACACTTGTTGCTATGCTGTCGGGATACTCAGTGTTTACTGGAGAAAACTGCAACCATGGAATCACTGATGGAGCTTTTGGTGAAACCAATGTGCTTGACGTCAAGAGGGTGTGGGCAGAGATCAATTAGCACAGCTACTCATTGCTGTGATAACGTCTGTAGTTGCCTCCAAATTTAAAAAAAAGTCCAAAACAGGCCAGCAAGTGTTCAAAGTGCAATTGAAATGCATGATGCATGCGGTAATATACAGCACATTTCCTTCCTGCACTTAAGCTTTCATTTGCCTGCTATATTTAAAATGTTTCCATTAGCAATAATTTCCTAAAAAAATGTTTGCTCTGGCTTTTACTGTAGGATCATGATGATTCTTGTTTGTATTAGGACGGAAGGGATATTTAATTTAGAAACGCTGATTTCAATTTGGAGACCATAATAATTCTGTTTTGCTGTTAATCAACATTCAAGTAAGTGAACTATTTTTTTCCCATTTGCAGCCTCCTTTATCCTTGAACCTACCTTTTTAGTTGATCATTGCATGTGCTTGCATTGGCTGTTATTAAGCAAAATAAGGCAAAGAACATAAGGAGCAGTCTCATTACTATTGCAAAAGGAATGTAGTGTGGAGGTCAAAGAAGAATCATATTGGGCTGGAAGTTTTAACTCTCTTTCTCTCTCACGGGATTCCCAGTCTTGTTGAGTTTCTCCAGCAATTTCTGGTTGATTCCATTATTATTGACCAGCATTAGAAAATGCTACTCTTCTTTTGCACCAGATTAACTACAATTTCTGGATCAGTTTGGTATTGCACTGACACAAGAAATTCAGGATAGTTTTAGTATCAAAGCCAAATATTTTAAGATGCATTAAACTGTTCCAAAATGGTATTAGGGTTAAGAACATATGTGGGAATGTAGTGCTCCGTAAATAGAGGTATAAAAGGGCAAAAGCAGAAGGGAAGTATCAAAGCTTTATAAATAGTTTGTCTAACTGCAGTTGGTGTACTGGGTCACATTCTGACTAGCAGACTTCTGGAAGGATGTCAAGGCTTTGGCTATGCTGGTTGCAGAGGAAATGTACTAGAAAGATATCAGGGATGAGAGACTTTATACAGGTGGAGAGACTGGAGACTTGGTACCTTTTACACAGAGATTGTCAAGGGGAAGTTTGACAGTGAGTTCAAAATTATGAAGCATTTTGATAGAATAAAGGAGGAATCTGTTCCTTGGAATGTAAATTAAACCTTCTGCCTCAGAGGTGAGGATTCTACTAATTGAACCATGGCTGACACATACTAAAAGATTGTCTCACATTTACTTGAGTCATGGCCGGGAGATCCAATGCTCACTCGCTGGGCTAGGTTTTCATGCAGCAGGTGGGAAGGTTGGGTTGAGAGTCTTCTCTACTTGACAGACTTTTCTCCCTTAATCCATCGTATTTGCACATTAAGAGGGAGGGAGGGAAGGGAGGACTGCTGACTTGAGGCAGTGACTGAGGTGCACTGGTAGCGAAGCAAGACTTGATCCAGTTTTAATGTTGAATGTTAGGCCCACAAACCATTACCCCTCATTCTGTTCACCCACCTCCATGGCTCCATACAGGCTCAGACTCCCCATTCCTCTTCTATGCCCCTCAAATTCACCCCTACAGGCTCCCTGTAAAACGTCCATTGATTATCATCTAGAATCCGCTATGGGAAGACCTCATGATATCTTCAAAATCAACATTAAAACACATAACTTCTAACAATCTAATCACATTCAAATATACTATATTTAAATAAAACCTCCTTCAACAAGTTGTTACAAAAACATTAAAACTCCTCAGTGTTTAAATTGTAAAAAACAGTTATTTTATGAATTGCATCAGGGAAGCTTTGACCTAGTGCTACTATCGCTGGACTGTTAATCCAGAGACCCAGATAACATTCTGGGGACCCGGGTTTGAATCCCACCACAGCAGATGATGGAATTTAAATTCAATAAAATTTCTGGAATTAAGAGTCTAATGATGACTGTGAATCCATTGTTGATTGTTGGAAAAACTCATCTGGTTCATGAGTGTCCTTTAGGGAAGGAAACTGCCATCGTCACCTGGTCTGGCCTACATGTGACTCCAGGCCCACAGCAATGTGGTTGACTCTGAACTGTCCTTCTGGGCAATTAGGGGTTAGGCAATAAATGCTGCCTAGCCAGTGATACCCTCATCCCATGAATGAATAAAACAAATCTAAGACCGATAATCCTTTAATAACCTCTTAACACTGTCAATGAAACTATCTATACAATCTGCTGTTGTAATAAATTCTGGGCCTTTAGAAACATAATCAATGTCCATATTTTTTACAGCTGCCATAATAAACGATTCCAGATTGCAGATAATTTGAAATTACAAGAACAGATAGCTAAGTTTTTCTTTTCTAACCTATATCAGATGCCTTGTCAATCAAAGCAGTCCGGGACCAGTTGCAGACAGCTGCTGAAGATTTTCTCTCATTTTAAACATTCTCTGGGCATTAAAACCACTTCAGAAATTAGCCTAAAGATCCAAATCCCTGCAGTAAAAACACATCTAATTGCAATATGTTATCTAGTGATTGAGACCAAAAATATATTTTCTATTTGTATTTAAAAGCACATTTTGCTATTGGAAGAGTAGTTTGTCTTGTACAAGTCTGTGCTGGGTTTCATTATAGTCCTTTTGGCAACATTCTCTGCTGCCTTAGCCTTTTAATTTGACTAGGTATAGTATGTTGTGCCTCCCAAACCTTTATGAATTCTAACTCTGAACGTATGAATTGTGAATCAGTATCGCTCACCACAAAGTCTGGAATGTCATACTAAACTATTTCTTTGAAACACAAGATGTCATTCATGGGTTATTACTTCATCTCTGTATGCCCAGCACTCTGATATAACATTATAATGTCCTGCAGCACTTGGAGAGTTGCATCTTTTTGCATTATAGGCTTGGTTCCAGCACATGTTATCAATCTGAGTGTAGCACCATTTGGTTTGTATTGATGCCCTGGATGCAAATACAACCAGTTGTCATTGCTACATGAGGCTTACCACAAGCTCTATTTACTGGCATCACATTGTGAGGTGATAGCGTCATTGACAGAATAGGACCTCAACTGTGTCTTGTTGTTGCTAGCGGTTTGATGCTTGTGAAAGCTGCTTCTTTGTCCTGCAATACTATTGCATGTCCTTGGGAGTGAGGTTGCACAAAGGTTTACATTCTGATGACAGTTTGACAAGAATTTTCTTTAAAAGTTCACAAATCCAGCAATTAATTGCATTGCTTTCACACTTGCTGGTTGCAGTACTTTAGCACAGCTCTCACCTTGTCAGGATTCAGGCATTGTCACTTTTTTGTTCTATGTGACCTTTATACTTGAATTAGGTATTTTCAATAGCATCTTTTCTTGTTCGCCTCAGGAAGTTCTCTCCATCAATTACACTTGTCATGACCATGGGTCACAATTCCAAAGTACTGTGGATATTTTTAGCCATTAGTTCCAAAAACTTAGTTTTTAAAAGTAATCTGCTACAGAGATGAAAACTACAGGTTTAAGAAAAAAGTTCTGACGAGGAACTAGGACTAATAGGTTGTAAGACCTAAAGGTGTCAAAGAGAGTCAAACAGATAAGACTGTGATCTCTTGTGATTAGAAAGGTAATGCAACCCCATGCAAGTTATGTCCCAAATTGCAGATAAATTTTGTATTTTTTGCTTTGAAGAATGCACAAGGACAGGGATGGAAACGTTAGTTTCAGCTCAACTCGTGAGGACTGAATGTTCTTGTGTGCAATCATGTGTTGGATTCAGTGGCAATGGGAGTTGTTGTACTTAGAGGATGGGATAAACCTACTCCTTGCCAATGACCTAACAAAGATAATAAAATCCCTGTGGTCTCCAAGAAACTCATTCAGGTCAGAGAGACCAAGCAGCTAGAGGAGAAAGTGCCTGGCAGGTTCGCTGACCATATCGTTGTGTGGTCTATGGCCAGGCAAATCTCAGCCATTGGAAGCTTGAGGTGGTACTGCAAACAGAAGACGTCCGTCTGGTTATCAAAAATATTTTTCAGAAATTTTAAACCCCCAGGAGGTTATAAATTCAACTTCCTCACCGTCATGAGAATTGATGCCCTCCCAGAGGTTGCCCTCAGCACTATGTCTGCCAAAACAGTGGTGAGTGAATTGACCTAATTCTTCGCCCAGTTTGGTCTGCCCATTGAGATCCTGTCAGACAAGAGGTTCAAATTGCATTTCTAAAATATTCCAGCAAGTCAGTGGTGACCTGGGCATCATGGAGAGGAAGTCTTCAGCATATCATACACAATTAGGAAGGAGAGCATTGCAGGGCTGATGGCCTGTTTTTGCCACTGTCTTTTCAAGTGATGATCCAGAGTAAACTGATGGGGCATTAATAAGCTGGGTTTGATTTGTTCTGCTTTTTGTGTACAGGACATACCTGGGAAACTTTCCACATTGTCGGGTTGACAGCAGTGTTGCAACTGTACTGGAAGAGCTTGGCAAGGGACTGACGGTTTCTGGAGCACAAGTTATCAGGACTATTGCCGGAATGTTGTCAGGGCCCATAGCCTTTGCAGTATTCAGTGCCTCCAACCATTTCCTGACATCACATGAAGCGAATCAAATTGACTTAAGATTGATATCTGTGATGCTGGGGACCACTGGAGGAGGTAGAAATGGATCATCCACTCGACATTTCCGGCTGAAGATTGCTGTGAATGCTTCAGCCTTATCTTTTGCACCAACATGCTGGACTCTTCCATCATTGAGGATGGGGATATTTGTGGAGCCTCCTCCTCTCGAGAGTTGTTTAATCATCCACCACCATTCACAACTGGATGTGGCAGTTTGTAGGGTTTAGTTCTGATCTCTTGCTTAGCTTTGACTATCACTTGCTGCTTTCGCTGTTTGTTGTGCAAGTAGTCCTATTTGGTAACTTCACCAGGTTGACACCTCATTTTCAGGTATGCCTGGTGCTGCTAATGGCATGCCTTCCTGCACTCTCCATTGAACCAGGGTCGATCCTCTGGCTTGATGGTAATGGTTGAGTGGGGAATATGCTGGGCCATGAGGTTACTGATTGTAACCTCAGGGACACCTAGTCTTGAGTTGGTAGCTCTGTTCAAAGTCTGTCCCGTTTAGCACTGTGACAGTGCCGCACAACACAATGATGGGTATTCTCAATGTGAAGGCTGGACTTCATCTCTAGAAAAACTGTGTGGCGGTCACTCTTACAGATACCATCATGGACAGATGCATCTGCAGCTGGCAGATTGGTAAGGACAAGGGCAAGTATGTTTTTCCCTCTTGTTGGTTTCCACACCACTTGCTGCAGACCCAGTCTAGCAGTTATATTGTTTAGGACCTGACCAGCTCAATCAGTGGTGTTGGTAGTCGATATTGAAATACCCCACCCAGAGTACATTTTGTGTCCTTGTCAGCCTCAGTGTTTCCTCCAAGTGTTGTTTAACATGTTGTCCAAGTACCGATTCATCAGCTGAGGGAGGCCTGTAAATGGTAATCAGCAGGAGATTTCCTTGCCCATGTATAACCAGAAACCATGAGACTTCATGGGGTCTTGAGTCAATGTTGATGACTCCCAGGGCATCTCCCTCCTGACTATTTACCACTGTGCGTCCACGTCTGCTGGGTCTGTTCTGCCGTTGGGATAGGGCATATCCAGGGATGGTGATGGTGGTGTCTGGGACATTCTCTGTAAGATATGATTCCATGAGTATGACAATATTAGGCTGTTGCTTGACTAATCTGTGAGACAGCTCTCCGACTTTTGGCGCTAGACCCAGATATCAGTAAGGAGGACGTTGCAGGATCGACAGGCTGTGACAAACAACTGCACCTCTCAGTCATGAACCATTTCAACTCGCCCTCCCACTCCTTGGACGACATGTCCATCCTGGGCCTCCTCCAGTGCAACAGTGATGCCACCTGAAGGTTGCAGGAACAGCACCTCATATTTCGCTTGGGAACCCTGCAGCCCAATGGTATCAATGTGGACTTCACAAGCTTCAAAATCTCCCATCCCCCGACCGCATCCCAAAACTAGCCCAGCTCGTCCCCGCCTCCTTAACCTGTCCATCCTTCCTCCCACCTATCCACTCCTCCCACCTCAAGCCCCACCCCCACCTCCTATCTACCAGCCTCATCCCCGCCTCCTTGACCTGTCTGTCCTCCCTGGACTGACCTATCCCCACCCTAAATCCCCACCTACACTCACTTTTACTGGCTCCATCCCCGCCTCTTTGACCTGTCTGTCTCCTCTCCACCTATCTGCTCCTTTATATCCATCTTCCATCCGCCTCCCCCTCTCTCTATTTATTTTAGAATCCCCTTCCCCTCCCCCATTTCTGAAGAAGGGTCCAGACCCGAAACGTCAGCTTTCCTGCTCCTCTAATGCTGCTTGGCCTGCTGTGTTCATTCAGCTCTACACCTTGTTATCTCAGATTCTCCAGCATCGGCAGTTCCCACTATCTCTGTTTATACCATGGTCTTTTTTGGTGCCCCAGGTGGACACCCCATGGTCTGTCCAATTTTATTGCTTTGTTGAGACTTTGAAGTGACTGGTACAATTAAATGACTTGCTAGGCTATTTCTGAGAGCAGTTGACAGTCAAACACATTGCTGTCGGTTTGGAGTCACATGTAGACCAGACCAGGGGAGGATGACAGATTTCCTTCCTTGAAGGACATTATTGAGCAAGATGGGGTTTTCCAATAGTCGATAATGGCTTCATGGTCATCAATAGATGCTCACTCCCAGTTTTGTTTTGTGTATTGAATTCAAATTCCACCATCAGCTGTGGCAGGATTCAAAACCAGGTCCCCAGAACTCTGCTCCTATGATGCTGCTTGGCCTGCTGTGTTCATCCAGCCCTGTACCTTGTTGCCCCAGAACATTAGTTGAGTTTCTGAATTAACAGTCTAGCAATAATACCATAGGCCATTGCCTTCCCTAATAAGGAGCAAAAACTGCTGATTGGAGTCATACCTGGCACAGCACATAGGAAGGTGGTTATTGTGGTTGGAGGTCATCTCAGCTCCAGGGCACCTCTACAGAAATTCCTCAGGGTAGTGTCCTAGGCCCTACCATCTTCAGCTGCTTCATCAATGACGTTCCCTCCATCATAAGGTCAGAAGTGGGGGTATTCGCCGATAATTGTACATTCATGACTCCTCTCTAAAGTGCCCATGTTCAAAGGCAACAAGATCTGGACAACATCTAAGTTAGTGTTGACACGTGGCAAACAACGTTCACACCACACAAATGCTTAGCAATGACCATCACCAATGAGAGACAATCTAACTCCCACCCCTTGAATGGTGTTAACGTCACTGAATCCCCTAGGCCCGAAATGACAGCCTTCCTGCTCCTCTGATGCTGCTTGGCCTGCTGTGTTCATCCAGCTCTACACCTTGTTATCTCTTATCTTCTGCCCATCGCTTTATCTCCTTTCACCAACTCTAACGGTAATTCAGAAACACGCCATCAAGCAGCTTCTTTTATTTATGTGGCAGTAATGAAAGATCCAGTAGTTCAGCGTCAAGGGCTCATTTCAGAAATGCCCAAGCAACCCTAGCTTTTCCTGCCCATGTTGATTGGCCGAGCTGGGCACTTAGTAAACTTGGGAAAGATCCCATTAGGGTGGGGCTGGTATATTGGGTGGATCTTGGATCAAATTTCGCATGATAATCCTGACCACGCACAGAATGTGTAGCTAATAAGAATGGCACAAAAAACAGAAATTGCTGGAAAGCCTCAGCGGGTCTGGCAGCTTCTGCGCACAGAAATCAGAGTTAATGTTTCGATTTCAGTGACCCTTCCCCAGAACACCTCGGATAAGAAGGGTGGCTGATTACGAGCATACAGTTGGCATCTGAGCAATGATATGCCAGAACACTAACACATGGGAAACATGGACAGAGACAGACATCCAGCTGAAGAAGGGTCCTGACCCGAAACGTCAGCTTTCCTGCTCCTCTGATGCTGCCTGGCCTGCTGTGTTCCTCTAGCTCCACACTGTGTTATCTCTGACTTCAGCGTTGGCAGTTCTTACTATCTCTGAGACATCCAGCTTGTTCTAATGTGTTCCAATGAACACATTCCTTAGTGTAAATGATCCCAACCACTAGGATATCCAACCATGAGTGCTCAGTGTAGACAAAATGTTTTACTCCCAGGTACTTGCTGCATAAAGCAGTTAGTACCTTGAAACGTTGAAGTGACTCATAACATCACTGTATAAACTCAGCCCATCAGGATTTAAAGGACTACTCCTGGAAGGAGCTAACCAGTGTGTCTTTTGCCGGTTTAATTTGATCTAATGCTAAGTTCCATGTAACTTAACAGTCATGTTTATTTATGCTGAAGTTGAGTCTGATATCTCACAAATTTATAAAACCATGAGGAGCACAAATTCGGCGAACAGCAAAAGGGTGGGGGAGTTCAAAACTAGGAAGTATATTTTTAAGGTCAAAGGTGACAGATTTAAAAGGAATCTGAGGGGGAACGTTTTCACACAGAGGATGGTTCGTAAGTGGAATAAACTGCCAAAGGAAGAGGTAGATGCAGGCACTGTCACAACATTTAAAAGAAATTTGGACAGGTACATGAATAGGAAAGGTTTAGAAGGATATGGGCCAAAAGCGAGCAAGTGCGATTAGTTTTGAATTGGTCAGCATGGACGAATCAGACCGAGCATCAGGCTACAACATATACCATGTCGACAGAGGGGTGGATTTTATAATATGTACCAATACTGTCACTACCCACCTTCATAATCACAATTTCAAAATAGATTAAAGCAGTCTGTTCATTTCTAAACTGATAGAAGCTCACACAGTTTACTTCCTTGGCTATTTGAATGCATGCACACTGATTTAAACTATACCACACACACACACTCCTAAGTCCTGAGCAGGGATCATCAAACAGTAGTCCAACCGCAAAGCATGTGCATCGGATTTTAATAGATTTTCTGCCTGAATAGCAAATCTTTTAAGTCACTTCTTGACATAAAAATCTGTAGATGGGTATATCACCAAACAGCTACAATCCAGCTTGTGAATGGGGGATTATTTGACCCGATGTGGAAAATAAACAATCTGGCACAAAGATTTAGTGTTGAAAAGCTTCCGGCCCCGCACTACTGACTCACTGCGGTGTCCCTTCGCTTCGTGCTCTTGGTGATCAGCGAATGGCAAAAAAAAGAGGTCAGTACACTTTCATCGCAAATCCCAGAGCAGATGAACACCTACTGAAATACAGACAGCTAGAATGCAATTTCTGCTGATAATAGAAAGCACATTCCCTTTTTTAACCACCATCTTTGGGGTGGAGGGGAAATGGTGGTGGTTTGTTGAAACTTTGTCTAATGTGGTTCACTAGTTTTATCTGAAAACCTAAAGCATATCATGGAATCATACAATCCTTACAGTGTGGGAAGTAGGCCATTCAGCCAATACTGACCCTCCAAAGAGCATCTCCCCAGACCCACTCCCCTATTTCCCATGGCTAACCCACCCTAGCCTGCATATCCCTGAACACTATGGGCAATTTAGCACGGCCAATCCTCCTAACCTACACACCATTGGACTGTGGGATGAAACCAGAGTACTCAGAGGAAACCCACACAAACACAGGGAGAACGTGCAAACTCCACTCAGGCAGTTGCCTGAGGGTGGAATTGAACTTGGGTCCCATCGCATTGTGAGGTGCTAGTGCTAACCACTGAGCCACCATTCTGCCCATCCACTTGCACATGGATTTTCTACATCTGGAACATGGTTCAGAAACAAAACTATCGTTGTCTCACTCCTTTAGTTGTAAGGCAGTGGGGGAAAAATTCCACAAGTCATTCTATATATATATACAATTAACTCCAAGTACACTTTAAATTATATGGTGAGGTGAGCAGAAATGTACCAGTGGTGTGATTGCCCTGATTATACAGGCAAACCTGCTACAATGTTAACGGAAGATAGAAGCTTCTGTTTTCTATTAACCTGCAGTCTAGAACCTGATGTTTACTCCAACTCTAATTCAGACAAGGCCTCAAATCTATTACACAACCAATATTATTGAAGCAGTACATCACTTGACCAATTTAAGGCAACAGAGTTACACACAGTACAGATGTTGAGAGATTCGGGCATCACAAATATATTAATAATGATATGTTACCAGTCAGTAGGTGCCCTGGCAAGGTGGCGGACTAGATGAAACCTTCCATCATCTCTTCCTTACTGTGCATTTACAGTTTTTAACTAAAGCTGCCAGACAGAATCTTTTCTCAGAGTTTAAAGTTAACAATAAAGTGACTTTTAAATACTGCCAACTGTAACTGATAATTACATCATTGCCATTCAATGACCAAAGACATCCTGCAGCTCAAACAGCACCGGTTGTTCAGAAGTTTAATGGAATGCTTAAGCAGTATAAAATATTAAAAACGATAATGTCTTTTCTTTATTATTGATGCTGCTGTCTCCTGCATTGTTAGTTGTAATGTAGTTTTGGTCACGGTGCAGACTGTGTATCGGAGATAGACAAATTCATTACCATTGTCATTTCTTATCACGCTGTTTCTCCAAAATAGATGCAAATCCCAAGGCTAAGATTATAGGTCAACTCAAGCTCCATCTATGCACCAGAAAGAAGTCGGGCTGAAGCAGATTTTCCAAGCTTTATATTCAGGAAAAGGAAACAAGTTTTTTTTACATTCAATTTTACAATACAGAAAAAGACCATTGGCCTAAATGTTCCAGTGTTTAATCCTCCACAACAAGCCATCTCCTATTGTCTTCATTTAACTGTAGGTGGATACTCTTCTATTCCTTTCTATTTCACTTATCCTTAAATGTTAGTTGACTACTTCTTGTGGCGGTGAGTTCCACATTCTCTTGGTGAAACAGTTTCCTTTTTATTGCACTTGTCATTTTGTTTTAGGTATTTTCTATTTTTTCATGTTTTTGTTATCTTAGAAATGTTATGCTTTGTTTTACTCCTTAAGCCCGATGTGGCTGTGACAAAATTAAACTATTCCTTCTCATCATTCCCAGCCTGTTTATATTCTTTGTTAAGATTGACCATACTCTTCAACTGAACATCTCTCCATCATTGTCCAGCTGCTAAGCCATCAGATTGGCTGGCACCGCAGTAGTTTCAGGAGTCCCTGGCTGAAGCAGTGGTCTCTGCTGGAGCTACAACCAGTCCCTCAGGGAGACAAGGCTACGGAGGCTGGATTGAAGATAAATCCAATATATCAGTGGAGCCTGGTTGTCAGGCCCCAGTGAAGGAGCTGAGAAGGTGGGAAGTTCGGTTTGGGAGGTTTGAGGAGAAAAGTTTCAAGAGGGATTAAGGCCTTTAGAGGGAACGTCAAATGACTACAGTGGACCCTTAAAAGAGATCTCTCTCTGTTCCCCAAACTAGCTTTCCTAGGAAAAGCTCAAAAGTTGCATGTTTGACATGTAATGGATAAGGTAGAAGCAAGATCAGGGACTTAAGTGGCTATTACTTTGCTACTAACATATACTGACTGGTTAATATGTTTATTTATATTATTATTACATAGTTGAATGGCTGTCTAATAGACTTACTGTCTAATAGACTGCTGCTAACTGAATGAACAGAGCATAACTCAGAGACCATTAATACTAGAGCATCTCATGTCACAATGTCAGCTAGCTGCCTTCCTGAGATCTGTGCGATAACAAACATCACCAACAACACCACCACCCCCACCCCCACCGCCCACCCACCACCCCACTTGTGGGGAGCGTAAATACCATCCCTATTATTCTATGTTGAACAAATTGCAGAAGGAGTTTAGCTGCATGGTTGTAGAAACACTGGTCGGTGATTAAAATGGTGAATAAAAACAGCTGATAATGACAAAGAATGAACTGCTACAGAAATTGAAGTGTACACTTAAACATTCATCTCTGTTCATTCTTTCATGCATCAATTCAAAAGCACTGCCCAGTATTGTTGATTAGTTTGAGATTTTAATGACCATGGAAGGGACTTCTACCATGCTCAAGCCTGTCTCTACATTTGGCTTAGCTTTTAACAACTCCCTTATTTTGGTTCAATTCCAATCCTTATCTGCTCTACTCTACCAATAATCTTGATTTAGGCACATAAAATTCCAATTCTATATTCACACTATATACATTACTATAGACTTGGTGAGAACCATGTCTCTCTAAGTACAGACTGTTGCTTTCTCAACCTTGACCATAAACTGTTCTGTGTGTGCCATGTTTACACCAGCAGTTATATCATTAAGGGATTTATATTATACTTTTACTCCACTTTGATAATGTCCGAATTCAAAATATGATCAATTCCTTTAATTGGTGCTCAAAGTGTGGGCTACATCTGAATCAAGTCCTAGTTTTGATATAATCATTGGCAGCATGTGTGATTGTGAGAGTAACAGTGGAGCTAGTCATGTATTTTATAATGTTTGTTAGTTATGTCTTGTCATCCTTATGATCAAAGAATACATCCTTCCCAAAATTCCTTGATGAGACAAGCTTATTTTGAAAAAAAACACTTGAATTCAATGAATCTGTACAGAAAAAGGTCCTGGGAGAAAAGAGGGAACTTCTAGTCCAGTAGGCCATTCTGGAGTTGTAGCCTCATGTGTCAGGTTTGATTTAATAAAAACACTGACACTGTTGATTCTGAAGTGCAGGAGGTCAAGTCCTGTTTCAGATTCTTGAGTACATAATCCAACCTGATCCTTCAATGCAATAGAATGGGCTACAATTGCAGTTGCCATCTTTCAGATGAGATTAATCTTCATCTGCTGGTGGACTTTGAACATTCCATTGAACAATTTAAAGAAGACCAAGGTATCTCTCAATGTTTTAATCTACGTTTATCCCTCTTGGAGGCAGAACAGCTTTGAATCTTGAAGGAGTAAAACATAACTTCCCAGTTTTCCTCACAGTCTCCGTCGCAAATTCTCTCATCTCATTGAAATCTGTCACTAGTTGCTAATGTGCCATAAACTGTTGATTACATCTTCACCATAATTTATTATGCAGTTGAGTTTGTGTGAGAGATTTGTTGCCATCATCCTCTGATTGGGTGGGATTTGACAGAGGCTATCTGACCTAGTGTGGAGGAGGAAAACCACTTGCTAATCTAATGGGAAAAGACTCTTGTCTTAAACACAATGTAGCTTGTTGCATAATAACAACTAATACAAGTTACTTTGGTTTAATAGGCATTGTTACCGCGACAAAGCGAGAGACCTTGAAGTAAGGTCTCGCTTCATCGAGATGCAAAACTGTTATTTCACCCAAATCTGTGTAACCTTTGGTGGTGCTTAACCCTCAGCTGTGAGATCTTTACACCATTATACAATATCCACCCCCAAACTCTTCTCCCGTTATTAATATTACAATATGTAAACATATTTATATTTGTCACTATGCCATTTCCCTCAAGTCACCAACTTCACCAATTCAGGTAAATACAACAGGAGTTTATTTTTAATTAATCATTCATGTGCACGGGTATTGCTGGCTGGCCACCATTTATTACCCCTCCCTACTTGCCTTTCAGAAGGAGGTGGTGAGCTGCCTTCTTGAACCACTGCAGTCAAAATGCTGTGAGTTGATCCACAATGCCATGACGGAGGAAATTCCAGGATTTTGAACGAGCAATAGTGAAGGAACGGCATATATTTCCAAGTCAGATTGATGAGAGGCTTGCATGGGAGCTTGCACGTGGTGGTGTTCACCTGTATTTGTTGCCTTTTGTCCTTCTAGATGGAAGTGGTTGTCGATTTGAAAGTTGCTATCTAAGTATCTTCGGTGAATTTTTGCAGTGCATCTTGTAAATAGCACACGCTGCTGCTACTAAGCATCGATGGTGGAGGAAATGAATGCTTGTGGATGTGGTGCCAATCAAGTGGGCGGTTTTGTCCTGAATGGTGTCAAGCTTCTTGAGTGTTGTTGGGGCTGCACTCATTCAGGCACGTAGGGAGTATTCCATCGCACTCTTGACTTGTGTCTTGTAGATGGTGAGTCAGGAGGTGAATTACTCATGACAGTAGCAATACAGCGTGGAGCTGGAGGAACACAGCAGGTCAGGCAGCATCAGAGGAGCAGGAAAGTCAACATTTCGGGTTGGGATACTTTATCAGGACAAGGAGGGGGAAGGAACTGAGAAATAAATAGAGAGAGGAAGGGTGGGACTGGGTGAAGGTAGGTGGGATGGTGATAGGTGGATGCAGATGGGGGTAATGGGATTGGTCATGACAGTATTCCTAACTTGTGACCTGTTCTTATAGGCACTGTGTTTATGTGGTGAGTTCAGTTGAATTTCCGGTCAATGGTAAACTGCAGTATATTGATAGTGGAAGGATTCAGTGATGGTAACACCACTAAGTATCAAAGGACGGTGGTTAGATTGTCTCCTATTGGTGATTGTCATTGCCTGGTAGTCGTGTGATATGAATGTTGTTTGCCACTTGTCAACCCAAGCCTGGATTGTGTCCTGATTGTGTTGCATTTGAGCATGGACTGCTTCAGTACCTGAAGAGTTGCAAATGGTCTGGAGCATTGTGCAAGCATCAGCGAACATCCCCACTTCTGACCTTATGATTGAGGGAAGGTCACTGATGAAGGAGCTGAAGATGGTTGGGCCTAAGATACGATCCTGAGGAACTCCTGCAGAGATGTCCTGGAGCTGTGATGACTGACCTCCAACAACCACAACCATCTTTCTATGTGTCAGGTATGACTCCAACAAGTGGAGAGTTTGCTCCCATTACCCATTGCTTCCAGTTTTGCTCAGGCTCCTCGATGTCGCACTCAGTCAGTTACAGCCTTGACATGAAGGGCTATCAATCTCACCTCACCTATGGAATTCAGATCTTTTGTCCACGTTGTATCAGGATGTAAGTAATAATGTCAATCGATCAATGTAACCTGTAACTAGTTGTTGACATGCAATATGCTATTTCTTGTTCAATACCAGATGCTGTTCTAGTTAGATGAGAAAGTAGTTTTCCTCAACCACAGTAGACCAAGCAGACCCTGTTTAAAGAGCATGGTGGCAGCAAACCTATTACATGGTGAGGTGCAGATTTGATTTAGTCTGCACATACAATCTGGTAGGCAGTGCTGCAGATTTGATTTGACTGCGCATAAACAGTAATTACCCAAACAATCATCTTTAAAGGATTCTCACTGGTCATTATCTGACTGCCTATCTCTGCAGTTTGTGGCACCTTGTTGCATTTAATTGGTTGTTAAGTTTCCTGCAATATAGCAGCAACTAGATTTGTCATTTATGAATTGCATCAGGATGCACTGAGGGCACACTGAGTAATACATACATGTCTTAATGCATACGTCACCTACAAATTCAGTTCACAGCTGACTGTAAGAAGAAATGCAGCAGGAATTTCCGTGGAAGCTTGGCCCACCTAACAGAAACCATCCTGCAAATTTGCTATCATGAATTTTACACCATCATACAAAATCTTTATCCATTCCATAAAGTCCTCCATAGGAGTATTATGCAATATAACTTTAGGAAGGAATGTACTGATGAACAAGTGATTAGGATGTGGAGGTTCCAACTAGCACCCATTGTCAGCCTAGTTTTTATTGTGTAATGTGAGGGAGAGTTGCTATGTTTTCCTGTAACAGTAATTGCAGAGTTTCTGTAACAAATCTGCCTGCTGAACAATCTTGGAACAGATCTTCAAATAAACAAAACCCATGCCCATTTACCAATTGTACTGTGTGATTTGTATAAATTTATATAAATAAACAAAACCACAACAGAAGCATGCAGAATGCTTCTCCCTGATGCACTATTATATTAGAAGCTGCTTATGCCTTGTCTGAATGATTTTCCATCATTGTTTTGTTTGGAGATCAAGAATGTCAATAGAAATCACACCCAAAATTTTCACCGAACCATACAGCATTGCATTAGGTATGGGATGCGATGAACACCAGTTGAGAAATATAAATCAAGTTGTATCTCACTTAAAGAAATCCTTTTGTCTCCCCTTGTCTTGAGTTGTAGGATAGGAACTGATGTGGAAGTGAATCAAGATCAAGAATGTTTGGACAATCATCATAGGGAACTTCCTGGGTGGACTTTGACTTTGGTTAATGGGTTAAAATGGATGATAGCAAATTTGCAGCATGTTTTACATTCTTTCCCATTTTCATCTGCAAGTAAAAACCTGCGTACAGTCTACCAATTTCACAACCACCCATTTGACATTGTTACACATGTCAAAATGACACCCCTTAATGCTTGGGATCATCGAATCCCTACACTGCAAACAGAGGCCATTCAGCCCATTGAGGCTGTACCAACCCTCCTAAAGCATCCCACACAGATGCACACATTATCCCTGTAATCCCGCGTTTACCATGGCTAAACCAACTAGCCTGCACATTGTTAGACACCGTGGGCAATTTAGCATGGCTAGTCCACCTAACCTGCACGTCCTTTGACTGTGGGAGGAAACTCATGCAGATACATGGAGAACATGCAAACTCCACATAGACAGTCACCCAAGACTTAAGGAGAGGTGATGGCTTAGTGGTACTATTTCTGGACTGTTAATCCAGAGACCCAGATAATGCTCTGGGGACCCGGGTTCGAATCCCACCATGACAGATGGTGGAATTTGAATTCAACAAAATATCTTGAATTAAGAATCTAATGATGACCATGAATCCATTGCCGATTGCCAGGAAAATTTATCTGGTTTACTAATGCCCTTTAGGGAAGGAAACTGCTATCCTTACCTGGTCTGGACTAAATGTGACTCCAGACACACAACAATGTGGTTGACTCTCTAGGCAATTAGAGATGGGCAATAAATGCTGCCTAGCCATCGACACCCTCATCCTGTTAATGAATGAATGAAGAAAAAGACTGGAATTGAGCCCAGGTCCTTAGCACTGTGATGCAGCTGTGCTAACCACTGTGCCACCATGCATCACCTTATTAACACCATGTTCACTCGGGAAGAAGAGAACAACCATCAACTCCTGTTTCTAGACATAATGGTGAAAGGAACAAACAATGGTGAATTCCTTATCAGCATATACAGAAAGACTGCAGGCATAGACCAAATCCTGAATTACAACAGTAACCACCCTAGCGTCCGCGAACAGAGCTGTGTCAAGTCCCTGTTTAAACAAGGGATAACACATTGCAACACCTCAAAGCTAGCAAAAAAAGGAACACATATACAAAGTCTTTGCAAGCAATGGGTATCCTAACAGCTTCATCTGCCGATGTCTGTCAAATAAACAATACCAAAAAGACATTGTATGCCCCAACACACTGGCCACCCTATCCCGTATTAGAAACAGATTGGAACTGACTACAAGACTGCTATGACCTCATGGAATAATGATAGCACACAAACCAACAGCCACACTTCGCCAGCTACTCTCAAAGATGAAAGAACCCGTACCCACAATGAGCAGGACAAATGTGACATACAAAATACCATGCAGCAATTGTGAGAAGCAGTACATAGGACATACAGGCAGGAAACTCACCACCAGAATACACGAAGACCAACTCACAGCAAAATGGCACGACCAACTTTCCCTCATTTCTATTTGCTCTGACAAAGAAGGACATCAGTTTGACTGGGACAACATAACAGCACAAGGACAACCAAAACAAAGGCAAGCACGAGAATTCCTGGAAGCCTGGTTTTCAACCACTGGTATTATAAACAAACATGTTGAAATAGACCCCACCTACATACCACTACAGAGCAAAGCCATAACAGACCAGACCATATATATTCAGAACGGAACAGAACAACAGAGCTTCAATGGAGGCTAGACAGCACTGAAGATGTCACCTAGAAGGGAGATGAAAAATTTGCACCAGAAAACCAGTCAGCTCAGCGAATCAACTAACACTGAAAACAGGACAATATGGTCATCTAACTCAGGTAATTAACTCCTTATAATTGACCGTAGTATTGCTCCAAGACTACATTGTCTTCACTGTAGGGTCTATTCGGCAATTGAATGGATAGCACTCTTGCATTTGAGTCAAAAGGTTCAAGTCCTATTGCAGTGACTCAAACGCAAATGCTGAGTTCATACACAAGTGTGCTACTGAGGGAATGCTGCACTTTCAGAAATGCTGCTTTTAGGATGAGATGTTAAACGAGGCCCTGACTAGTCACTTAGACATCCTGGCCAACAGTTACATCTCAGCTAACAGCACAAAAACAAATTATCTAGTCATTATTGTTGTTGCTTGTGAGATCTCACTGTGTCCAAATTGATTCCTGCCGTTCCCACATTAAAACGGTAACTTCAATTTGAAAGAAATTAATTGACTGTCAAATAATTTGGGACATAGTGAGGCACTGGCAAGTGTCATATAATCATAATGTTTTCCTTCTAATTTTAGTCCCACATCACATTTCATACAATGTAAAACTACAACAGCATGAGATTATCATGAGCACAGTCTCACTCTGCTTCACACAGTACCATTCAGGTCCTCTCTCTGGATTTATGTTGTAATCTAGAAAGCAGAAATTGTCTTGGCTCATATAGTGCAAATACATCTTTCGAGATCAGCATAGGATTCCCTTGGGAGGCTGGCAATCTGGATCCATATGCTGTGCAGGAATGAGTGGTTACAGCTGAGTATAAATGGAAAGGTGAGAATAGTTAACAAACTGTAATGTGTTAGTACAAATGTGATGGAGCAAGCTGTTTCTTAAAGATGGAAACAGACAAATTGCTGTCTGAGCACTTTAAGACCCACCAGGCAACTCCACCAAAAGGTGATTAATGTAAATTAATTTACCCAGCTATTCCACTGTAGCAGAATGGTCAAATCACTACAGACACAAGTTGGTACCAATGCAAAATGTTGCAACTTTATTCAGCAACAAGTAACAGTAGACTTTAATACTAACAATACTAGTCCTAAGCCTGCCCAATCTCCTTAGTTGTTATAATACTTCACAGAGTGTCTTGTAACTTAAGTTAGCTTCATGAAATTCTTTTTCTCTTTCTTTCTCATTCCAGATGGTCAGTCAGTGTTTGACTTTGCCACGCTGGTCACTTCTTTTTCATCTCCAGAAGGTCCAAGAGATCGATCTGCAGGTGTGAGATAACAAGGTGTAGGGCTGGAGGAACACAGCAGGCCAAGCAGCATCAGAGGAGCAGGAAAGCTGACGTTTCGGGTCTGGACCCTTCTTCAGAAATGGGGGAGGGGAAGGGGATCCAGACCCGAAACGTCAACTTTCCTGCTCCTCTGATGCTGCATGGCCTGCTGTGTTCATCCAGCTCTACACCTTGTTATCTCAGATTCTCCAGCATTGGCAGTTCCTACTATCTCTGAATTGATCTGTAAGTGTGCCCTCTTTTTACATATTTTGGATGGCTTTCGGGAAATTTCTACAATTCTGGCCAATCAGGGAGGCTCATTTAATGGTTTGAAACATTGTCAATAATTTGAATGGCTTGTGAATGTGTATTTTTTTATGTGTAGCAGGGCCTGAGTGTCTTTCTGTCTGTTACTTTTGTTAAAGGAAATGCATTCCTCCTTTGTTTTGTTGATATTTTGTTGGGGATATGTCTGTCCAGAATAACTGTTGATGAGCTATGTCCTTTTTCACTATGCCAATATCATTAGCACCTGGCTGCTGTGTTTGCACTGTGTCTAATTTCTGGGTTGTAATTTGCAGAGCTTTACTTGGCCAACATGTTCCATACCCAGCATCCCTTGCTGTTTGGTCAAGTTGGTAAGCTATAGCCATAAGGCAGCTGCAAAATGATCTGGGGAGTTGCCAATCTCACTTGTGTTGTTGACAGTCCAATATTCACACTTCATGAATTACCTCAGGAATTATCCCATTTAGCCACCATGCTTTCACCAGAGGTTCATTAGGCTCTCAATTTGCAATTTTATTGAGCAGGATTTCTGCCAAAGTTATTGCAGCTGAGAACTAGGACCTTTTTTTTTGGTGGTGATGTTTCTTTTCAGCATGCCTGATTTGAGAAGATATTCAGTTTCACCATATGTGTTTTTTGTTCTTTGTCCCAAACAGAGTTTGCAGAGTTTAAGAGAGGTTGCTATCTTTTTATGCCATATTAAAATGCAATATCAATATCTGTCATGTCAAACACACCGGAAGAAAATCGAAATGTGCTCGCTGTTCAACTGTAAGGTTAAAATGACTTGCACCAGAATAATTTTAAAGTATTCTGAGACTTGACCTGCAATTTAAAATGACAGGATTAATGTATGTTCTTACTGTGAGGGTAAGCGCTTGGACTGAAATTTATCAACTTTTACCATGATAGCCGAGAATCCAACTGGCTGCTAATTTAGATGCTTTACTCAACCTGCTTACTAAAAGATCATTAGAAGATAAAATTAGAAGGCTTTGAGTGCTGCATTACTTATATCAAAAGCTGTCTGGTATGAATTTTGCTTTTCTGTGCCATTATTTCAATTATGCCACTGGAAAATGTTTGGTGTGTAACTGAAGTTTGTCACTTTAGTTGGCATTAAATCAGTGAACACACTGCAATTAATTTGTTGCCTTCTCCAAATTTTGATTAAAAAAATCGAGTTGACTCAAAATCTTGAACAAAAACAGAAGTTGCTGGAAGCTCAGCAGGTCTGGCAGCATCTGTGAAGAAAAACATCAGAGTTAACGTTTCAGGTCCAGTGACATCTGTCTGTGCTCTTGAAGTTCAAAGCTACAGCAAGGTGATAGATCAGATAAATTGATGTTAATAAATTGATGTAAATAAATTGATGTGGGTACTGTGCGTTCTTCCAACTCTGTGGACTCGTGCATTCTTTATTTTCTTCAACCCATCATAAAAATGAGTCCCTTCAGCTGCCAAGGATCAAAGCTGTGGGCCAGGCCCCAGTCCTTTCCTTCTCCAGCTTCAATATCTGGGATGTGGAAGAGCCGGTGTTGAACCAGGGTGGACAAGGTCAGAAGGCATGTGACACCGGGTTGTAATCCAACAGGTTTACTTGAAATCACAAGCTTTCAGAGCTTGTGACTTCAAATAAACTTGTTGGACAATTAACTGGTGTCATCTCAATACCATGCCAATAAGCTTGCTTCTGCTTTGCAGGCTGCCTTGCTGTCATTTAAAGCTTGACAGGCCATAAAATGGCTTGATTTGAGACTTCAGCTCCCATGGGAGAAGTCCTGCCTCCAAAAGCTTTTGCTTGTTTTTTTTTAAGTATTCATTCGTAGCATAAGGGTAACCACTGGCCAAGCCAGCATTTATTGCCCATCCTTAATTGCCCTTGGGAAGGGTAAGCCGGCTCCTTGAACTGCCACGGCCCTTAAGGTTTCCTTCACAATTCCCAAAATTTGACCCACTGATTGTGAAGTAACAATGATATATTTCCAAGTTATGATAGCGAATAGCTTGGAGGGGAACTTGCA
This sequence comes from Rhincodon typus, assembly GCF_021869965.1. Taxonomy (NCBI): domain Eukaryota; kingdom Metazoa; phylum Chordata; class Chondrichthyes; order Orectolobiformes; family Rhincodontidae; genus Rhincodon; species Rhincodon typus. The sequence continues at coordinate 60,638,305 of NC_063345.1, read as the reverse complement.
GGTCATGATGTTCCATGTACCTGATGCCCTGCTCCTGCTTTGGCTGTCAGAAGAGTCCAGCTGAGTTACTGCAATGTGTTTGTAAGTGGCACACAACACTACAACTGTGCTTTAGTGGTGAATGGAGTGATTGTTGAAGGTGTAAGATGGGATATCATTCAAATGGGCTGCTATGTCTCAAATGATGCAACTGGAGCTGCACTCATCCAGGCAAGTGAACAGCAGTCCACCACAATCCTAACTTGTGTCTTGGAGATCAAATAACCAAGCAGTCAATTCATTGGGCGACAGTATTCCGGTTCCTGTGTTGGCACTGGGAGCAGTTGCCACATCTGGGACTACATCAGTTCTTAACCGTGATTGCCACGAGAGTTGGACACTATGTTATGACCAGTGGTAGGGTGGTATTGCCAGGAACATTTTTCACTGGCCTCTGAAGGCTTCCCACTTTCCAACCATCCCTTTACCTGCAAATATCTGCCTCCAATCAAATTTTGAACGTTCTTAAAACAACAAACGTTGGAGATCACAGCTGATCAGACAGCATCCATGGAGAGAGACCAAGTTAATGTTTCAAGTCTAGATAACTCTTCATCAGAGCTGGGAGTTCTTGCCTAATACTGTCAAAATTCCTCCAATTAACTTTCAGATCCGGTCTATCCTTTTCCATAACTATTTTAAAACTAAAAGAATTATGATCACTTGCCCCAAAGTGCTCCCCCACTGACACTTCAGTCACTTGCCCTGTCTTATTTCCCAAGAGAAGGTCAAGTTTTGTTCCTTCTCTAGCAAGTACATCCACATGCTGAATAAGAAAATTTTCTTGTACACACTTTACAAATTTCTCTCCATCCAAGCCCTTAACACTATGGCAGTTCCAGCCTATTTTTTGGAAAGTTAAAATCCCCTACAATTACCACCTCATCATTCTTATCAATAACTGAGATCTCCCTACAAATTTGGATCTCGATTTCCTGCCGACAATTGGGTGGTCTATAGTACAGTTCCAATAAGGTGATCATCTTTTTCTTGTTCAATTATTCAATTCTTATTTAATTCAGTTCCATCCAAGTAACTTCACTGGATGTACTCCCTGAAATATTCTCCCGAAGTGCAGCCATAATGTTATCTCTAATCAAAAATGCCACTCTCTCTCCTCTCTTGCCCCCCATTTCTATCTGTCCTATAGCATCTATACCCTGGAAAATTAAGCTGCCAGTTCTGTCCATCCCTGAGCCATGTCTTGGTAATAGCTATGATATGCCAGTGCTTCTAACCATGCCTTGAGTTCATCTGCCTTATCCACCAGGCCTCTTGCATTGAAATAAATGCAGATTAATTTATCAGTCCTACCTCCTTCTCTGCTTTTCTCCTGCCTGCCTTGACTATTTGACTTTCTCCTTTTCCCAATTGCACCAGCCTCAGACTGATCTCATTTTTCACTGTCCTTCTGTGTCCCCCTCAGCCTCCACTAGTTTAAATCCTCCCAGGTGGCTCTAACTAGTCTCCCTGCCAGTATATTAGTTCTCTTGCAATTCAGGTGCATCATGTCCTTCTTATACAGGTCACTTCTACCCCAGAAAAGCTTCCATTGATCCAAAAATGTGTTTCCTTCTCCTCTGCACCAGCTCCTCAGCCACTCATTCATCTGCTCTATCATCCTATTCCTACTCTGACCAGCACATGGCACCTTTGACTTAGACCTTGATGTACGGGGCACAATTTCAAATTTTGAGGATGATATAAAACTTGGAAATATTGTGAACCAAGGGGAGGATAGTGTTGAATTTAAAAAGAAGAGCTTGGTGCTAAAGGCAGACAAGTGGCAAATGAAATTCAATGCAGTGAACTGTCGTCATTTGTTTTGGTGGGAAGGATGCAAAATAAAAGGATATAAAATAAAGGGTACAATTCTAAAAGAGTGTAAGAGCAGAGCAGCAGGAGTCTGGATGCATATGTGTTAGGTCATTACAGTTGAGAAAGCTGTTAACAAAGCACTCCCAGACCTGACCGAGCACATTATGTAGCTTTCCAGCATGTTGATGACTCTATCAGTGACCTGTCTGCTGGTCCTGATCCCCTGCTTGTAACTCTCCTTTATTTCAGTCTATGGGATGTGAGGCAAGATCATCAGCCACAACAATGAGGGTAGACTCATCAACAATTAATCTCCTGTCAACTGGTTCCCCAGACCCAGATATGTCTGTTTCCAGGTACCACATTTTAGGAATCATTTCAAGGTCAAAAAGAAAGATTCACAAGACTGAAACCAGGGATGAGGACCTTTAGTTACATAGAAAGATTGGAGAAATTGACACTGTCAACCTTGGACAGGGGAAGCCTGAGAGGAGATTTGACAGAGGTTTTCAAAATACAGAGAGGTCTGAACAGATCAGGAGAAACTTCCTTTTGTTTGACTGATTGATAAACAGGAGGGCACAGATTTAAGGTAATTGGCAAAAGAAGTAATGAGGAAATCCTTTCCTTGCAGTTAGAGGTTGTGATCCAGAATGCTCTGCTTGAGGTTGTAGTAAAGGCAGGATTGATTGAGGCTTTCAAAAGGGACATGAATCAATATTTGAAAATTAAAAATTGTACGGTTATAGGGAAAACAGAGGGGAGTCATACTTGCTAAATCAGAGAACTAGCATCATGACACTGAATGGTCTCCTTCTGAGCAGTAACCGTTCTATTATTTTATGAACGGCACCTGTGGTATTGCGCCGGAAGACAATAAGGGTGATGATCTGGAATAATTTCAGTAAAAACAATATAAATGTAATGATGGGATTTGCACCGTCAGGTTTTTTTCTGGGTCGTTGAAGCAAGATGATTTCATTTTGTTTATCTCATAAGTTAGAGGTCCTTTGACAGCAACATTCAAATTCCAGAATCAAATATTCTTATCAAATCTTCTTGCAACTGGTATTAAATCGTATGCAGTTGTATTTTCTAGAAAGCAATCAGGAACTTGAGATTGCTTGCAGTAATTTCAAACATAATATTTAAACCTCTAGATCCAGACTAGATTGTAATTCAGAGGTGAACAAGTATTTGATTTTGCTTACTCTAGCATCAAATTAGTTAGTACTTCATGAATCTCTGGTTCAAAATCATCAGGAGAGTTAAATAGAATGGCCTTAGAAACAGATTTCAATGTGTGATCACCCTCATAGCCACTGATTGCACTGCAGGCAATACTCCAACAGTGTAATGGTTGTTCAGTTGAATGATTTCTGTGTCCAAGTGTTGCTAAAGCCTCTTCCATGGCTGAATGTAACAGCGAGGAATTGGGGTGGTGCAATATCATGAGTAGTTAGTGCCAATGAAGGCTAGCATCTACTGCACAAAGTCAGTCTGAACCTCTTAAAGCAGACTTCAGCAAGTTCCAGAAGTTCTGGTGAAAGAGAACCTGATCTGGGAAAGAATAAAACAACAGGGTCTTTGATTTTCACAAGAAGTCTTGGTGGTGGAGGAGGAGATGGAGAGCAAGAGAAATGTCTGATATCCACAGGAAACCAGAGACCTAACAGTTACAGGGTCAAAACACAATGGGAGCAGGTAGCTATGGAGATTACTGGCAGGAATCAAGTCCACAGGAACTGGATACAGTTCTGCAAGAAATTCATTGACATCTCGTAAGTGGTCAAGATCAGTGAGTGTGCCATCATCCATATCCTATTGATTTACTACTGGTCTCAGATATTACTCAATTCACCACCCTCCTATAAACTACCTACCAGCAATCTCTGTCCAAACAGCACTCATATCTAACATCCACATGTTTCATCCCTCCTTATAGACCAAGCACACAGTTGATCTCATACCCATGTTCTCCCAGATTATATGCACTGTCTTAAAACCATAGAAAAGTTCCAGCATTTGTCTCATTGTGACTGGACCTGTTACCTGGATGGGTATATGAATAGGAAGGGTTTAGAGGGATATTGGCCAAATGCTGGCAAATGAGACTAGGTTAATTTAGGATATCTGGTCAGCATGGATGAGTTGGACCAAAGGGTCTTATTCCGTGCTATGCATCTCTATCATTATAGCTATGACTCTAGCTGAATGAACCAGCCACCTATTCTAATCTCACTTTCAAGCAGTTGATCCATAGACTGGAAGGTTACACCATTTCAGGTGCAGCTCCAGACTCCTTTTAAAAGACATGAGAATTAGTGCATCAACACCAAACTGTGCAAAAGATTCACAACAATTACTGTACTCTGGGTAAAAAGCTGTTAGACCCTCAACAATCCTCTTTTTTCACTTCCTCGAAAAATTTCAAATAAGCTAATAAGACATGATTGTCCCTAAACAAAACCATGCTGGCTATTCCTGACTGATCCTGTCCAAGTAACGGTTAACTCCATCTCTGGAAATTTGCCCACCACGGAAGTCAGAATGACCAGCCTGTAATTATTGGCCATCCCTCGCAACCTTCTCAATAGTACAATGTTTGCAGAGCTGCAGTCCCCTGGTATCTCACCTCTATCTAGTGAGTGTTGGAAAAAATGATCCTCAGAGAATCTATTACTTCCTCCCTGGCTTCCTTTAATAGACTAGGATCTAATGCATCTGAATCTGGTGGATTTATTCTCCTTCAAGAAGGTCAGTTCCTCCAGTACTTCCTTTCTCATTGTCCTTATTTTATCTAACATTTCCCACTCTTCCTCTTAGCTGGAATATCTGCTATACCCTCCTTTATGGAAACAGAGACAAAATATTCGTAAAGAATACTGCTCACATCTTCTGTATCCTCGTGCAAGTCACCTTTCCAGATTGACACAGAGATGTTCTTTTTGTTTGTAAGGTACTGTTAAAACATCTCTGGATTTTCCTTGATGTTACTGCCTTTTTAAATATTCTCTCTTTGTTTTCCTAATTTACTTTTTCACTTCATCCACATAATTTCTGTGCTCCTCAAACCTTCCAAAAGTATAATTTATTTTGAGATGTCGTATGCACCATTTTCCTGCTCTACCTTACCCTATGTGCTCCTGAAAAACCAGGGCACTCTGGATTTGATGGTACCATCCATATAGCCTTTCTTTTGAATGCCTCCCACTGATTTATCACTGACTTTCTTTTATGTAGTTGTGACCAGTCCACCTTTTCCAGATCATCTCTTATCTTTGTAAAATTTATTTTACCTCAATTTGGAAATGTTATTCCTGCTGTACCTTTCTGCCTTTCCATAATGATGCTAAAGCTAACTGTATTATAATCACTGTCTCCAAAATGGTCAGCCACTCTCATTTCATCCACCTGCCCGGCCTCATTTCCTAAGATAAATCTAGGATTGCACCCTCAATGATTGGGTTTGTAACACGCTTGCTAAAAAAACACTTTTGAATGCAGTTCAAGAATTATGTGCCCTGTGTGCCTTTCATAATGTTTGTATTCCAGTTGATAATTAGGTATTTTAAGTCATCGACTATTATGCTCTATTGTTTTTACACTCAGATTTTTGCTTATATATCTGCTTCTCTACCTCACGCTATTTAGGAGTCAAGAGTAGACGCTTGGCTGTGTATTTGTCTCTTTCATTGTTTCTGAGTTCAACCCATATGTTATCTTTTGATGTTTCAATCCTCCCTAGAGCTATGTTTGATTCTTTAACCAATAATGCTATACCCCAATCTTCCTTTAAAACTCTTTCTCTATCCTGACTGAAAAGTCTGCATATGTTCAGGGATGTTGAGATGCAATGCTTGCCCCTCTATAGGCCAGATTTCTGTTATAGTGATGATGTCATGCTATCATGTATCTATGTTTTCCCTTAACTCATCAGCTTCATTCACTATACTCCTTACATGTGTACCTTTAAATACTGCCAATTTTCTATTGTTTCTGCCAATTTGTTGTACTTTCTCTATTTCTGCCTCCCATTCCCTGCTCTGAAATTGCCCTCAGGCTCCAATCCCGTACATCAGTAAAACAGATTGCCAAACATTGATGTTGTTGACTTGCTCGCCGAGCTGGCTTGTTTTCCTTCAGACGTTTCATCACCATGCTAGGTAACATCGTCAGTGAAGCAATGTTGTTCTACTCCATTTGGAATTTATACTGTCCGGTCTGTTATGGTGAGTACTGTCATTTCCTGTTTTGTTCTGGATGGGTTTGTATATGGGGTCCAATTCTATTTGTTTGTTGATTGCATTATGGGTTGAGAACCATGCCTCTAGGAATTCCTTTTGCGTGTCTCTATTTGGTTTGGGCTGCTATGGTTACTTTGTCCCAGTTAAACTGATGGCCTTCTTTGCCCGAGTGTACTGATATTAAGGAAAGTTCGCTGTGTCATTTTGCTGCTAGCTGATGTTCATGTATTCTGATGGCTACTTTCCTCCCTGTCTGTCTGATATAATGTTTGTGGCAGTCGTTGCATGGTATTTTGTAAACTACGTTGGTTCTGCATGTTGTGGGAATGGGGTCTTTAATCCTTGTAAGTGTTTGTCGTAGAGTGGCCGTGGGCTTGTGTGCTACCATGATTCCTAGTGGTCATAGTGCTAAACATTCACTGGCATGATTTCCTCTTCCTTGCAGGTTACGGAGACCCACAAGCAGAGGTATTGCAACATGCCCTAAATCCCATGGTGGGGGTAATTCAGGCCATTGCTATATTCTTGTTCAATCTTGAGATTCATCAGGAAATTACTCACTTTGGCTAGATATGCCATCCTTTTGAGGCACACCAATACCACTCGTCCTCACTCCTCCAGCAGCTTATCCTGCTCAATTCATTCTCTATGGCATATTCCAAGAGAAATGTATACTAGTGCCCCTATGCCTAGGAGGAACTAGCTTTCATTGAAGATTTGAAGTCAGCGAATGTTCTTCAGCATCCACCAAACTATTCCCCGTAGAATTATGTAACCTGAAATAGTTCAGATGTCTGACAGCTGGAAGAAATCAAGCAGCAACTAACCTGTAAGGAGTTGATAATTCCTTCAAATGGCATCGGTGGGTGTTCGTCTCTTCGATTGGATTCATGTTCAGCTGCATAGGGTTAACAGAAGGCATTAACTGAAATGATGAACTCAAATACTGTGTAGCTGGTGTCAAATCTGCATTGTGGTCAGCTCTGATTGACATTATCGGTAGAATTTTGTTGAGCCACTAAGGGTCTCGTCAGCCCACCGAAGATCTGGTAAGAGATCAGTGTTCCATGAGAGAACCAGAGAAGGCTCACCAGATCACAGGACAATCAGCCCCTGGTGAGGTCAGGCCTTTATCTGGCATCAAGACCTCAGGGGTAGAACTGCCACCCAGAGAGAGCTTCAATGTGGTCCGAGGCTGGTAGCTCTTGCCCTTGGCAGTGCCATAGAGGAGGCTGAGATTACCGCTGGAAGAGTACCCCTGGAGTTGCAGGCTTGCAAAGTGTAATCAAGGTCAAAGTAAGTGATTTGTAGAGGTTGTGGGTCACGGGGAGATGGGTCTAGTGTTTGGAGGCAAGATGGCTCCCAATGGGCACACTATGCTGTATTTCCATTTCCTTGATCAGATACTGATTGTCACCTCCCAGCACCTCATGAGATGACAAGATGCCTTCAGAGCTTGGCAGGTTGGTTTTGTCACAAAGAACAGGCCCAGCAAATGGGTTAATCCCAACGATTGGGTGGTCTGAGTCTCTTAATTGGCCCTTAGTTGGGCTCTTTAAGGGCTTCAATTGGCAGTGGACGTGAAGACCGACGACAGATCTTCTCACCCAGTAGAGTTGTGAAGACAACAGGGTTTGGGTACACCACCAAACTAATTCTGTGCCCTTACTAGCTCTAAGTTTGGCGCCTCCAGGAGCAGACGATTCTGCACATGTACATTGTTTTCTAGATTTAGATTTTATTGTCACGTGTACTCAAGTACAGAAGTACAGGAGTACAGTGAAAAGTGTATAATGTTGCCACACATGGCGCCATCTTAGGTAAAAATGTACTTAGGTACAAAAATCTTCGGTACAAAGTAGTGAGAGAAAGAGAGCTATAAAGCTGAGCATTACCTTCATAGAATAAGTAGAAAAATAAAGAAATATGGTAATAGTTAACATTAAAATCCTTCTTAATTTAAACTAGAAAAATAAAGGTATCAAGTTATAAACTCAGCAGTCTTTGATGAGTGCTCCAACTATCTCACTTTTCAGAAGACTTTAGCTACCTGTTCTCAATGCTGCCAGAACGGCTGAAACAAAAGAGCAAACATAAACCCAATTTGTCCACTGTTAGCCTCTAAAGTCAAATTGCATTTGTCAGATTTAATACGATCAATAATTCACTTAACGAACATAGGAACAAGAGTCGGCCATTCAGCCCCTTGAACATGTTCTCCCATTCAATGAGATCATGGCCAATTTGTGGCCTAAATCTGTATGAAAATACCTCAATATGTCAATAACTGTCAGTAACTGAGTTATACCTGCCTTTGGCCTGTACCCCTTCATCCCTTTGCTGAACAAATAATTATCGATCTCAGATTTAAAAATAACAACTGATTCAGCACACACTGCATTGTACGGAAGAGAGTTCCAAACCTCTGCATCCCTTTGTGTGTAGAAGTGCTTCCTTACATCTCTCCTGAAAGATCTCTCCCTAATTTTTAGACTCTGTTCGCTACCTCTAAAATCCCCAGCCAGTAGAAATACTTTATCTTTATCTACCCTGTCTTTTCCTGTAACGAATTATTTGGTCAATCAGTGAGATGTGAGAATTAAAATAAAGGGGTTTTAAAAAGGCAGTTTCCAAATGCATCTTGCCTACTTTGTGCAATAGAGATCTGTGGATCAAAATCACACTGTGAGATATCAGGATAAAAGCCCTCTAATACACTTCTGAACGATCAGATAAAGCAAATTCATTTGCACATGTTGATGCATTTGTATGTGGTGTGATCTCCTCCCCTTTGTTAACTGATTTGGGCAGCAACCTTAAACATTATTGGGAAGAAAGAAATGTGAAAATAAAGGCACTTGAGAGAAATTGTGGAGCTGAAGAAATAAAAGGAAAACTAGGACAAGAGGGCATAGCCTCAAGATTAGAGGGAGCAGATTTAGGACTGAATTGAGAAGGAATTTCTTCACCCAGAGGGTTGTTAATCTATGGAATTCCTTGCCCAGTGAAGTAGTTGACGCTAATTCAGTAAACGTTTTTAAAGAAAAGGTAGATTTTTTTTGAACAATAAAGGAATTAAGGGTTACGGTGAGAACGCGGGTAAGTGGATCTGAGTCCACGAAAAGATCAGCCATGATCTTATTGAATGGTGGACCAGGCTCGAAGGGCCAGACGGCCTACTCCTGCTCCGAGTTCTTATGTTCTTATGTAAAACTAAATGGAGGAAATATTAAATGGCAATGTATGGAGAAGTGGGGCAGAAACGGAATGAAAATGAGACAACGGAACATGAACAAAAAGTGAAAACACCAGAATTTTCAAATAATACGATTTTAAACTTTGAAAAACTTGGCAAGGGAAGCCAAATATTTTATATTTCCTTATTCACTGGTGGATGTCGCTGGCTGGGCCCAGCAGTTATTGCCCATTTCTATTTGCCCTTGAGAAGGTGCTGGTGAGCAGTCCATGTTGATCCACAATTCCTTTAGAGTGGAAATTCTTAAAGTGTTAACTCCATTTGGGCGATCATGGAGATTGCAAGTTGAATGACAAATAGTTAGCAGAAATCTGCATTTTAACTTGAAAGCAGGGAGCTCACTTCTGCCCCTCCTAATTTCACACTTGGATATTTAAAAATATTCCTGGCTGCCCCCAGTAGTCTTGGTGTGGCTGCAATTCACCTGAGAAAACAGATTGCAACGTGGACAAAGTGGCTCATGCCGATTTCAGGTAAGCTTACTGGATGTCTTAATCAGTATGTGGCACGAGGAACATAATTGCTCCAAAATGAGCATGAGGGATTGCACCCATTTCAGTATGAAAAGCAAACCAAAAATGGGCATTGGGCAATGTAATTTTTAGGCCTCAAAGTTTGCTTATTGTAATCAATTTGACTCTCTGATCTTAGACCTGGCTTTCTGGTTTAAATTAAATTTGAAAGTCATTGGTAACTAGTCAAACAAGCCTTGACAGTCACACAGCAATTCCCAGTGGACAAGAGCTTTCATCAATAGAATCTCTGAATTTAGAGCAGGTCATGACAATTTACTAAGACTGGTTTGCTCAATGTCCTTTTCATTTTAAATTAAACCTGTATGTTGCAGATAAAATAAAAATGTTGGTAAAAGTTACACATTACTGTAGTTACTGCCATGCTGTAGAATGGCAATAAAAAAAAGATGCAAGTGTAACTCAAAATTGGTATTGTAGCTATTTAAAGTGTGATTTAAAGAGAAGACATTTTGGAATACACTTGTTATTGTAAATCAAGCTGTGATTAAACATCCTTACTGCAGGTAACAGTCTTTACCTAACTTCTGTGAGTCATCTGAAATGAAAACAGAAATTGCTGAAAAAAGTCAGCAGGTCTGGTAGCATCAATGGAGAGAAATCAGAGTTAACGTTTCGGGTCCAATGACCCTTTTTCAGACTTTTCTGTTTTTGTGTCAGATTTTCAGCAGCTGCCGTTCTTTATTTCATATTTGTCTGAATTATGGCAGGTTAGTGCGACAATGCTGTGACTTTAAGAAATTATTTTCTGTTTGTTTTCTTTTGAAGAGATGTTGTAAGGCAAAGGTTCAGAGTGATCTACCAGAATAACTAGAGTAAACAGCTTGGGAGGCCTTGGATTTGTTTTAACAGCCTGAATGGGTGTGGGCAACTCTCACAGATCAGGATTTCTGGGTTTTTAGGTTTAGCTTTAAGCAGAAGCTATTGGGATCTCAACAGATTTGGAAGCTTCAATGATAACAGAGTGTGGAGCTGGATGAACACAGCAGGCCAGGCAGCATCAGAGGAGCAGGAAAGCCAATGCTTCGGGTCGGGATCCTTCTTCAGACTCTGACTCTAGCATTGGCAGTTATTACTATCTCTGGAAGCTTCAATGAATGTCTTTTGGCTGCTACTCTCTCTGAATTTTCTCTTAATGTTTTTTTTCCTCCTGGATGGGAGAACTACATGTGAGAATCTGTGATTGAATTTTCCTTTTTTCCAAGGCGTGTGTTTAAGGGATGTCACTATATTGGAACAGTTAATTAGTAATAGTTACTGTATCTATTATTCTGTTAAGTTTTCTAATATAGTTAAGTTATTCTAAATTTCGCTTTCTTTGGTTGCATTTTAACTATAGTGTTTAAATAAATTGTATTTTGTTTAATATCTAATAGTTTGACCAGTTGTATTACATTTGGAACAAGCACTTCACATTTGCCTTTAAAAATAAGAAAACATTAGGGTCTAGGCTACCTTCCTCAACTATTTTGAGGGATCTGGTTTGGTCTGTAACACTAGTATGTGGGGAAAATGTATCAAAATTACATAGAAACATAGAAAATAGGTGCAGCGTAGGCCATTCGAACCTTTGAGCCTGCACCACCATTCAGTACGATCATGGCTGATCATGCAATCTCAGTATCCCATTCCCACCCTCTCCCCGTACCCCTTGATCCCCTTAGCCACGAGGGCCACATCAAGCTCCTTCTTGAATATATCTGATGAACTGGCCCCAACAGCTTCCTGTGGGAGAGAATTCCACAGGTTCACAACTGACTGAGTGAAGAAATTCTTCCTCATCTCAGTCCTGAATAGTTTACCCCTTATTCTTAGGCTGTGACCCCTAGTTCTGGAATTCCCAAACTTTGGGAATATTCTTCCTGCATCTAGCCTGTCCAGTCCTATCAGGATTTTTTATGTTGCTATGAGATTTCCCCCTCACTCTTCAAAATTCCAGCAAATACAAGCCCAGTTGATCCAATCTTTCCTCATATGTCAGTCCTGCCATCCCAGGAATCAGTGTGGTAAATATTAGCTGGACTCCCTCAATAGCAAGAATATCCTTCCTCAGACTAGGAGATCAAAACTGTACACAATACTTGAGGGGTGGCCTCACCAAGGCCCTGTATAATTGCAGCAAGACATCCTTACTCCGATACTCAAATCCTCTCACATGAAGGCCAGCATGCCATCAGCTTCCCTTACTGCCTGCTGCCCCTGCATGCCAACCTTCAGTGACTGTTCCACCATGACACCCAAGTCTCGTTGCACCTCACCTTTTCCTAAACTGCCACCATTCAGATAATAATCTGCCTTCCCATTTTTGTGACTAAAGTGGATAACCTCATATTTATCCACATTTTATTGCATTTGTCAGGTATTTGCCCACTCAGCCATTCTGTCCAAGTCACCCTGCAGCCTCTCAGCGTCCTCCTCACAGCACACCCAGCCACCCAGCTTAGTGTTATCTGCAAATTTGGAGATATTGCATTCAATTCCTTCATCCAAATCCTTAATGTATATTGTGAACAGCTGCGGTCCCAGCACTGAACCCTACGGTACCCCACCCGTCACTGCCTGCCACTCTGAAAAGGATCTATTTATTCCAACTCTCTGTTTCCTGTCTGCCAACCAATTCTCTATCCACATCAGCACATTACTTCTGATACCATGAGCTTTAATTTTCCTAACTAATCTCTTGTGTGGGGCCTTGTCAAAAGCCTTTTTAAAGTCCAGATACACAACCTCTACTGATTTACCCTTGTCCACTCTACTGGTCACATCCTCAAAAAAGTTCCAGAAGGACTTGTCAAGCACGATTTCCATTTAGCGAATCCATGCCGACTAGGGCTGATTCTGTCACCACTTTCCAAATGCTCCTTTATTACAATTCCCAGTCTTAAATCACTGAAATACTTTAAACATTGACATTTACAATTATGTTGTTAAAAGTACGAAAAATCTTAGCATTCTAAATTGAATCTGACCAAACGGGAATAGCTTCATGCAGCCAATGATCGCTAACTCCTCCAGTCATTTCAATGCAGATTGGAGTTCAGGGAATCTACTTGTTACAAGATTCTACCCATTTGTAGGGAGTCAAATCGAGTGTTCAGATGGAATGCTAGTCACACAATTTTTCTTGACGCGTTTGTTTTCTTTCTGCTTTCCAACATTGGAGAAAACCCTGTAGAGAATTTCTGTGCACACCCATATCTAGGCGTTAGATAGCTCAGCTGCTCAGGGTCCAATGATACGGGTATAGCGCAAGATGCAAAAGATCCTTCTCTTACATTGTGAGTATTCTGAAAATCAGTTCAATGTTAAAGAAAGAAGTTGTTTAAAATAACGTTACACCGAACATGACCGATTATTTTAGAAAGTATTTTTAAAGTGGATTATGGGAGCATCAAACCATTGGAGTTCCTGTCAAAGGTGTGATCTGCACTTGCAGGCAACTTATTTTTTATGTGGCACTTTTTGACTCCTTTGGGATGGTTCTCATTGACTTGTTTACTGTTTAGGAGTAGATTTACAGAGGTAAATGGTTGCTAGAGTCATCACCCCAAATCCACTTCTAAAGAATGTGATGCCGTTTGATTTATCCTCGAAAAAAAGACACATACTGGGGCCTATTAAGGCCTTTTGGAAGTCAGCCAAATGATTGTAAATACAGACAAGGTGAGTTGACTAATGACTTTAGCCTATTTGCCTGCTCTTCAGATGGCTGCTACAATGTAAGTTGCTGAAAGATGGAAGGTGCTAGAAGAATCAAACGCACATCACTCCCCCAGCTGAGCTACTCATTGTTTGTACTAATATTAAAGGCTGGTATTACTTTGCCAGCATATCAGTCTTTGCAGTGCCCTGAAGATTCAGTCAGGATTTCCCCTGGTGATTCTCAGCTCGATTCAGGTTTTGTTCATATTTTATGCGAAGAATATTAGAAGACTTTGGGCTGACTGCAATGACCATTTTTCAGAAAAGTATTTATTATTTGCAAAGAAGAAGGCTCCGATTCTTCCATGAAAACAACATTTTCTTTTCAGCTTGGTTGCCTGCTTCTGTAAAGTATCTGCTGTTATTTGTGCCTTGGCTGGAACATAGACTATTCCATTGTCATATCTCATCAAGCTAAATCTGAATCTATTGATGTATTTTCAGATTTGTACCAATCCCAGTAATGCTATTTTGTCTCAACCCAAAATTTTAGTTCCATGATGTAGTCTGTGAAAAACATTCCTCTCAGACTAGGCCTAGACATTCAGCAGTTCAATTAATCTCCTTTAAATGCAAATTATGAATGCCAAAACCTAATGTAAATCTGATTAATATAAGTTCTCCCTGGGTATGTATGTAATCTGCTATGGTATATAAACTCTATGTTACCAATAATTACATACTTTATGCTTCTTTATTAACTGATTCAACAGCATCTACCTTTGCTTGAAAAATGAGCAGATTGCATACTGGGAAAATCTATTTTTTAATCAGTGTTAAAGTTCTCTAATTAATCTTGACTAGAGATTTGCCATCGTGCGAATATCCCCACAAAAATCCAAGTCAGGCAACATCTTGAATTAGATGTGTAAATACCATTTACCTTAATTGCCCCACAGCACCTAGGAATTTTCTACCTGATACTACTGCACTAACAACACCAAGACTGCATTTATTCAAGGAGAAGGCACACCACCAACGGTTTCACATAGGAAATAAAAGCCACCCCAGCATCGCCACATCTTGAGAATGTTGTTTTTAAAATGCAGCTGAATACACAACATTGGTTTGCATTTGAAGTAGTTCTGTGAAAATGGCAAATATTATTTTCAAGTGTGAGAGTGCAGTAGATTGTAATGATTGATTTAATGGGCAAAAGCAATGAACAAAGTGCTGAACTAATTCCATTTCATGATTGCACAAAACTTAAAAAAAAAATCACTTCAGTTGCAGTTGATGAGTTTATGAAACCTTAACGTTCACCTCTGTGTTCACAAGCAATGACTCATTTAAGCATGCACTGAAATTATTTTATACTTTGAAAATCAATCAGTTTTATGTTAGCTGGTGTCAGGTATACGTCAGCATTTCAGACAGCAGCTGCTTTTTAAAATTTGTTTTACAAAAACAGCAGACTGGAATAAAATGTTTAGTACCAAACAGACATCAGAGTCATGGCAACTATAAAACTGCTGGTGATTTCCTGTTCCTTTAATGGACCTTATCCAGTATGAATCATGTGAACAGACAATTCACTATTGCCAATGACTTTTGAAACCAAAATATTACAGGAGGATATACTGTAATTTGCTTAGGATGTTTGCAGAAAGAAATGAGATAATCAAGAAAATTTGTTCAGGTTTCAGTGTTGTCATTACAAAGTCAGAGCATTTTATTGCCATGGTTTCATAAAGAATCACTAATATATTCTTTCAGTGCTGTCCCTTTTAAATGTTTTAGTCTTCGGCACTGTCTGTATTACTGAAAGGCATAGCTGAATGGCTTTGAAATGTCAAGCAGGGATTAGTCATATGTCCACTATTCAATAGGTAGCTATTATTACAGAACTAGGCCCAGACATTCAGCAGTTCAATTAATCTCCTTTAAATCCAAACTATGAATGCCAAAGCCTAATATAAATCTGATTAATATAAGTTCACCCTGTGTACATATGTAGTCTGCCATTTTATATAAACTCTATGTTACCAATAATGACAAATTATATGCTTCTTTATTAACTGATTCAGCAGCATCTACCTTAGTTTGGAAAACAAGCAGATTGCATATTGGCAAAATATATTTTTTTAATCAGTGTTAAAGTTCTATAATTAATGCATAAGGAATCTATTCTGAATTCACCTCTTAAATCATTGTAGAACTTGATTTCATTTGCACCTCAATAGTAGGCACAGTTGAACCTAACCCTTTGCAACGACATTTTTAAAACGTCCACATCAATGATGTCTTATGTGCTTTGTCTCCAGTTGTTCATGTGTCACCATAGAACTTTATTCAAAGCTAAATATCTGTATGAGTGGGTTGCCTGACATACCCTGCCATTTCCAATGTTTAGTGAACCATGGTAGCATTTTTATTTTCCTCACGTCCCTGTTCTTCCTCCACTTTTTAAAATCACTTTCATTTCCAAGCAAATATTCAACTTCCTTTTAAATGTTTCTAATTGATTCTGCACCTGTGGTCAGCTCAAAGTCTCCTAGCGTCCTTTGTGTAATATGTGAACAAATGCTTTTCTCTGCATTCTCTTTAAAATTACTTTTGGATGTTTGCAACTGAAATCAACAGCCATTTATCACATACCTTGGCTATGTCCTTCATTATTTGAAACACCGAGATCTTCCATTACCCCTTCAACCCTATTCACCCATCTATTCAGTGCAAATCAGTAACTGTACCCCAAAATTTTGAAACCTGAACCCAACATGTCACAAGTGCTCCAACCTCTGGTTCACATTGCTCACATTTCTGTCGCTATTTCATTGAACAAAATAATGACCATCCCAACCTCCTGGTACCCCAACCAACTGGTGGAGGACAGCCAAGATATCACATCCATTCTGTCAAAGGAAGGGTCTCCAATGAAAATGATCACAATGTGGTTTACAAATTGTCAGCAACAGTTGGATTCCCGAGGCTGTGGCTGCCACAGGACAATAGAGAGGGGGAGAAATGAGAGCTACTCCTGTCGGTTCTGAGGAACTGAAGTGAGCGTAACTGTCCCAAAAATGAGAGGAAGAGGCTAATCTCTACGAGGAGATCATCAAGGAAGTCCTCAGAAGGACTGTATTCCCTCCGTTCTGTAGATGGTGCACCAATAGGACCCAGGAGAGTGGTAAAGGTAATCAACATAGCTTTCAGTCCCAAACTTTGTCTTCTGCCAGCACTATCCGAGACAGCACTCCTCAGCAGCGATGCACCCACTTCTCTTTCTTCAAGCACATCACATCCCCATGTGAACAACTGATGTTCGCATTCGCCCTCATTTTTATGATCTCCTCAGACTCAAATTTCACTTGTGGTTTCAATGAAATTCTATCATCACAGGGAGGAAACCTAATTGGAGGGAGTCAAATGTGGAGTTCTGGGAAAGGTGGGGATGGACCTGGAACATGACAACACGTTCGATTACTTTGAAGAGGAACAGGAGGTTGAAGATGGTAGTTTGCAAGGATAAGAAGGATCAAGGGTTAGTTTTCTCGAGGAGAGGAGTGATGACAGTAGATTGAAAGGACAGAGGGCCAAAACCTGAAGATGATTAACAATATGAGCTAATGTAAAGCCAGGTGGGAAATTCAGGTGATCAGCAGTTTCATAAGTAGGATCAAGCGAACAGGGATGGGTCTCTTTGGCAGGATGAACTGGGAGAGTATGAGGAAAAATAGAGGAGGACTAGAGAAATCTGCAAGTTTGGAGAATATTGAAGCGTGATAAGAGAAAGGGGCTTGTAAGAGAAGCTTTGCTGCCCAAGGCCTAAGCACATCACTGACCTCCCCCTGCTGACCAGCTGAAAATTTGTGTATGGCGAACAAAGTTCCCAGAAATGGTTACAAATTGTCCCTTTAAGTGGCCTGAGGGTGGGGATAAGTAAATAGAGGGTAGGAAAGGCACCTACTGAGTTTTTTGGGCCTCTCATTCTGCAAAGGTACCCACTAGCATCTATAAACATAGGTCCCTGGAATCTATGAGGGTTACATTCTAAGGGGCATGAATTTAATATTGTAGTGTGGCCAAAGCAGCAACAATTATCACATTTTACTCCCTTACAATTTTGTGTGTCATATGAACAGCTGCACAATCCATTCCCTTCTACTGTTGTCAAGGATTCTCTCCTGTCTGACTGAAATGATGGTGTAGCAGTTTGAAATGTGAACTTTACTCCCGGGAACATTTCATCCATAATTGCAGTGCGGCAATTAATCTCTGCTCATTCAACACCTCACCTTTAAGCACAGAATCCGTACCTTTCATTGTTCATCCTAGTAAGCTGTTGTAGTACACTTTTTTCATTTGAAACAAACTGCTGTTATACTGTGGTGGGTTGGGAGAGCAACAGCCTTGCTTTCACATGTTCCCCTGGGTCTTGCAATACTAAAGCAGCAGCTAGAAATTTATGCAGCTGCACTGTTTGTTGTCAAGGACTTTGTTCAATATTACCATTGCAATAAATGATAATTTTGTCATTGTCACACCATTTCTGATGTTAGACGTGCATTACTGCCACTATTAATCAAAATGGCTAAGACACACTCACTGCTTTATTCTGGAAAGGGTATAAATTATTTCTGCTGTTATACACTCAAAATTGTTCTTTTATGTGTTCTTTGGGGAATGTAATAGTGCTGCTGTTGCTATAGAATCTTTCCCTATGACTAGGTCAATCATTTTGCACTAGCTTAGCAAGACAAATTATATTTGTTTTGATTCGCAAAGGTCATAGAATCTCAAAGTGACGCATCACAGAAACGAGGCCCTTCAGCCCATTGTGTGTGTACTGTTTGTTTGCAACTGCTAATCAATTAATTTCACACATCTTTCTTCACAACAGCATAGAATCCCTACCTTATGGAAGCAGGCCAATTGGCCCGGCGAATCCACACGAACCCCTCCGAAGAATATCCCACTCACTCTCAACCGCGCTACCCTATCTCTGTAACCCTGCATTTCCCTTTTGCCAATCCACCTAGCCTGTACACTATGGGCAATTTAGCATGGCCAATACACCTAACCTACGCATCTTTGGGCTGTGGGAGGAAACTATAGCATCCAGAGGAAGCCCATGCAGACACGGGGAGAATGTGCAAACTCCACGCAGACAGTCACCCGAAATTGGAATCAAACCCATGTTCCTGGCATTGTGAGGCAGCAGTGCTAACCACTAAGACACCATGAATATTTCCTTTCAAGTGTCTATCCAATTCTCTTTTGAATGTTGCTATTCAATCTGCTACCAACATTCTTTCAGGCATGTATTCCAGATCATGACAATTTGCTGTATTTAAGGAAAATAACTGGTTCATCGTGTTGCCTCTAATTCTTTAGTCAATCGCCTTAAGCCTGTATTCTTTGGCTGCTGACTCTCCTGCTACTGCGAATATTTCTCCTCGTCTAATCTATCAAAACCATGCCTGACTCTCAATCCCTGTATCAAATCTCTTCACTGCAATAATAAGAGTAACACTGGATCTTCACCCTCTCCATCCCATGAAGATATATGAAGATACGAGGTGACAATTTGGCTTGTCTTGCATTTCCTTCTGAATAAATGTACAATTCTTTCTTACATTTTCCACTAGTTGTCATTTCAATGTCTCCAGAGTAATAAATGCCCTCAGATATTGAGTTGGAAATTTTGGTTCCCATAGAGGGCAGTGGCAGTGGTAAGTATCATTATAAGGATGTACCAGATGAGTGAATTTCTTCCCCACCTTCTCTTAGTAGTGCAATAAAATGCAATTTGACTGCTTTGGTGACCAGAAACTAACAATTCTAGTCACTGGAGAAAAATTCTGTCCAAACAAATTCACAATTGCTTCATCCAGAGGAAATTGCGAAAGAAGGTTTGGAGCTCATGAAAGCGGAAACAAATCATGCCCATTTTTAAATTAAAACTCCCAGCCCCTGTTTATAACTCTTTCAAAAACTTGACAATAACATTAAAACACCTCTCTTGACGATGAGAGGCAATTAAAATTTTCCTGTGTGCCATCTGCAGTTCTAGCTAGGCTTAATTTATCCTGGTGACAGATATGTCAAATGAAAATACTGCTGAATATAGAGACATGTGGCTAAATGTTTTGGTCTTGCACTCATTGACACTAATGCAAGAATACTAAATTTCAGATGTTTACAACAATTTATACTCCAGGATTAAAATGTGTTGATTGGTGGCACATCAATTCTGGCCATGGAAAAAGCAATGGGGAACTACAGCCTGTCCAAGATCCTGAGTTATTCAAATATGGTGCAAGGCGTGAGCATATTTCTTTTGTCAGCAGAGAACATGTCTCTGTATATCTATGTATGCCATTCCCAGCCAGCACATTATGAGTGCAAGTAATCATCTTAAATTGATGGTAAGCGTAGCTACTAACGCACACAAGTGTTTTTAAAAAATCGGCAACTTGTGTTTCTTTGCATTAATATTCAAATTTTTATATCCATCGATTACCCCATGGATAAAAATAAATGTCAGTGTACTGCTCTCTTCACTTTCAACCAGTGCTCACATACATAGGTTTCTCTTTAGTTTTAAACAGTACTCAAGCAGATGATATCTCAGGGATGGTTGTCCTACCTTGGCCAGTGGACACCCTTGGCCATAGTTATTCTCTGACCCTAGATCCTTATAGTACAAGGATCAGGCTTGTAACAATGATTGATACAACCATCCCACCCAAGTGCACTACTTTTGATTGTATGACCTTAAATCTTGAACTAATTCCACATTTTAGGTTTGTGAATAAAATGTTAACATACAAACATGTTTTGATGGGAAAAGCTGTTAGCTTACCAGCATCACCAGGTGGTCGAATGAGACTTTTTAGAGATTAACATTTGCAAGTATTGTGGGGACTGATCTAGAAGTATTGGAGCCACTGTTTCCATTAACAGCTATTAACAGCTTGGTTACAGGGGCATAGTACTGAAAAGAAATTCACAAACAATCTCAATGAACACACAGACAATTATGTGGTCTGATTACATCAATTATTTCTTAGTTAACACATTCATGAAGTCAATCCATTTTATCTCTGTCTGAAAAACTTAATTTCAGCTCCCAACTTGGTTTAAATGTTCCATCAAAAAACCCGTTGTTTCCTTGGGGTACAACGCTTGGCCGATTGTAACAATTGTCAATTTGCAAACTGCCTTGAATCTTTAATGTTGATTCTCTTTAGATTATATTCTTCCTGAAGGACTGGCTCCTACAGTCATGTAAGAGAGGTTATGGTCGATGGATACGTTAATAGATGTTCCCTCAGGTCAGATTCTTACCACATGGTCTCTATATCTCAACAAAATAGAATATGTTAATTATTATTGATTCTGCAAAAGCATTGGATTTTCTTCTAAAATATTTATCTATTGTGAAAAGTGTGTTCTCAATGTCAAATGTTGCTTTCACTGTGGCCGAATCAGTCATTTTCAGCAATTCTGTAATTCAGGATCACCTCTTAGAGTCTTACAGTCATAGGAAACAGACTCTTTGATCCAACTCATCCTTCCCAACCAGTTAGTCAACATTAATCTAGTCCCATTTACCAGCATTTGGCCCATTTCCCTCTAAACCCTTTCTATTCGTATATCTGTCCAGATGCCTTTTAAATGTTTTAATTGTACCAGCTTCCACCAATTCCTTTGGCAGCTCATTCCATACACGCACCACCCTCTGCGTGAAAAAGTTTTGACTTAGGTTCCTTTTAAATCTTTCCCCTTTTGCCTTAAACCCATGACCTCTAGTTTAGGATTCCCCTACCCTGGGGAAAAGAACTTGGCTATTCATCCTATCCATGCCCCTCATGATTTTACCGTCACCCCACATCGTCAGATGCTCTAGAGAAAATAACCCCAGCCTATTTAGCCTCTCCCTATAGCTCAAGCCCTCCGACCGTGGCAACATCCTCTTAAAGACAAATAAAATAGACCAACTCAGAATAATGGAAAATCCCACAAATTGAACAAGAATGAGCAAACTTGGGAATCTCACACTTTCTCAATCAAGCAGACTCTGCAGCAGAAGTCAATGATATGGGCCAGGACTTCTGGCCATTAACTTCAAGCTCAAGAGCTTTGATCTAGTTTTTTCTCTCTCTATTCACCATCGACTGCTTCTCTGATTCCTGTCACTTCAGAATAGTTTGACACTGTACATTTTCAATTAGCAGACATTAGGATTCAGCTTTTGGAGGAGAAAGTTAAACATCTTTCTAGTTAAAGTCTTTTTGAAACAACACTTATTGACAATGTTAAAGTCATAAATGAGTCTATTTGCAGAATTAGAAGAGATTTTGTTGAGATGGCAGGCTTGTGTGTATTAGGTTTGCTAAGATGGATACAAAAGATTTCATCTCAAGATGATGATTAAAACTAATTGTGTGAGGAATTGCCTCACTTTCTTCAGAAACATGAGGCTCTGTGCCAAGAATATCAGGTGACATTTTGACAATATTTACATTAACTTTTCCAAACAACCAAATCTTCACAGCAAAAAAAAGAAATAGATGATCTTCTTATAAGAAGTGCCTCCGATTTTCCATAAGTTTCAGTAACTTCACAATACCCCTCAACCTGCCATGTTTGAAAACAATGCATCCATCTCTATAGAGGTTCTCAGACAGAAGTGTGGTCAGGTGACCCATGACTTCCATGATTGTTATTGAAATATTGACATTTTTGTTTTTCACGAGCACGGACAAAACTTGAAATGTGGAAGCTAAGTTTAAACCAAACTGGACGCTGCAATTTGCAAACCGCAGAGCTGGAACATTCATGCAGAAAGGGCTTGGACAACCAGGTACCTGTCGAAACCAGTCGGGACTGGAATTGCCTGGCCTGGTACTAACATTGTTTCAGAATGAGCTGCTGTTTCCACCTCCAGTGAATTTGCTTTGTTGAAAGAATGCTATACCCAGCTCAGCAGAGGCTGGAGGAATAGCATAACATGGAAAGAACTTGACAACTGAAGGTTCAAAGCCATGTTCTAGATATGAAAATTAGTCACCTAATTGAATCTTCCTGTCCCCGCCAGAACCTAGGATTGGACACAGGCCACGGGTTGCTGGAGAAGGGCACTAAGGGGGAGATAAACAGGACAACCTGGAGTCCCAGCTCTCTCTGGTTTTTGCACCTTTTTGAATGGCATCCCCAGACAGCACCTTCAAGTGGCAGCCAAGCTGCACAGCATCTCCAGTTCCTTGCCCTTTGTGGTGAGTATCACTAGACTGAACAGACCCAGAGACAACACCTCAGTGAGACGACCCGAACACCAGAACCAGACCTAGACGAGAGGGGAAGACTAAATCAACAACTGCTGATTCTGAAACATCAGCCAACCCTCCCAGACTGAGGAGCAACCTGTCCTGGCCTTAGTGATTGGGTATTACCTGTCCTTTCAGACAAACAGTTCAAATATAAGGGTAGGGACCTGTGAATAGGGTGTAGCAAATCTACAGAAACATGTGTCAGAAGTAGATAGCTCATGTAGATATTAGACTGTTCATTGCAAAGTCCCATGAAGGGATCAATACAGTTTGGTAGAGTTTAATAAAAGCACAATGGCAGTATCTGATAAATATTGATAAAGTGTTCAATAAAGTTGTGTTGGACCTTCCCCTGACTCTTGTCCCCTTATTTATCTCACTGATACACCTGAGTTAGAAAGGGTAACTGCAATTGGTCAAGGTTAGTCAGTGTATATTTACATGCCTTTCACTTTACAACAGAAGAGTGGATGAACCAAAGAGCATGTCACTGTCAGGCCCAGTTTTGACATTTCAAGTTGAAAACCCTGCAGTATCTGACTGTCCAGCAACTGAGGTACATCAAGATCCCTTTGATATTCATCCAGTCCAAGGTGAGCAGAATCCCTCACCTGATCCTCTATGACAGACAATGGTAATGATGAATCGCCATATGCAGCTATTGAAGATGTAATGAAAATACCAGGAACCTCAGCTGTACAAGGCAATCGCCATGATATTCCAACCAGGAACAGACAGATTCAACCTGATGAGCTTGAACAGGTTGTACAGCATTGCAGAGCATAACGAACTCTGTATCCAGAAGACTCCCTTAGCAACTCTGAACCTTAAGAATGATTTGCTACCTTTCTGTGCAGAGTTCAAAAGGTTCTTCAGTCTTGCCTGGTTTTCTAGGAGTACTGTCAGAAGCATCCACATTTGAAAATGAACATTATCACATATTGTCTTTGCATCCCAAATGTCTCGCAGCAACCACAGGTGTAGTCCCAGAGTCTAGAAGGAACCAATTCTGTCCACTTTGCCTGGATTAGCTCTTTAAATTCTATACACCTAGTCCCACTCCTCTCCTCTTTTCTTATAGCCCCCAACAAAATCTTCCCTTTTAGAAGTTACATTGAATTTACTGAGGCTGGCCTTTCAGGCAGTGCATTACAAATCATAACACATTAATAGGATATAATTATCTTGTCAATGCCCTCTGCTTCTTGACCCTGCTACTAGTGGAAACTGTTTCTCATTACTTAATGTATGAAAACCCTTCAGATTTTGAACACCATATTAATTCTTCCTCTTAACCTTCTGTGCTCCTAAGGAGAACAATTTTGCTTTCGTTCGCTCTTTAAGGCTTGAGGTTGCAATCAATAATGCTTCTTGCTTTCGGATGACCGGAGGACACTAATTAATGGCATTATACTTCTATAAAATACACACTTTATAGACACTAGCTATTGCTTGGCCTTCGAGGAATACATTGTGGTAGAGTGATCCCATCTTATATTCCATGACACACATAATGTTTTCGTGCAATTTCTGTTCAAAATCATAGGGTTTAGTTTTGGTTCTGGAACATAGAACATAGAACATAGAACAGTACAGCACAGGCCCTTCGGCCCATGATGTTGTGCCAAACTTTTACCCTAATCCTAAGGTCTATCTAACCTCCACCCCTACCTTATATTATCATCCATATGTTTATCTAATAGCCACTTACATGCCCCTAATGAGGTCGACTGCACTACCCTCTCCAGCAATGCATTCCATGCCCCTACCAACCTCCGAGTAAAGAACATACCTCTGACATCACCCTATATCTACCTCCACTCACTTTGAAACTATGCCCCCTCGTAATAGCTACCTCCACCCTAGGAAAAAGTCTCTGGCTGTCCACTCTATCTATACCTCTGATCATTTTGTACACCTCTGTCAAGTCACCTCTCATCCTTCATCGTTCTAAAGAGAAAAGCCCTAGCTCTCTCAGCCTTTCCTTGTAAGACCTTCCCTCCATTCCAGGCAACATTCTTGTGAATCTCCCCTGCACCTTTTCCAATGCTTCTACATCTTTCCTGTAATGAGGCGACCAGAACTGGACACAATACTCCAGATGTGGCCGAACCAGGCTTTTTTACAGCTGGTGCATAACTTCATGGCTCTTGAACTCAATCCCCCTATTAATGAAAGCCAACACCCCATATGCCTTCTTAACAACTCTATCCACCTGGGTGGCAGCTTTCAGGGAACTGTGGACATGAACCCCAAGATCCCGCTGCTCCTCCACACTGCCAAGAATCTTTCTGTTAACCCTGTATTCTGCTTTCAAGTTTCTCCTTCCAAAATGAATCACCTCACACTTTTCAGGGTTAAACTCCATCTGCCACTTCTCAGCCCATCTCTGTATCCTATCAATGTCCCTTTGTAACCTAGAACAGCCCTCCGCACTATCCACAACTTGACCCACCTTCGTATCGTCTGCGAACTTACTAATCCACCCTTCCACTCCTACATTCAAATCATTTATATAAATCACAAATAGAAGAGGACCCAGAACAGATCCTTGTAGTACACCACTCGTAACTGAGCACCATGTTGAATATTTTCCATCCACTACCACCACTCTTTCAATTGTTCCAAATATTTTAACAATACGTCTGATCTCTTGCAGTGATCAGCAATCACAGATTTTATTTACTTATCCATTCCAATTCATAGAATCCCTATAGTGTGGAAGCATACCATTCAGTCCACTGAGTCCTTGCTAACCATCCAAAGAGAATTCCATCCACACTCACCTTATCCCTGTAACCTTGCATTCCCCATGGTGAGTCCACCCAGCCTGAACACCCCTGGACACTATGGGCAATTTAGCATGGCCAATCCATCTAACCTGTACATCTCTGCACTGTGGGAGGAAACTGGAGGAAACCATGCAGACATGGGGAGAATGTGCAAACTCCACACAGACAATAATCCAAGTCTGGAATTGATCACTAGTCCCTGATACTGTGAGGCAGCAGTGCTAACCACTGAGCCACTATACCGCCCAATGGTGGTCCCTCTAGGGAAAGTATCTGAGTTCTGCAGGTAAGTGAAAATGTGGCCAATATTTTTTGCCCTTATTTATTCACTCATACGATGTCAGCATCACTGCCTGGCCAACGTTTATTGTTTGCCCGTAGTTGCCCTTGAGAAAGTGGTGGTGAACTGCCTTCTTGAACCACTGCAATGGTTCACGTGTTATCCCTGGGCTATAGGTAAACCCACAATGCCCTTAGGGAAGGAATTATTCCCAAGAACAATTACAAATTTTTGTAAATACATCAGAATTGAAAGAAACTTGCAATGAAATGGAGCATGCTCTAGCTGAAAGCAAATGTTCGGGCATTGGTTACCATAAATTGAGGGTAAAGATTGTCACCTGATAAGTTTATAAATTCCTATCTTTTAGCCCCCATTTTTGTGTAGGTCACATGCCGATTGCATCAGTCTATCTGTAAAACCATAAACTACATCTATATATTAAATATCAAACAAGTTGCAGCTAAAAGGTCCACCATGTACACTCATTCAGAAAATGTTGGCAGATGTTAGTGGCTTGATGGTATCATAGCCCAAGATTCTGAGTCATTGACTGTGTTAACCCATTGCTGGTAAGGGGCCCTCTTGAACTGTAGAGTGTACACTGTTTCCTATCCTTGTTGGAATGCATTAAATAATATCAGCAGACATTTGGGTTTCAATAGCTATAGCTCTCCTTGCATGATGTTGCAGAGTACCGACCACAATCATTCAGAATTGAAGAGAGGAGGAGATTCGAAGTCTACCCACACCAGGTGGCCACATCAGGTGGCTGGTAAATCCATCAGAAAGTTGCTCGGATTCTGCAAAGTGTCATTTTCATCGGGCTTTATGGAGAGGTTCTCTTTGTGGGGCCTGACAATTTTTCTCATGCTATCATCCCAAACTGACCTCATTAGCTACATGCTAGCTCCTCTTTTCCAGTGCTGGCCCCCAGTTCTATCTCCAGTTGACCATAGGCAAAGGTACGCACTGCTGCTGAGATAATCAAGGGGTCGGTTGTACCCCTCCATCTTTGTGCGCCTGTCGTGCACTCGACTGCAGGCTGTCAGTCCAGAGCTGCCCTGCACGCGGTGTGTGACATTTGCCCCAGATGTGGCAGGTAAGGGGAAATTGTAATCCCACCTTGCAGACTGGGGCCTGGAGTCCTGATGTATGTTGTGATGTAGAGGAAGGATATCTTTCTCCCATTGACAGCAGAGGCCAGGACCCCAGACCCGGCCAGGCTGGCCCAAGTTTGCCGACTGGGATCGTGTAATCTCAGCAATGAGAACAAAAGAAATAGGAGCAGCAGCTGGCCATCTCTCCCATCAAGCCTGGTTTACCATTCAATAAGATCAGGCTGATCTTTTTGTGGAGTCAGCTGTCTGGTGACAATAACCATTAGTTCCTTTACTGTTCAAAAATCTATCCATTGTTGCCTTAAAAACATTCAACGAGATAGCCTCCAATGCTTCACTGGGCAGGGAATTCCACAGATTCACAAACCTTTGGGTGAAGAAGTTCCTCCTCAACTCCTAAATCTGCCCCCCACCCTCTTATTTTGAGGCTATGACCCCTAGTTCTAGTCTAGAGGAACACCCAGAACTGTGGGAAAAGTGGCAATGTCCCCTTATGCCCTGTGAGGAGAAGTACCACTATCTTCTCTTTGCTCCCTCACACTTGCTCTATCTCTACTTGTGCACCCATGACCTACCAAGCCTCATGATCTACCACTCTCACAGTGGCGTGCAACATCATGTCTTCACATGGTCTTACCTACCCCACACCACGAACATTCTGCATTCTCCCTGTGTGCTGTGCAAACACTCAGTAAGGACTGCTCACCACCTTCCTCCTCCCTGCACCATCACCAAGAGTTGTGCCATCCTCTTGCATCTCATTCAACTCCTCACTTTCTCCCATGCCAGGGGAAAACAGTCCAAAGCAGAACAGAAAGAGGTGAAGGGCTGCCTGACATTCATTGTCTCTCCCCGCCTCCCCACTACCCACACACACAATGGATATACCAATGGCATTTAATGCAGTGGAGTCCTTTGCAGTTACTCTCCACCTTCCTGTTAATGGAAGGGCCATGGAGACACACATGTGCAGTCAATGGCTCTCTACTTAGTTGGAAATCTCACCCATCAGGGAAAACTGTGCTCCTGCTGGTTACCTGTACAACTGGAGAAGACAATGAACTCCTTCCTGTCATGTACAAGATCTATGTAACCTCCCTGAAGGCCACAAGTAGTACTGTCCTTATTCTGCTGTGAGCTTTCAGTGACCCACTGAGGGATGTTGTATGTGGCTCAGACACCGATCGTAGCTGTAATACAGATAGGAAAGGGGTACTCTGGTGGGTAAGTGTTCCACTGAGAGAGCCATCTTTCCCCACATCCCCTTCCTGCAACCTCAGCTCCATGCCCTGTTGTGCTCTGGACAAAGTGTAACTGCAACTCCAGCCCCTATAACTGGAGCAGTCTTTATGCAGACCAGTCAAAACATTCCTGTAACCTTCTTATCAAGATCGATACTCATTTTCCCCCCAAAAACAGCAAGTTGTCAGAATGCCTTCAAGAACGCACCATGGTAATTCCATAATCATTCAAGAACAAACATAAACTGTGTAAAAAATGTACAGATGGAATTAAAGGAATGGTACATACACAAGCGTTGACTTGAGCACCAGGAGTAAGCAGCCTCAGGGAGTATTGATTTGCAGACAACCTATGTCCAAATTGGGGACTGTTTTATTAACGACCATTCATTGTCCAGTGATTGGGGGCCAGCACCTCTTCATCATGTAGTGGAGGTGCATTACCTTGTGCCTTAAGTCAAGATGCTCACTGCACATTGAGATACTGTTCTGGAGCATCTTGGGCTGTGGGTGTCTGCCCCTAATGTGTTCCTAAGGATGCTTGCTCCTCGTCACAATGTGAGTCTCTTCAACACATCATATACTGTACACTCCCTTATTTACATCTACATAGTTGATTAATAAATATAGTTCTCTAGTCTAGTGTCCAAGAACTTTCTCTTCAAAAGCTCATTCTAGACTGGTAGAACGTGGATCAAATCAGCCCAAGAGGCTATTCAATTTCACAAATTTACCCACTGTCAATTCTTCCAGTTCATACATAGCACATTTTTCCACCATTACACATTGGCCACTTGTCCTGTGCACTCCATTTTATGGCCTCCAATTCCTTAGAGCCTGCTCTATCCGTTCTACAGTGCTGAAGTTTATAGTTAAATCATAATATACCGTTCACATTCATGAAAGAAAAATAGCATTATATATTATAAATGCATCCAGAATGTGGCACTCCTCATTTGGTACAATGTGTTGCTTTAATCTGTTACAAGGCCAGCTTGAAAGCCAAAGGTTTGACACCAAAGACGAAGAATGACTGAATGCTGTGTGCAAATGATGGAGGGATGCAGTGGACCTTTCTTTCTAAGAAAGCAGACAGAATTGAACAGTGATGACAGAACCTGAGATGTTGCAGCCCAGAAATTCCTGTATCCGGCCAGCAAATGTAATCTTCTGTTCGCTAGAGTTGCCCTTGTGCATCTATATTTAAGACAACAAGGTGCAGGGCTGGATGAACACAGCAGGCCAAGCAGCATCATAGGAGCAGAGAGGCTCGCATTTATATTTAAATTTTGTTTCGTAGCAAGTTACTGCAAGAATGAGCACATAATGCCACGGTGACAGATTCAGGTTGTCTGGGAACCCAGTGAGTAGTGAATCTCAGACGCAATTGCTTGGTCTCCACTTTGAATCTCACATTTGTCCTTGCCTGAAATTACTGAGCCATTTGCACTTAACGAGCTCACAGCCTTATTAGCCTCACAGTTATTTTGACAATTTTTGAGCCATTATGTAGACACAAGTGTCACTGAAATATTGCATGCTCCAGAAGAAACATCGAGAGGTTTTATTTACAGAAGGAGACCAATTCCTTTGTTCTTTTTTAAATTGACTTTCATTGTGATTTAATCCTGAAAGCTGTAGCAATGGCACAGAACATTCCTTATATAACAATGCTTTTTTGGGGAGTACCTGTTGAACCATATTTTGATTGTCCCCACTATTGTTCACAAATACTCCTCTCCTGTATATGGGCATTGTTGATATTTCAAAGCCCTGATTAATAGCTGCTGACAGAGGATACGGACATGAGGTCACATTTTTAATTAAAATGCACGAGATAGGTTCACCCTTGGCTGCAACTTATGTGCATTATTAAAGTGTATTGAGTACAAGTTCTCATGCTGAGATTCAAACACCCCGTCTGCATCATTCCTATTTTTTATCATTCATTCAAATCTAATAATAACACCAGGGAAATCAGAATGAATGAAACATTAATCAGGCTGATGTAAAATTCCTAAGGTGTTCTTGTTTGTATCATTATTTAACATCACACTCTGCGTCACTCGTGGTCTTTCAAAGCTGTCTCCCGAGACAGAGAAAGCAATTATTTAGACTTTTCATGGGCTGTGAAACCCTCTGAAAGATTTTCCTGTCTCTACTCCGTGTGTTGCCATGGCGACCAAATATGGGCATTGGGGCATCAGTCTACCACTGACAAAATATTCCTTTAACTCTCTGGGGCTCGTAAATCTGACATGCAATACTATCATCTAGCATTTCGAAAGCTAACACGGTGCGCCACTATCCTTTTGATGCATCCTATTACCAATCCAGCAAAACAAGCCAATTTTGTTTTCACAAGGCCAATGAACTGGGCTCTGGAGGAAACTGTGCAGCTAATGGTTCCTGTATCATTCTGATAGGAGACAAGACTCAGACCAATACGCAATCAATGTGTGACAGCTCAAAGTTAAAGAGAAACTGGTTTTAAGGGGATCTCTCATATTGCAGAAAGCCCTCAAGTATTTTCAGATGGAACTGAAGTTGCTTTTGTTCATATTATTTAGGAAACAAATAGCTACTTTAATAATATTTGTGTGTCACAGGTTGACAAGAAATTGTTTATGCGGGAAAAAAATTCAAAGCTTGCCAAATGATGATTAACAGTTACTTAAAAGGATTGTTTAACAATGCAGTACATCATTTGTTAATATTTATTTGCCCACAGCTTAAGCATCAGCAGGCCCAGTGGCTATGTACTATGCACAGGGGTTATCGACTTGTCTATTTGTGCAGCTGGTTGGCAAATTCAGGCAACCATAAACACACAATCTTTAGATGGTTCACCTGGAATGTTTGGGACCAGTTGATAATAATGAGGGCTCCATTTCTAAAAAAAATATGAAGGGCCTCTCACCACTGGGTACAGACAGCCACCCACGGGCTGGAAAGGAATAAAGTGAAACAAAAACAGCATCCATTACCAAACATCTGAGGCATAATTGAACTGAGGAACAGATGCATTTATCACAATTTACAACAGAACAGCTGTGCGTGCCTTAAAATAATGAAAACAAAAGTAGCCCGTTTTCAATGTCATGACTGCCTCTCATTCTAATCATCATAACAGGGATTAATGTTAATCAATAACACGAAAACTAAATGCGAAAACCTGGCATGTTCTGCACATCAATATGAAATATGTTATCAATACATTTCTAATTTCTAACCTTTCCCAGCATCGACTACCTTGATTTCAGAAATGAAGAATCTAACCAGTCTACAGTAATGATCTCCTACATACTTTATAATTGGTGTTTTCCTAATTCATATGCAGGCTAGTTTCAATAAATGTTATATAGCGTGGATCTTCCTAAGAGGCAGTTCTGATTTAAGGAACATCTTTCAGAGAAAGGTTGATAATTGACCCACATTCTGTAATGAAAATCACAGACTGTATTAATAATAAGGAAACCTCTGATACTGTAAACAGCTCTTTGCACTGAAGGCTATATTTAACAAAGAAATGGGATCTATCAGTACAATCCTTTTGTTTAGTATTTGTAAGTTTTACATTTATTAAAGGCTTTACTATGTAGATCAAATATTATACTTGTTTCACTTTTCGTGAGTGAAATACAATTTAGACTTTGAGCCAGACCTAACAGCTCAATTTGTATTGAACTAATTCCTCCAGACAAATTTGTTTATGTAAAGTATGTGTGGCCTTTGAAGTCATGGTTCATGCTTGTCACCAAATGATTTTTCTAGTTGAGCATCATTACACTGTCAACATGAGATGCATAACGATGCGAAAGACAATGGTTCCCCTCTGTCTAACATTAGAATGTCACAACTTCATGTGGTTCCCATCAGCGTTCCTTGTGCATTTTGCACTAACCCCCTGAAATATCGCATCCTCATTCTGAACCAGCATGGTGTGAATGACCTGCTATGAAAGTTAGCATCCACATTATTTCAAAAAATCTCACTTTGCAAGATTTCACAAGCTTCAAAAGTCCGTCGCCAGCCTCCATTGCAGTTGATGGCAGTGATTGTCATTTAAGAGAGAGATATCCATCACTGAAGGGAGTACAGTCACGGTTCAGAAGGCCACATAATTTGAGGATCATGCTCTCTAAATAAAGGGCAAGTTCTTAGAGATAAATGCTTTAATTGGGAAGAAGCAGAGATGCCTTTCATCTTGGCTCAGGGCTAATGCAACATTTCTGTAACTTCCACATAATTGACTATGCAATGATGAAAGCAGTTTGCCACTGATATACATGGATCTGACTTCAATGTCAACTTTTGTTTTTCAGGAAATCTGGCTAGATGAGTGAAAGTTGGTTTCTGTGTATATTGAAAGTGGAGCTCCGTTGATAATTTGATTGTTTAGTACTCATTGCATGTCAGTCTTTTCAGGAGCAATATACATTGAGCCTTAGAATACCTGCTCAATTGTGTTGCCTTTTTGGATATCAGCTTAACTGGCACAAAATGCCACAAACTTTTAAGGGTAAATTGCGCTTTATGCAATTCAAATTTCCCAAATCTTTTCCATTGGAAGATGACTCCACACAATAATTGTCCACATTTGAGGGTGAATTAGTCATTTTTTGGGAGCTTCTGCAAATTTTGCTTTTTTCCAGGTCTTAGAACTTTCAAAAATTATGCTGCATTTTTGGGTGCAAAATGGGTACATTCTAAAAGTTTTTGAACATGTTTCTTTCAAATTTACAAAGCAACTCACTACTGTACCTAAATTGAACTAAATTTGTGCAATCTCTCGAGTTTACTTTGAGTGATTTAATTTCAGGATACTTGCAGGTGGTGGATTGTCACTCATTATAAATGCCTATTTTTGTGATAAACGCAATTTCAACTAATCAAACTGTTAAATACATCATGGAAGTCTTTCACAAGTGAAGTTTAAAAAGAATTTTAAAGAACTTTGCCTGTTTATGCTGCTTTACTTTCAGTGACATGCAAATGAATTTGAATAGACACTAGGAATACTTCGTAAAATGGACTCAATTTTGGGTACAGCTTGCATTATAATCAATACTTACACTCAAAGAGAAAACAGAACCCTTACATTGTCTGAGATAGTCAGATTTATATGCTCTCCTCTCTCTGTTCTGGAACTTAAAGGCTGAGGTGCTCATGTAAGAACAGGAGGTAGCTCAACTGTCTAACTCAATGTAGACCTGCAGTCACCCTGTTGAAGCACAAAGCAGGACTAATTGCGCACAAAACAGCATGTGATAGGCAGAGATAAGTGATTCCATAATGAGCAGATCAGATCTAAACTCTGCAGTCCTGCCACATCCAGTTGTGAATGGAAAATTAAACAACACACTGGGAGGAAGGGGCTTCTCAAATAACACTATCCTCAAAGATGGGGGAGCCCAGCACATCAATGCAAAAGATACGGCTTCAGCCAGTAATCCAATTTGGTTTTCTCCAGTGTTTCTCAGCATCGCTGATTCCTGTCTTTAGCCAATTTGAAGGAGTCTTGCTGATTTACTGCAGCGTCTTGTTTATGGTACACACTGCTGCCATTGATGGAGGAAGTAAATGTTGAATGTGGTGGATGCAAAGTCAGTCAAGTGAGCTGCTTTGTTAAGCTTTTTGAGTATTCTACAAAGCCATTTGTAATATTCTAGACAATAAGAAAATTTGCAAACAAATCATAGAGACTATCAGGCTGCATATAAAATGTATTATCATGATCAGTCTTCAATCCAAGCTGAGTATTATGTACTTTGTGGTTACTTGAGAGATCTCTGTGTTTATTTGTTTTTTATTCATCACTGACTATGTCCAGCATTTAATTGTCAATCCCCCAGTTAAGAGCCAACTACATTACTTTGGGTCCCTTTTTATATGCAGTTGTGGGGCCTCACTGCCTAGGCCAGCATTTATTGCCCATCCCTAATTGCCCAGAGGGCAGCTGAGAGTCAACCAAATTGCTGTGTGTCTGGAGTTACATGTAGGCCAGACCAGGTAAGGACGGCAGTTTCCTTCCCTAAAGGACATTAATGAATCAGGTGGGTTTTTTTCTGACAATCAACCATGGATTCATGGTCATCATTAGACTGTTAATTCCAGATTTCTTTCAAAAATTGAATTCAAATTCCAACATCTGCCATGGTGGGATTCAAACGCATGTCCCCAGAACATTATCTGGATTTTGGGATTAACAGTCCAGCAATAATACTGCTAGGCCATCACCTAGTCAACAATGTTGCTACAGGTCTGGAGTCACATGTAGGTCAGACCAGGTATGGATGAAAAATTTCCTTCCTGTAAGAGACTCAGCACAACAATTGACAGCAGTTGCATGCCATTAGACCAGATTTTTTTAATTCCAGATTTTTATTAAAGTTTGTCATCTATCATGGTGGGATTCAAACCCATACCCCCAAAACTTTCACCTGGAGTTCTGGATTGCTAGTCTAATGACATTATCACTACACTATCCTCTCCCTTATAGAAATGATTGAGATGGCCCCTGTGTTATTGTTGCATGTAATCTCTTTTACAGTGACAGCCTTCTGCCATTGTTTTATGCTCCCAATCCCCTGGTAGCTATTAATGATAGTAAATTTACAACAGGCCTTATGGCTGTAACTTTTCTCAGCAATGCAGGTGAAAATGAAATATGTGTCAGAATCACAATTCGACTCTCACACTGGGGCTTAATAACCCAATGATTTCATTTACTACTAAGGCAGAGGGAAAATACACAAATGGGACGCATTCCCACACTGTTTGATGAACCTTCTCAATGTTGATGTATTGCAGCTTTTACAACTTTCAGGATCTCCAACAGAATGATTATGAAACGGCCAGGATTTGTGCTGAGGGTCTGAAGTATTTGCTGTATTTATTAATGACTTAGATAATGCAACTGAGAGCGACATATCCTTGTTTGTCAATGACACAAAGATTGGTGACATTGTAAGCAGTGTAGATAGGACTATAAAATGACAAAGATTCTGTGATACATTGAATCAGTGGATGAATTTGCAGCAGATAGTTTTCAACGCAGAGAAGTATGAGGTCATCTCTTTTAGATCAATACAGGACAGATCTGTGTTTTATCTAAAATCTGAAAGGCTAGAATCAATGCAAATCCAAAACACATTTTAGAGACCCCCTGCACATATTAAAATATGGTAAGGTACAAAAAATAATGAAGAAACCTTGCAGAACTGGAGGAACACAATATATAGTGAAGGAATATTTGCTACAGATATATAACGGCTTGGTTAAACAACATATGGATTATGGAAAGAAAAAAGAACTGCAGTTTTGTAGTGGAGATAGTAGGAACTGCCGATGCTGGAG